>NC_049198.1:11470462-11811712 GCF_009769625.2 Cygnus olor | reverse complement strand
TGGTCTGATACTGCTATGCATGGGAGGATAGCTGCCTCTAATTTTATTCAAATTCGTCTTGTCTCGTATCTTCATTTAGTGTTTCCTTGCCTCAAGATTCAATAAACCTCACTAACAGATACCACTGAGGAATATTGAATGTTAAGTAAAATTATTTAATTACTTTAGATTCTTAAAAAAAAAATAGAAAAGAAAGATAGCTTCTGTAGATTCTTTCCCTTGTAGAGAAGTCAACTCCATAGCAGAAAAAATAAGGAAAAAGGTCAGGAAAGGAAAAGGTTGGTGGGCTCTTTAGCTTTTAAGGCAATGTATGGATCTTACTGTCTTACTGATGTTAACAGGCATGAAACTGAAAAAAGCAAAATGCATTTTGTTCACAACATCTGGCTTCTTTTTGTCTCTGACTTGCAGGTACTGTGATGTTCTGTCATACAGCACAGATTTATGACACAGTGGCTACTAAACAGTTTATGTAAACATAAAGACTTCAGGGTCATAAATTCAGTATAGCTAATGAAACTGGCCCAGAGTGCAGGATACTTGGTGCCATCAGCAGGGAAGGAAAATGAGTTTTTTTGAATGTTTAATGAGAATTACAAAAGCAAAGCTAATATACTCTGATCTAAAGCTTTCTTCAGAACTTAGGCCCAGCAGGGTCTTTCTTGGTTCTGGTACTGTAGCAGAGTATAATGTCTCTGCAAGTCAACTAGGTTGCAAATGATAATAGACAAATGATACACTAGGAAAGAGCTTTAAATACTTCAGCCTTTCACTTCAGGATAGGTTTTACCTGAAGTCTTACCAGCTCATGTTCAGGAAAAAAAAAAAAAAAAAGTTTTAAAACCTGTGTTTTTATTTGGAGTTTCTTTCAAATGCCTTTCCTTTGGATGCAAAATACAGAAAGTTGTCCAGGAATTCTCAACACAGCTGTAGGAGTGACAGTTTTATCAGTGTAATGGGCTCCAGTAGAGTTTTGTGTTGGAAAACAAATCAGAGGTCTGATTTGCACAAATGGTCTTATCTGTTGGCACTAACGCTAGCCAGTATGCAGTCCACACTAGGTTTTCAGCAAGTTCCTCTGCAAAACCATTTATGTTGCTTCAGCTGAAGTAACAGGGCCAAAAGATTGCACCATAAGTAGGATCTAGGGTTAGGCAGGCAAAGAAGTTACAAGTTATCCTGTGAATAATGTAGAAGTCTGCTTTTTTATGGTAGAGTATTGGGGGGGGAGGGAGGGTAATGAGATGTCCCTGTTACTCACATTGTTGTGGTGGCTGCAGAGGGCTGTTGTTCCGTACAGCAGACCATTGACAGGGCACGCAAACTCTTTGAAGGAAAATAAATGGCACTCCTGAATGAGGAAAAGCATTGAGGTAAAAGAAAGACTGAGGTGCAAGGGATATAGGTTTAGGACTGTGGCAAGTGAAGTGTGGAGTAAATGGGTAACAAAAAGGTGGAAGATTTTGAGGGTGAGGCAAAGGACAGGGAATTATCCTGTCTTCACTCTTCTTGTGTGAAATTTATTTTTGGTTTTTCAATAGGAATGGGACAATACATTTAAATTTCTGAAAATCCAGAAATATGGGATCATACAATAGAGGTTGAGAGGTCTTATTCTGCCAGTCAGAAGGCAAAATATGGTGCATGTCACTCCTGTGAAGGGCTGAATTTTAAGAAAGTGATTTAAGAAAGTGATGTGCAAACAAGGAACTGTGGCTGTATTTGCCTTAACCTGAAGGTTTATCCTGGGCTTGTCACCTTGTGACCAACCTGATTGGAACTGAATCAACACTTACCATTGTCCCGTGCTATCCAAGTGCAGATGGAGGTCTGGTGTGTTCCTGAGATGGAGTGTGGACGTAGCCATGCAAATGTGGATCCAAGAGATTGGAAGGTCTTCTGGATCCTCACTTAGGGAACTGTCTCTGAACTACATTTTTTTTTTTCCCATGGCCATCATACACTGCAGTGCTCCCTCTGTTCCATGAGAAGGCTGTATGTAACTGTGCAAACCTGATAAGCTATGGGGAGTCTGTGCTGTTTTCCATATAATATGCTTGTGATATTGCCTAGAAACTGTGTCAGAGGAAAATCATGCATCAGGAACTCACATTTTTAAGTGAGAAAGTCACAGATATGACAAACTGGAGAGCAGGATGAGAGCTGGTGTGATAAGGAGAAATGGCTAGATTATAATCTGATCTACAATACATTGCTAACCACCTCAGTGAAATTACTTCTGTCTCACAGCAATGGGAAAAGAGAAACAAGCTCTTCGGTCCTAGTAGAGCTGTGCCTACAAGGTTTGCATGAATTTATTCATACTGTGCTCTCATCTGTGATTAGGAGCATATAGCTTTTTATTAAAAAGGGAAAGATTAATAGCATCTGAAAGTTGCCATTTTACAGGTGTTATGATAGCACCTAGAGCTTAGATGCTCCAGGATTTAATGAATACAGCATGTAGGTTAGACAGCTGACATTTTAACTGTTATTGAATCTCAGATTACTAGATCGTTATCAGATGGAACCATATAACCAGGAGCAATTATATAAACACCATCCACCTCATTTTTAAACAAAAAAAAATTATTATGTTGAATGATAAAGTCAAAAGCTCACTCCTGATTAGCTTTGCTTTCAGAAGCAGATAACATTCATTGAGAAATAGGGTGAGGTTCTAGGAAATCAAGAGATAATTTAGCTAGTCAAAAAAAGAAGGGCAAGGGGGAAGGAGTGTGATACATTGACCAAATGTAACATCTATCACCATACAACTGTAATATATTTAAAATCAGGTTTGTGAGCAACAGCGGGTGATTCAGACAGAAATAGTTATGCAAAAACTTGAGAGGATACAGACTTTTATGTTAGAACCAAAATTGATTGTTTTTGTATTTTATGTTTTGAGCAAATGTTATTCCAATTACATCTGGAAAAAAATCTGCTGGAAATAGGACACCAAGGTTGCAAGGCCAAGCTCTTGGGACATTATACAATTAAGATTTTGCATGCTGTCTTAATTTGGCACACTTGTGAGTATGCCAGCTAATCAAGTCTTTACTCACATGATCACATACTGTGCTTATAATATGTCTCCACTGCACTGAATGAATAGAACATTTGGGAAAATCATTAGACCTTGGTTACTTATAATAGACCTAGACCTCTAGTTTCCTATAATAGAAGTTATTCAGTAATCCTAAGAATTTTGTTATTCCCTTCACCTATGAAAGACTGAAAGGTTTAAATTCTCACAGTCAGTCTAGAAAACTTGCAAAAGACGGCAACCAGAAAAAAAACTGTTTAACGTTATTCACAGGAAAAGTATATTGAATTTAATTAGGAAGAGCCTGAAGTAGGCAGATTCTGACAGATCTTTTTTTTTTTTTTTTTCATTGTACCATTGTCAATATATGACAGTAGCACCAATACTTATCACCTTACAAAAAAAGCTGTAAGGAAATTCAGATGTTAAAGACTTTGGGGCACTTACTGCAGTAAGTTTACAGGGCATATTAGTACTTCAGGTACGTGGATAGCATTGATTCAGAAGATCACTAAGTATGGCCAGTATGTTTTATGTCGGTATAATAAAAGATGATGTGCTTATTTCACAAGAAAGGTGAAGGGGATGTGATTCTCAGACTTAATTTGTGACCTCAGCATGTATGATGAGAACTGAGGAACCACATACGTACATTGTCACCAAACTTGAAATAAATCAACCCAAACTGCAGCTCACACTCACAGGACACCTGCTTATAGAGCTGATCTTCCATCAGATTTCTAAAGCCCACCCAGGAGCAATAGCAAGAAAGCTGTTTGAGTTTGTGTTCAAGTTTGTATGCGGACTTCCTATTTTTACAGTTTTCATTCAGTAGCAATAGTAGTTACCTCTAAGATGAGAAGCACTGAGCTTGGTTTCTTGTATTGCCTGCGGTACAAGCAAAATTCTGTAATAGGTTCTCTGGCTTTATTCTTAACACACATATCAATAATCTTTTTTTACAGATAATTTTGCTCATGAATAAAGAGCTGTTGATCTTTCTTATGAAACTCAGGAGTTTATAATAATCTGTTTAACTAATCTTAGTAATTTGAGGCATTTAAATGACTTTCAGGTTTTTGTAGCAAGGCTATGTAAGGGAAATAGTCAGGGAGAAGTTCAGTAACGTAAGACAAGGGATGTGAAATTATGTACATCCATGCGTGACAGATGAAAATGTTCCTTGCAAATTGAAAAGACCTTTCCTACAACAGGCTGTTAACCTACTGGGACTTCATAGCCTTTCTCCAGAGCACTCACATTGCAGTATTCCAGAGGCCTCAGGTGTGGTTATAAAGATGTTGACACTTACCGATGGAGTAGAGTTCATCTGGTGCAGCTAAGAAAAGCATTCACCTCCATGTCCCTTCTAAATGCCTCTGTCATGGCCTAACACATCACGTATTCCCCAACTAATATTGGAAAACCTGGCTTGGAAAGTCCCACCATTAACTAAGTGAAAAGGATACCATGAGATAAAAGCTTTGTGATAGCACATTTATATATACTTTCAAACAAAGCTGATGTTTTAAAATATCTGAAGTAAAAATGAAATGTCATTTTTGTTGTTCACCTCCATGTATCTTTTTTTGTCTCTTAGGATATGTTGATATTGGGCTAATTCCAAAAGGTGCAAGGGGAATCAGAGTCACAGAAGTTGCAGAAGCAGGCAATTTCCTTGCTGTGCGAAGTAAAGATCCAGAAAAATATTACCTGAATGGAGGTTTTATCATTCAGTGGAATGGTGAATACAAAGTGGCAGGAACAATATTTCAGTATGACAGAACAGGTGATCTAGAAAATCTGACTGCTCCAGGACCCACCAATGAATCAATATGGATTCAGGTAAATAGGTTATCACTAGCAGAGCCTACTGGGTTTGGATGGCAGCAGAATGTATTGGGGCTTTGACACTAAGGCTGGAAAAATATGTATATTTTAGATAATGCTATTAGCATGCTGTCTTGCAAAAATCACTTAAGCTATTTTGGAGAGAAATGAACATGTTGCCTGAGAAGGCAGTTCATTGTAACTGAAAATACACATCCAATATCATAGCTTGATTATTAAAAACTAGTATAATTCAGTGCTGCCACTAGGATAGGAATACTAACACCTATTGTTGGTCAGTCCTTTGCTCAAACTTCCCAGTCTCGTGTGCCAGCTTAGACCAACAAAAGTAGCTGTGATGTGAACTGGACCCAGAGGAAAAGTAACTATCCCAGAAAAGGAGCTGATGTCAGGCTGGGAACAGTGAGAGCTACCAAAGAGTGACAGCAGTGACAGCTTATATTGAGCAACAAAGTATAGCATTAGATAGACAGATCAGTAGCTTATGGTAACTAGAATGGATCTGTTTAGCATACACTGATTAAGGTTTCTACCTTTGTTTCTTTTATACTGCTTTATAGATTCTAACTTAAACGTAACCAGCTTCTGTTAATCCTGAAAAAAAAAAAATTTAAATTGCCCCTTTGTTCTCTGAATGTATCTTTCTTTCATGGCTTGTTTGCCTGTGTATCCACCATGCCATTAAAGAAGTGCTAGAGGAATGATGGGCACCACTTTCACACCTTGAATGTCTGGAGAGAAGGCACATATAATGGGTAACTCAACAGTCACTGTCAGGAACAAAGCCAAGGAAACAATTAGAAGGAAAAATAGAAGTTCATTGTCTCTGTATTTTATCCCTTGAAAATGTTTTTCTTCTCTCCCTTCTGTTGGCCAAATTGTGAATTTCTTGGGTGGCTCATCTCAACTGGAATTTTCCTGTTTAATCCACAAACATTGAAATAAAATAAAGCAATATTTGAATAAAATCTGTAGTTTTCTGACCTACTGGATATTTTTTCAAAATGTTTCATATTATAGGGTAATTACCATTTATAATGATGGTAGGCAATAGCTCTTAATCAGCAACACATTTGCCAGTGCCTTGGATGGACTTTGCATTATCTTTTCTTACAAGTCAATAGGATGCCAATTATGCTGACCCACTTATTCCCACCTGTGCTTGCAAAAGTGCCTGGCAAACAGCTGTGTCTTAGAAAGGCACATGTGTGCACCACTGAATGGAAGGTTTGCTGGTCTGAATTTCGGAACTGGTGGTAGCTGCTTTAAACATTGGTGATTCTTATGCTTTCACACCTGGAAAGCTTTGGGCCAGTAGATTATTATAATCATAAATAAGTAAATAAACTGCACTCTTTTTCCAGCTGCTTTTTCAAGAGACTAACCCTGGAATCAAGTATGAATACACTGTTCGTAAAGAAGAAAGTCATGAGAATGAGATTGGAGAGCCAGAGTATTTTTGGCAATATGGAGAGTGGACAGCCTGCAGTGTTACGTGTGGAAGAGGTAATTCCCATGTTCTTCTTCTATTACTTTTTGACTTTGTTACTGGTGAATTTCATCTTTGCTTTAATTATCTGGACGGTGTTCTATAAGAGGTAAAGTTTTACTTGCATTTAGTGAGAAAGCATACATTGTAATATATTTTGGCTTTAAAATAAATTAAGTTAACAAACCTATTTAAAGCAAGTGGGTTTGTGTAGTACCTACCTTGAAATTCTCAGCCTCTCCAAACAAAAACGAAAACCTAGTTTTCTTTTCCTCATAACTTATTGCCAGTATTGTTTGCAGTAATCCTGCTTACCAGCATGTTGTGGTTTAACCCAGCAGGCAGCCAAGCACCACACAGCCGTTTGCTCACCCCACCACACCTCCCAGTGGGATGGGGGAGAGAACTGGGAGGAAGAAAAAATTAAAGTTTGTGGGTTGAAATAAAGACAGTTTGAAAGGACAGAAAAGGAAGGGTAATAATAATAATGATTATGATGATATTAGTAATAGTAAAATGTACAAGGCCAGTAATGCACAATGCAATTTCTCACCATCCACTGACCAATGCCCAGCCCATCCTCAAGCAGCTGTCCCCCCGACCCTGGCCAGCCACCCCATGTCAACTGTGTTTTTTTTTTTTTTTTTGAGACTGGTCTCTCATCACATACCACCATGTGCTTTCTTGTTAGCAGAAGAAAGCTTTTTCTTTAGGTACCCAAAACAAATGTTTTGCTTAATGGCACGCTGTGTGTTTTAGCTCTGTTACCTATTTGTGGGTAATGTTTAATATAACAATTGGCGTGATAAGAAAAAGAGGGGGGGGAAAGTGTTATTAGACTGCTTATTATGTTTTTATTCGACATCTGCTCTGCTTTTCCCAGAAGTGTTTCTCACTAAGTAAATTACAATCCTGTGCACTACCTTCTGGCTAAAGAACTGTGTGATTTGGCTTTGATTTCTAACAACCACATGATTACTTAAATAGAGGACTGCAGGATATGGGGCATTTTTTGTTTTTTATCTAATAAGTGGCTTCCCCCATTACCGTCTTTGGACTCTTAACAAGTATTTCTTCAGCTCATGGCTTTGTTTTTTTTCATAGGTAGAAATGATGTGTTTCAGGAAAGATAGTGAACTTCTTGGTATGACTGCACAGGGGAACCAAGAGGTGCATAACAGTTTAAGAGCATGGAAGCCTTCTCAGTTCTCTCTGTTCCTTCAAGGACAGGAGGAAAGGAATTAGTAGACCCTTTGCTCTCTTTCACCTTAGATATATACATTTGTAAAAGTGACTGAACAGGCATGAAGGAATATGTGATCTACTAATGTATAATGAAGTCAGGGTATTGTCCCTTACTCACTATTCAGAAAAAAAAAAAAAAAAAGGAAACCCTGGCGTAGAGCTTCAGTACATCACTTGAACCCTTGAACCTGGGGAGCTCTGATATTACAGTCTGTTTTCATTTTTCTGCAGGTATACAATGCTTAATATGAGTGTGCTCTGGGCTGTCTGAATGTGCACCAAACATGCTGTTGTATTACCTTGGCAGTGACTCTGAGTTAGCTCTGGCCCTCTGAGGCACCACACCAGTGCAGTAACATAGCAGGCTTATGTCTGGATGAGCAGAGTACAAACACATCAACAAAAACACCTGGAGCTCTGCTGCACGAAAAAAAAACAGGAAGTATCAGCAGAGAAGGAATATTGGGAAAATGTTAATGCTCCATCAGCATAGAAATATGGAAACTCTAAAGTCTTGCCTCATTTAGCAAGGAATGGTTATGGTAGTAATTGTTGATGTAGAACCAGAAATTCTCACACAGTTGCACAATATTGTGGTTTGATCCCCCCAAGTTCAGTTCAGGAACAAGAGGCAAAATAAAGGCAGAACTGAATGTTCCCAATGTTGCTCCATTAATCAACACATTTCCTCAACTTCCACAGAACTAGCTTTTAGGTTTAAATAATTAGATTGATTTTATCTGAATGTACAGCCTGTTTAGATTCAGAATTTAATGCCATTGGCAGCAACAAAGCTGTAGTGCCAGATTTCAGACATTTAAAGATTTCCGTAAGGTTTCTAAGATAAAGTGCATTGAAGTAGGCAAGATTATCTTCAGCTATCAGTATGCTACCTGACAGCCCTTACTGAAGACAAACGTTTAATGGGGATCAAGGAGATAAGAAAAGTTGCATTTGTTTAGACTAAATGTGGTAGTGAAATAACCTTCAAGGACTTAGGCAGTCATCATTTGGTAAATAATAAACTAACTGTTTTGCAGGATCAAAGGGAGGGCCAAGAAAGGTGAACTATTGAACTAACACTGATGGGTATAGCCAGTGGGAGAAATTGATCCTTACCTAGAATTTTCTTTTAGCAAACCTGGACCTGTCTAAAGATTCATTATAGGCCTTTCATCAGGATGGGTTGAAATGGTAGCAGTAAATCCAAAAGCCCTTCAGTCTTCTGTAGCAACAGAGATCAGAACAATGCAAACAAAGTCTTTACAGAGCCAAGAGAGAAAGACTGAGTTAGAGAGTGACAAACGGGACTGCAGACACAATAGCAGGGTGATCCAAGGATGCCTCTTCTGTCCTAAGAGAAAAAGTAATTCTAGACCCATGATACATTACCCTTGGATAAGGATCTGTACCTGGACAAATTCCCAGTGGTGCATAATGTCTCTGTAGAGTGAGGTTGTCCCTTCTCAGAATGACCCCAGAGCAGCTCCTTATAAACATTTCCTAAAAGGCTCTTGGCCTCAGGATAGCACCACGTACATTGCTGTGCCCTGGTCCATATCCTTCCCCAATTCCATTGAAGCTGTGAAAGAGAAGAAGTAAATGTGCTTATGTTTTCCAGCATCTCTTTCACATGCCCCTGTCTTTTATAGTCTCAAAGAGAGAGTGAGTCTGACCAGCCCACAATAACATCATTTAATAGGGAAAAAATGTAGTCTGAAAAATCAATGTCCTTTGGGACAAAGGAGGTGAACAGAGCTAGCAACTCTTCAAGGATGTTTTTCTTTGACCACAAGAACTCTCCATCCCCTTGTGTAAGAAAGTGAGCAGGGAGGGCAGAAAAATTGGATGGCGGGGCAAGGACCTGCTGGTAAAACTGAGGTGTGCACAGGCAATGGAAGCAGGGACATGTGGCCTGGGAAGAGTACAGGGATGCTGTCCAGTTGTTCAGGGGTGGGATCAGGAAAGCCAAGGCACTGATGAAACTGAGCTTGGCAAGGGATGCAAAGAACAGCAAGAAGGGGTTCTGTAGGTACATTGGCCAGAAAACAAAGGCCAAGGAGAGTGTTACCCCCTCTGCAAAACGAGAAGGGAGAGCTGGTAACAACAGACATGGAGAAGGCTGAGGTACTCAGCAAGTTCTTTGCCTTAGCCTTCACTGGCAGTCAGGCTTCCCACGTCTCTCCAGTCCCTGAACCTGTAGGTGAGGGCTGGGGGAACAAAGTTCCTCCCAGTGTAAGTGAAGAGCAGGTTGGAGACCACCTGATGAAACTGAACATGTACAAGTTTATGGGGCCCGATGACCTGCGTCCCAGGGTCCTGATGGACTGGCTTACGGAGTTGCCAAGCCTCTCTCCATCACATTTGAAAAATCCTGGCAGTCAGGTGAAGTCCCTTGTTACAGGAAAGCTGTGGAGGGACACTTTGTCAGGGAGTAGAGTGACAGGACAGGGGGGATTGGCTTTAAAGTAAAAGAGGGTAGGTGTAGATAAGATGTGAGGAGGAAATTCTTCACTCTGAGGGTGGTGAGGCCCTAGCACAGGCTGGTCAGAGAGGCTGAGGGTGCCCCATCCCTGGCAGTGCTCAAGGCCAGGCTGGATGGGGCTTTGGGCAACCTGATCTGGTGGGAGGTGTCCCAACCCATGCCAGGGTGTTGGAATTAGGTGGTCTTTAAGGTCCCTTCCAACCCAACCTGTTCTATGATTCTGTGAATATTTTCTATGCAAAAGATACCTAACACTGTGTGCAGGGAAAAGGAGAACACTTGGCAATGAACAATATCCATTTGTCATGTAGAAAATAGTTTGGTAATTACATTGCAATCCATTCATGACAAACTCTTAGGGGGATAATATACAATAAAAATCATAAGCTTTGCTCTGTCCTCTCTGCAGGGTAGTTGGAATCTCTGATTGCCATTTGCTTTAGGCAAAAGAAAGGAATTGCTTTGCAGTCAGGAAGTCTGCATTATGGAAGGCGTCCTACAAGCTCTTCCACTGTCAAACTTGAATTGTGCACAGCAGACCTCTAGCCAAGAGGGTTGTCCCTCCAGAGTCAGCTGTCCAGCCAGGTAGCGTGTAAAGCCCTTAAGCTTTTTTTATAGGAAGATTAATTTGAATGTCTCACTGAGTATTTTTCTAGACCCATTATGCTTTCTAGCCATTATGCTGTCTTTACATAATGGTCAATTAGAAATTACAAGTTAAATTCCTTTATCCTTGTCAAAAGGCCATAGTGATGTTTTTTAGAACTAGCTTTGAGTGGCATTGAATGTAACAAGAAGCAAAAAACACAGCACAGCTGCAACAAAGGGAGAGTATTAGGCAACTTCAGAAATGTACTTCTCCGTAGATAACAGCAGTGATTGGCAAATTTTCAAAGCTTTGCAGAGGACTTGACTGTAAGATTTGTTTGGGGGTTAATTGTTGTGTGCCCTCTAAATCCTTTACAACTGTTATCGTGGTTGTTTTGCTAAATTACCTCCAGGTGTTCCTGAACTGAAATGTACTACTAAACTTGTAGCATTGAGATTAAAAAAAACAACAGTCACTGTGTTTTACTTCATGATTACAGGTCTAAGTTTTATAACACCAAGAATGTAAAGGCTGGCTTTTGTATTGTATGAGCGCTTTGTGCATTCACTGAATGTCATTCATTCAAATACCAAAGTGAATTCCTTGCAGAGTATTTGATGTACAACAGTGATAATTTAATGTTAAAACTAGTGAATTTTGCTATCAAATATGCTCTTTTGCACACACACTTTCTATATCTGCTTCTGGAGGTGCAGGACCTTTGATTCTGTCATTCTCAGCCTTAACTTCACCCCAACTAAGCATCATAGAATAGCTTGGGTTGGAAGGGACCTTAAAAGATCATCTGGTTCCAAGCCACCTGCCGTGGTGGGGCTGTTCAGCCAACAGGTTTCTAATCTCTTTCAAAACACATCCAGACCCAAATGATTTCAAACTGGTGCTTTTTTTTTTTTTTTTCTTTCCAAACTAAGTGAGAAACTGGGAGCTGAGTGGGTCAAATTTCTATCTTCTGTCTAAAAAATTCTTCTGTATTAGGGTTGAAGTGGCACAGAGAGGTAGAAGTGGTCTCTGAGCAGATTTAATTGAAATTAAGGCCTGTATGAAAGTTGGTAAACCAGGGTCAGTGTGAGGTAACTAGTTTTCTATTGTTGCACTGTTTTCTAGTTCAACTTTCTCAAGATGAAATACCCAGCTGTGTTTCATTATGTCATTATATGTATACCTATATA
The DNA here is from genome assembly GCF_009769625.2 of Cygnus olor. Taxonomy (NCBI): domain Eukaryota; kingdom Metazoa; phylum Chordata; class Aves; order Anseriformes; family Anatidae; genus Cygnus; species Cygnus olor. Next base: position 11,799,814 of record NC_049198.1, on the reverse strand, counting down.
TATTTTACTCTCTCTAATCACAGAAGGGGTAATCACATTTTAGGGTGACATAGGGAAAAGCAAAGAGGAATAGTATAGCTGAAAGCAAGACTTGAACATTCAATAGAAAAATGAGGCTTGGGATGCATAAAATTTTTGTTTAGGCAGGTTCAAGGTAATTTTGTGAACCATTCACCCAGCTCAACTTTATTTTTCTATCTTATTTTCATTACCAGCTAAGGACCTTGAAAAACACAGTAAAATTGCACACAAGGTTCCTTCTTTCTTTCAACGTATCTGAGCTAAATTGAAACAGTATCATATTTTTAAGATGACAGCTTTCAAGAAAATATATATGCATCTATATGTGTATATAGAATTCCTTTCAGCTTTAGAACTGAACTGTACACCATCATGAGGAAAAAAAAAAGAATTAATGATTTCTTTAAACATATGCATCTACCCCAGAACTTTCCAGATTTTCAAACTACAGTGCAAATTCATGTAACTTTCATAATAAAAAATGTGTATAAAAAAGTGAATAAATTTGTTTATTGATGCCAGTGATCAGCAAATGTTTTATGGAAATGTACAGACTCTGAACAATACTTCTGCGAAGGTTTATAGTGGTTTTAAAGTGAATTATAGCAGCTGAAATGACACTAAAAAATTACCAGAGCAAAAGAATTCTTCTGTAGCTTATTTACATTTGTAAGAGCAACATATCATATGATTTTGAAAGGAACAGAAATGTATTTCTGTGAACTGCTTTGTTTACAACTAACAGAAAGGCAGCTTACTATTCCAGTTACATTTTCCGTAGCATAAAACAGGCCCTTGCTGCTTGGGAGTCCTGCACTGAACTAAAAAGCATTCTGCTGCTTGGAGTCCCCTAGGAAAAGGAGAGCCATGTCTGTGCTGCCGTCAGAGAGGCTGTGCTGTCATGCAGCTACTGCCACATCACATACCCCGGAGCTCGAGTGCTTCAGCAAAAAGAGTATTAATGGAAGGGCAGGGCTGCAGTCCCTCTCATTCTCCCTTTTAGGTGAAACAAATCCATGTTCTAGAAAATCAACCCTTGTATATGACTATAGGAGGCTCAACATCAAATCCCACGCTGGCTTTGGTAATTGTTGTGTACATCCCAGCCACAAGTCTGAAAGTAACTCAAGAAGCTATAGCATTTCTTCAGTGTTGCAGACCTGATATCCTGGAGCGCTATCCAAAGGGGATAAAGGTTTCCATCTAATTCATGGAAGGAATGACCCAAATATGCATAGAAAGTTTTTAATTTTCTTCTGTCTTGTGGAGGTCTTTTTCAGTAATATTTGGCTATAAGTTCCCCTTCATATCTGCACTCCATGCTCAGTTCTCCCACCAAAAATTACCTCTATTGCTGGCTTTGGATTTCCTAGTATTACATTTGGTAGTCTGTTTCTTTTTTTCTTTCTTTTTTTTTTCTTTTTTTTTGTTTTATTTAAAGTTTTTTGAATGCTGTGAAATTATTTAAATCAAAGTAGTAATAATGCTAGCATGAATTTTTATGACATACACGTTCATGGTCATATATGGGGATACTGTATAGAGGAACAGAAGTATATGCTGCATAGAAGGATATTTTCATATTTCCCAAGCATTATTATGTATAGCTTGCTGTTCTTGTCTTCCAGATAGATTCCCATGCTGGTTATTAGGAGGTATGAGAGAAGGAGAAGCTTGATTCCTAAAAATACTGCAAAATAATGTAATGCTTCCCTGACACTATCGTAATAGTGTTACTAGGCCCATTCCTTCCCAGGAGAGGGATAAAAGTCACAGAGAGAGTGACTTAGCATCTGCATATTAATTGTTGCGAATTAATAGCAAAATTAGTTTAATAGCAATGAATAAAAAAGGTTTCTTCAGTCTTATTAGTCCTTGGGATTTGTTTGGGTTTGCAGCACAGAATCTACCTCAAATTATAGTAAAATTCTGTGGAAGGCAGGCCTCCGGTAAGTAGTTTTCTTTAGGTTCACACTAGGATTGATGCAATATTTTGGTTCATGTTTCTTTCCCTTAAATGAGCAGGAGTTTTAGTGAGTGGAACTATTAGTAAATAATCTTAGTTGTATGTATGGAATATCTCTGTTCTTTCCACTGCTGTAATTTGCCTCTTATCATCAGTGCTGAGTATTAGTTATTTAAAAAACAGATTTTCTCCTTTGTGTTGTGACATCATCATTTTAGGTCATTTGTATCAGAACTTTTAAAAAGCAGAATTCAGCATTAGCAATCACGTATTTTTTGGGGAAATGCTCTGGTTTGTCTTCTGCTTAATTGCTCATTCCAGAAGTACAAAGTAAAGATCACCAAAATTCCCTTGCTGCAAACAGCCTGGTGCTACCATGTTGCATCTTTGCTGTGCCTGATTTCAGGATATAGGAGCCCTTTTGGAGACTGGCAATTTAATTGAGATCAGGGAAAGTGCTTTCTAGTGTGTTGTTTCAGCTACTGATTCAAAAGACCCATGCATGACACTTTGTCAACTTGATTAAAGTATACTTATACCTGACTTAGCCCAGGCATTCAGCAGAACTGAATTTTACTCCAGAAGAAGTCACACAGCTGTTCCTGTATTCTAAGATGAAGTGCAATCATTGTGTACTCGCCATGCTAGAGAACTTCTGCAGTTTGTCCCCAGCCTACAGGGATTACTTTTCCTTTTTTTTGTCTTTCTCTTCCAGGGGTGCGGCGCCAGATTGCCCACTGCATGCGAAAGGGAAGCGGAGCGATCAAAAACTCCTTCTGCGACCCAGCAACACAGCCAAATGGACGACAGAAGAAATGCTATGAGAAGGACTGTCCGCCCAGGTACCAGATACTGGGAGGGCCCTTGTAATCTTGTTTCAGAGTCATTCAAAAGGATATGTTGGTTCTAATACCAGATTAATGTGACATCTGCAGCCTGCCACGGTGACCGCTCCTAAGTATTTCAAAGCAAGGTGTCAGAAACCCAGTAATAATTAAATTAGGAGTGTGCTGCTCTGCAAAGTTTCCAGTGCAAGTTGCTGAGCAGTCTGCTGTGAAAGGCAGAGAATGCTATCTGTCATCTTTTCATTTAGTTTAGATGCAGGTGTGCATGCAAGCCATGTAAGTTTTTATTTTAAAAATTCTGTCTTAGCTCAAGTAATACTGTATCATTGCATGTTCCAAAACTCAACTTGCAGAGCAGATTTTTAAGCCTTTTGATGCTGTTTTTCAGTATTTTTTTTATATTCCTTTGTCCTTTTTGTGAGGAAGGATGATTGGAAATGCGCACTTTTTCATAACTCTAATTACCATACCTTCTTTATAACACTTATAATGTGACATCTTTTCTATTGTATCCCTTCTTATTTTTTCTTTCCAGGGAAGTGCAGCTTTCTTCATTCTGTGTTCACATGGGAATCATTTTTTCTATTCCCATAGCATTATTTTAATGATCTTTTTCATCTCTCTTTTTTCCGTTCTATGATTTTAGGGAGCAGGGTAAGGAAGATTAACCACAGCAAACATTCCAGGTGACAGCAGCCTGTGGCTGTAAAATAGGCACAGACTTGCTGGAAGGTATCAGTGGTGCAGGGACATGACAGTACAGCCCCCGTTCTTGTTGCTACAGTCAATATTGGTTTTAGTTTTGTGCTTTGGATACTGGAACATCTTGCTTTTGTCTTTCATTTTCTTTGGAAATCCTTTATCATGATGTCCACAGTGGTATATCAGTCTTTACCTAGTAATTCTAGTTAATTCAGGATCAAATCCAAGTCATTGCAATGATTTCCTTAAGGTATACCATGTTATCTGTATCAGCAGCAATTTTCATGAGGTTTTAACATAAATTGTGTGGCTGTTGGTTTTATTAGTCATTTCCAAGTATCTTCACAAGAAAGTATGATGTCTCCTTTGGGAATTATATCTTTACGGTTGCAGCCTCTATAAATAACTGTTAAAAGCATAAACTGTCAGCATTTCATAGTTCTGTATAGATTGCTAGGAAATCAACTGACAATAGATCAAACTTATTAAGTAGTTGACTACTTAAGACCTGAGCCTTCCCACGTGTGGGGGAGCTTTGTATTTACTACATGTATTAACCGTTGTATTTATTCCAAAGTTTCAAATGTGCTCAAGTTACTCCATTTGCTCTAAGTGGTTGCATTATTCAGGCCTGTTCTTGAAAGTGAGGGAGCAGAACTTGTCCATTATAAGGCAGATCGTGGAATTACATTAAGTGTGAACTAGTCAGAAAAGCTCTCGTATGCTGCCAGTCGGAGTGATGATTCTCAAGCTCATTCTGCTCTGCAGAGAAAAGGAGTAATTATCCTTCTGAGGACTGCAAAAAATACTTGACAATTTTCAATTCTCAGTGCAGGGAACCCAGACAATATATACTTCTAGAGTCAATTTCCATATGTATTTTTATCTTAACAGAAGAATGACTGTAGTTGTGTGACCATCTAAGTAAGCCCCTATTCTGGTTTCCAGCAGGGCCATAACTACATGCCTAAGGAGGAGCGGAAAAGGCAAGCATAAATTATCTCTCATTCTAATACTCTTAGAGTTTCCAACTGTTTTTAATTCGATGCATTTCCAGAGCAATGTATGCTTTCTCTCCGCAGTAATTCAGCCTCCCTCTGCAACTGTGAAACGTCTTTCATATACATCTTCCTTTGCAAGAAGTTCCACATTTTTTATGCCCACTGTGTGAAGAACCATACATTTTATTTATTTTGAATGTGGCTCTTACCAGCTTCTTTTGGTCGCCACTAGTTCTTTTAATAGAAGTGCTGACAGTGAATAGTGAGTTCCTATTCACCCTTCCCAGGCCACTTATTTTGTAGATTTGGTCTCTGATCCAGGCTGTGGTCCCAGCATGGGGTTTAGCTGATATTACTTTTCCATGACATGTGTGTTATCTCTAACCCAGACAGGTAGTTACATGTAGAATCATAGAATCATTTCGGTTGGAAAAGACCTCTAAGATCATCAAGTCCAACCCTTAACCTAGCACTGCCAAGTCTACCACTAAAGCATGTTCCTAAGCACTGCATCTACATGTATGTTGAATACTTCCAGGGATGGTGACTCAACTGCTTCCCTGGGCAGCCTGTTCCAATGCTTTACAACCTTCACCAATGCTTTCAGTGAAGAAAATTTTCCTAATATTGAACCTAAATGTCCCCTGCTTCAACTTGAGGCCATTTTGTCTTGTCTCATCGCCTGTTGCTTGGGAGAAGAGACCAACCCCACCCTGATACAACCTCCTTTGAGGTAGCTGTAGAGAGTGATAAGGTCTCCCTAAGCCTCCTTTTCTCCAGGCCAAACAACCCCAGCTCCCTCAGCCGCTTCTCATAAGACTTGTTCTCTAGGCCCTTCACCTTCAGACATCTCTGTCTGAAAAGCAAGTAGGCACTTCAAGCACACAAGATACTGTGGTTTGGTGGTTGTAAAGAAAATCTGAATGTTAGAGAAAGGTGTCCTGTACAGCACTATTAGCACAACTGAGAGTTCGTGTGAAACTGCCAAAGGACAGGTGTTTTGTAGTGAGAGGTGGCTCAATTCTGTACGAGAGCTGAGGACAGTGTCATTAAAAATGGCACTACTGGGAACCTTTGGTTGGAGCTGTAACCACAAGACTGGAACTGCTGGATGATATCATGTTTCCCAATAGCAAATCAGTTTCTTTGTGGGAACATCCTGTCTGAAACAAGGATGCTGTCTTGCACAACCCTCCTATGATCTGCTGAATCCCGTGGATGGAAAACAGGCTACCATGCACCTATCTACTAGGTCACTAGCTCAAAATTAGATAATGTATCAAATGGTAGCTACAGGCAAAGAATAACATTAATGTTTGTAACTTGCACAAACCAGGTCTTATCTCATCAATCCATTTCAGGAAGTTAATTATAAACTGTTTAATGACAGGCTTCTGCAAAGTCCAAGTCTTAATATTGTTCTTGTTTTGTTTCTTCCCCATGCTTCCTACTAAAAAAATCTGGGGCAATGCAAATATTTTAAATGTAGCAATACATGTGTGCCATGTGTTGACTAAGAACAAAATAAATATGGTTGAATAGTTGAGAGTTCAAACATGATACAGCTGCTCATGTGAAACTTCAGTGATGCTCCTCAGCAGGAGTGACCGTGGCGTGAATGTATACGTTTTCCATACTGCGCTATGGAATGAGGTTTCCAGTTATATGTTTCTTGGATAGGCATGGATTTTGCTCCATAGGTGTTCATGATAAAAATCAACAGATACTACATGAAGAAAAAGAGAGCAATTTTAACTACTTGTGCTCTGAGTAGAAGTTTTACCCTGCCCGTACAGAAAATTGCCTGAAGCGATTTTAACATGATTACCCCCTTAAACAGAGGAACTGTAAATAGGATATTTTCAAAGGACTTGGGATCTCCTGCAATATCCAAATTTATCTGCTTCCTTACAATTTTATTGTATTGTCCTGCTTCTAAATTGTTTAGTAAACTTCAACAGTGTAATAAGAACATAAAGTTTTGTTTCTATTATAATACTTAGACCAAACAACAGTGCCTTGTTGATACGTGCTCTGCCTGGTGTTGTACAAGTATGTGTAGTGAAAGAAGACCGTCTTTCTTTAAAGAAATAGTGAGAGGGCAGGAATATTGAGCCCCATAGGATGAATATAGCAAACTTAGGTCCCAAAATCCCAACAGGATCCTCATTCAGCATACATCATCTAGGCATAGACAGACGGGGTTGTTGGGCTCTGCCTTAATTATTACAAACCTTGAAAGCTCAGTATGATAGGAAAAAGAGAAGTCTCATTCCAGGCAGCTGAATGCCCCCTGGGAAAATCAGATTTTGTCCCTACCTCTGTCCCAAAATTGTTGTTATGACAGGCAAGTCGCATAATTTTCAAAAATTCTTATGTGTATGCTCTTCATTTTCTGGATGCATGATTGGGTGCTGCTAGCTGGACTGTAGAAGAGCTGAGCACTCACAACTGCAGTGGAAAATCTACTGAAGTTATGCTTTCATCGTACAGGCTGCTCTCTAATTTGAGAGCCTCAGGAAAATTTGTGCTCACACAAATTAGTTACCCAAATCATACACTTCATTTGTTTGTGAACACAATCTTTCTGTGCCATGTCTGCCTATGGAGATAAGACAGTCCTGTCACTTTGTAGGAACAAGGTGATGCATTAATATTGAAGAGCCACTCGTTTGCTGTAGTAGGAACGAGTATTAGACAGACTCCCATCAGGCTTCAGTTTCTACCAACTTGTCCCACCACAATCAGCACAGCTACCTACTAGTTTTCTTCCCCATATCCTTTTCTTTGCCAGGCATCTCTGTGCATGTGATTGAGGAAAAAAAAAAAAAGGCTTGCTTATAACCTGCCCAAAGCTAAGTCTGTCTGGCAGTGCCCTCCACTCTCTAGCTTACAGCTGGGAGGACTGACAGCTTGGTCATCTCAATTTAGAAGTTGGATGTGTGGATCTCAGATTGCTGTGTCAATTCTGGCTGTGTGCTCATCAGCCACCTCCAGTTTCGGTGATGGCTCTGCAGTGTGGAGACAGCAGAAGCTCCTAGATGACTGGTGTTTTGTCACTCAGGTGCTGCACCCTTATGTGCAGTCCAGGACCTGCTTTGGAGCACCCTGTAATAGAACAGACAAGTAGATGGTAAATGTTCTTCCCTCCTTGCTTTGCCTGTCTTCGCCTTCTGCTGGGACACTGCAGTTCAGAAGTCTTCAGTGGGGACCATGAAGAGCCAGGCTGTGTCTCCATGTTAAGTTTCTCATGACTGAGTGTCCTGGTTTCAGGTAGGACAGAGTTAATTTTCCTCCTAGTAGCTGGCAGGGTGCTATGTTTTGGATTAGGATGAGAAGAGTGCTGATAACATGCTGATGTTTTAATTGTTGCAGAGCAGTGCTTACACCAAGCCAAGGACTTTTCAGCTTCTCGCTCTGTCCTGCTAGCGAGCAGGCTAGGGATGCAGCAGGAGCTGGGAGGGGACAGACCCAGGACAGCTGACCCAAACTGGCCAAAGGGGTATTCCATACCATCAGACGTCATGCTGAACAATATATAGGGGTGGCTAGCCGGGGTGGGGGGGCCGGCTGCTCGGGGATAGGCTGGGCATCGGTCAGTGGGTAGTGAGCAATTGCATTGTGCATCACTTATTTCGTACACATTATTAGTAGTAGTACTATTATCATTATTATTATTATTATTTTCCTGTCTTAATAAACTGTCTTTATCTCAACTCACAGGCTTCACTTTCCCATTTCTCTCCCCCATCCCAGAGAGGGAGGGGGGAGGGTGAGCGAACGGCTGTGTGGTGCTTAGCTGCCGGCTGGGTTAAACCACAACACTGAGTGTTTAAGACAGGTGCATATGCACCAGAATGGAAATAAGAAAAATGCACTGTTGGGATCTCCAGTTACTGATGAGAATAAGCTTTTAATAAAAGCAAGTTTTCTGAATTGTGTGTGGTGAACAAGGTGCTGGTTAATTAACTAATTGACTCATCAGTACCATCTGCTACCTACATTGCATGAGGAAGGGTTCAATGGAAAAAGTTACATGATTAAAAGTAGTCCATGAAGATGCAATAGGATACAATCTTAATTCTGGGATTTCCTAACCTCAGAGAATTTATTTTCTTCAGTGACTTTTTAAAAAATGTTTTGCGTTTGCTAGCTTGTTAATAATTTACCATTACTGCTGGTGAAGATAGTTTCTGTAGGAAACTGATAATTTAGTGCTAAGAGTTCAGTACTTAAACCTGCAAACTGCTGAGCCCTCACTCAGAGCCACATGAAAATAGTGAGGGAGGCGGTGTCAGCTTAGCATGTTTGTAACTTGAAATATGTGATCTGGTTCCATTAAAATTAATAGGGCAATTCACATACTTCAGATTGCATTTGTGCCAAAGCATCAGCTGTTTACAAGATACTAGAGATGATAAAAAGAATTGGAGAGAAGATGCAAGAGATGAAAACAACCCTGAAATGACTTGATTAAGGTTATGATAATATCTTTTTCTCTTCTTTTGTGCCACATACGTCAGAGGTGCACTTTGTTTTTCTTTTTAACCGGTTGTTAGCTTTCCTTTGTTATTTGTAGAAACCTGAAAGAGCAAGAAACACTCCAAAGAAAGGCAGAAGGAGAGAATTAATTTATTCTTTTTATTACAGCAATGTCCAGAGGCCTCATACAGGGCTGTGGCTGTGGGTTACCATTCTACCGCATGCCCCAAAGGGCTTATAGTGTAATTTAAAAGGAAATGCAATATATATTCATAAGTAAAGAGAAGGAAGGTGTAGGTACCCCAAAGGAGACCAGATGGTTGCACAAATGAGCTGTGTGTGTAGCTTGATTGCTCTGAGCCTTTTTTTTTTTTTTTTGGATGATTGTGAGTAGATATCAGTGCCTATCAGTGCCTTCCAAATGAGTGACAGCTCATTAACAATTGAAGAATAAATTAATTGGGAAACAGAGAATGAAAGTCGAAAGGGGAGAGGGACACTGAAGAAGCCAGAAACCAAAGAAGCCAGAAATGCAGTAAGATGGAAGAGAAAGCAAGAAGATTGTGACAGATCCAGATGAATGCTAAAAACAGCAATAAAACCTGCCATGGAACTTTGATGTGTTTATCAGAACGGGTTTATTTTGCTCTAAGTTCATTGGCCTAAAAAGGAGGGGAGGAAAAAAAGACGGTAATTTTGGGTTTAAGCCCAAAACATTTTTTTTGCTTTTTTGTCTAGAAACGCATATTTCTATAGGGAAATTCATATTTCTGTAAAAGCAAAATACATAATAAAATATGTGTCCCTGGTGGGGTGTGTGTGTGTAAGGCTTTGGCATGACTTCAAAACTCAGGAGCAATTTACAGTGTCTAAGGAGCATTTTTAGTCTGGAGTTCACAGCTGAGCTAAGTTGCCTATATAGCAGCTTGGGACTGTGTTCTTGCCTAGGGTACTCTAAGCTGCACTGGAAAACACTGCTCTGAGATGAAATATTTAATTTTCATTTGGTAAAGCGTTACACAGTATGCTATGGAAGACCATCTGTAGTCAGGAGAGAGACACAGAACGGGCTTGTTTTTACTTTTGAATGAAAAAAGTACAGAAAAGGCCGCTGTAGTACAGACCACCCAGCTAGGCCCAGAGATATAGCACTGCTGGGCACTCATCCTGCAGGGGTGCAAGTAGCATAGCTCTGACTGCAAGCAACATAGCTTCTGGTCTTCTGATGTTATTGCCTTGCTGCTTGCCCTTGTGGAGGGAGTTCAGTGCCAATGCCAGTTTGAACACTCCTGCAACACTGGCTGCATAGACATGTGTGGTGGTCTTTTCCACCTAGCTGTTGTAATTACACACCCTCTGGTGATTCCGATTTGTTAACTCTTTCTGTATTATTAAGGTAACAATAAGCAGATAATACGATAGAGTAAAAAAATAACTAAGCTCCCTAGCAGTTACTCAGTCTAGATGTGAAGGAGTATCTTTAATGTGCTGGTTATGGATTATTTTCTGTAATGTTTCGTATCCCTCATTTTTCAGATGGTGGGCAGGAGAATGGCAGAAATGTTCGACAACATGTGGCCCAACAGGACAGAAGAAACGAACTGTACTTTGCATCCAGACAGTGGGATCTGATGAGCAGGCATTGGCTGTCACAGAATGCCAGCACCTACTTAAACCAAAGACCCATCTGTCATGCAACAGGGATGTCTTGTGCCCATCTGACTGGACAGTGAGCAACTGGACTGAGGTAAATTCATGTCACCTGTAGCATTAAATGTTTGTTTTCTGTTTTTTATTTTTTCAAAATGACCTATCATAATCAATAGAGAAGACCAATGATCTGTTTTTTTTTTTCCTTATTTTTTAACGAGTCTTCACAAGAGGAAAAAAAAGCTGCACTGTTTGCTGATGACCTCAACAAGTGCTGTGTGTGAGATGTTTCTGAGGTTTTGGCTTGCTTGGTACCACAGAACAGAGCGTGTTTGCATGCACAGAATTCTATGGAATACTCATTACTGCTGTGAAACAGATTGGGGAAGGCTCTGTGTCATGTCTACAGGGATAAAAAGAAACTTTTTTATAATTTTTACATTTATATCTCTTTTACATTCATATCTCTGTCATTTTTTGCAGCAGCATGCAAGCCTTTTATTTCTAGTATTAGTCTGAAGCTCATATTAACACTAGAATATCTGTGCACCCTTCAAGTGTTAATTAAATATTGTGCAGTTATTTCATTGACAGCTGATGAACTGCAGAATGTGAGGTGGTCAAGTTAATGACTGCAAAAAAGTAAATTTGTCTAAATATACTAGAACAGATTCTGCAATATATGCTAGTATTAATTGGGAGCATTTGTTTTTTGTGCTCTGTCCTACTTTTTAATCTGTGGAAGGACCTCGCGCTTCTTAGCTTTCTTTAGATTATGTTGCTGGTATCTGCAGGTGCTTCCCAACTTCACGTTCCATTGGAGCCCCAACATATTGAGCAGTCTAATTCTACATGAAACCTAAAAATGCACCAAGATACATCTTTTGGGAGGAAGAAAAAGGTTTTGAGTCATGTGAAATTTTTAAATTGTTTTGTTCTGATATAGTGAGATTTGCTTTTGTTTAACCTCACAAACAGGCAGTTTTGTTGTGTATACTGAGATAAGAAAGTGTAACTGATAATCATGAAAACAAATGCACAACAAATATTTCCATTTCAGATGTCAATAAAATTGAAGTTGGACAAGTTTTTCAAAACTTCCAAAACTTTCATTTTTAAAAACTCCACTGCCTTCTTTCTCCTATTTCATTTTTTTTTTTTTTATCAAACTCACTAATGAGCTTGATAGCAGATTCAGGATAATGAGCTAGTAGAATTTTATGATGGTTTTATTCACCTGCAACAAAATGGGGGGGTTGAGTATGGGCTCGACTGTTTCTCCTGAACAAATTACAACATTTTCAGGACGTTTGTAATTGGAGAAATTTTTTTTTTTTTGCTGGTAAATTTGAGAGAGAGATTTTATACAGGCAAAACTTCCTTTTACTCTGAACTTACCTTGCTGTTAGAAGATCATTCTGTATCTTAAAAACTGAACATACTTAATTAGGTAGATAATGAGGATGAAGTGTTACAGCCATTCTGAAATCTCTTTTTAGTGCTTGGCTGTAATCTAATGCAGAGGTTTTCAAAGCTAGTTCTGGGAGAAAGACAGACATTGTCCCAAAAAGCTAATCAGGTTAGATGTTCTTTTTAATTTACCAGAATGCTGATCTTAATCATACAGGTGGCAAAGTAAGTTTGTTGTATTTCTCTGGAAGCAGCAACATGGTGCCAGCAGTTACTGTTGTCCTCAGTAGGCAAAATCCATTACTGCCAGTCTCAACAACTTCAGAGGTCAAATTGAAGCTAATGTAAACTTGCATAGCTCTGAGTACATTAAATATGCTATATTGCTGGAAGTGCAAGGAGGACAGGCAGAATGTCTAATGAAAGTGCCTACTCTGCTTTCCTCCCTGCGCCTGTTGCTGCAGAGCTGATGTTACTGTACAGGTGTTGACAATGCACGAAGTACCAATAACACAAGGTCACAGGCGTTTCTACTGCTCTGTGACCTAGACTAGCTCTAAGAAGGGTTAGATAACCCAGGGATTTTAAAGTGCTGGCAGTAGGAGTGTTTGTAATTGTGCTGAGCACCTGGTTTAGCTGGTCAGGCTCCCTTGCATCCGAAGGAGACTTTCTTCAGCAGGTTATATGTAACATCACCATTAATAACCAACCAGTCAATCAGCCTTAGTACTTCAAACTGGAGAAGTACTTTGAAATTTCAGAAAGTCATCAGGGGAGTGACAGCTGCTAAACTTGTGGCTGTACCTGTGGGGCTGAGGATAAGGAACATCATTGAAAAAACGTCTCCTTAACTTCCAGCACACTTTGTACATGATAGTGCTCCCATTTAAACAGAAGACACATAGGTTATTTACTTGTAATAGTCCAAGTCCAATAGGAGAGATGTGAACAGCCCTGGCAGCAAGTGGTGGTTGCATTAAGACTGAATGAAAGATCCATTTCATAAAGTCAGCAAGGATCTAGGAGTTGCAGAAGTCATCACAGCAGGTTGGTGGCATCAGGAGCAGCCAATAGTGAGCCAGACAGATGCTTTTGATGGCAGCTTTTTCAGTCTGTTTTTTTATATTTTTGGTGGTAAAGGTGTTGGCTAAACAACTTTTGTGATTGTTTCGCAGTAGAAATCAAATTCTAGCATATTTTTCTAGAATTCCGTATTTTTTCTTTATCAAGTAGTCTTTTATCACTGATGTTTACTCAAGGTGACATTTACTCTTCTAAAAATTTGGCAAAAGCTGCATGATAACAGAAAATCACTAAAATGAAGGGCTTGTTCCTCAGGAAAAAAAGAAAATTTGTTATTGATTATTTGCAATGATTCTTCTTTATTGAAGAGAGCTGCCAGTTGACACTTAACTGACTTGTACAACAGAATGAAGAGAGGTATTGTATTAATTCTGTTTCTTCTGCAGTGCACAGTTACTTGTGGTGGAGGGATTAGGACTCGGAACGTTACTTGTGCCAAAAATAACCATGAGCCATGTGATAGTTCCAAGAGACCAAACTCTAAGGCCCTGTGTGGTCTTCAGCAATGTCCTTCTGCTGGAAGATTTCTGATACCCCCACTGGCACCCAGAAGAGGAAAGATCATAATCAGAAAAACAACTACTCCCAAACGGAGTCGTCCTAACAGAATACCCATACCTCTACCAAGCCCAAGGTTCCATACAACAACAAGAACACCCAATCCTGAAAGTGTAACTCCCTATTTGCCTACATCCTCTGGTTTGGATAATGTCTCTGAAAAAGAAGGAACAACCAGCAAAACATTACAAAATAATTTTGTTGGATCAACTGATGTTTACAATTATCCTGTTGTTTCTACTGAAAATAGTTCACATCAAAATACTACTTCGTGGCCTTTTCATAATAGCTCAAGTTCCGAAATTATAAACCATGCTGAAAATGTTTCTAAAAGTGAGCCAGTTTCTGCTGTAACGGGCGAGGTGCAAAAAAGTGAGTACACTCCTGTCTCCTCTTTTACCAGTAGTCCAGAAATAAGTTCCAGCTATGATTACTTAACCGAAGAATCTGATGATGTTGATGGGTCAGTAGGAGGCAGTGGAAAACAGATTGATCGCCTTTACAGCACAGAACACGATCCTGAAATCACAACCAGGAGCACAACGATAGGTACTAGCTCTTACATCCTTCAGAATGAGAGTGTGACTTCTCACCTTCCCCCAGCATCTCTTCCCCAAGAGCCTTCTGCGCTCCTTCCTGTTAGCAGAACAACACAAGGGCTGGCATTTCCAACACCAGCAAACTCTATCAGTCTGCAAGTTGACGTGCCTGTCATAGAAGTAACTACCCAAGAAGCATCTGTTACAGTAATGCCCACAGTGTTTGGTAATGTACTGAGAGACCAAACTGACAACAGAACAGAAATAAAACTTCCTGACAACATAACCTCCAGTACACAATCGTCAGCTCTTGAGCATGCTACCAGGAACCAAAGTGCATCTGAGGGGGTTTTGACGAATGTCACAGAAAGTAACCACCTAATAACATCCAACAGTTTGCCTGGTGACGCCTACTGGATAGTAGGGAACTGGAGTGAGGTAAGTTATTTTTAACTTGCAAGTAGTGGAGAGCATTCAGCTCTCTGAACCACTGCTGAGGAAATAAATCTTGCTTTGTCACAATTATCTGACATGAATAGCATAAATTCAAATGAAATATTAGTATAAAAAATGGGTAACAGAACTTGGAGCATCTAATATTAGGTTGCTTAAATAGAATGTGTCTGTTTATGGATTCTGCAAAACTATGCATAGCTCTTCCAGGGACATGACATTCAGGGTTGACTGTAACCAGAGATACCTCAAGAGCTTTGTTTTAAAGCATAGCAAAAAGATAAGCTATTAGATGAATCCTGGAGACACCAAATGAGTGTGTTTGTATTTCCAAATAAGTACATAATTCAAGTTAGCTGTAGATATGCTACTGTGTTCTAACCTTTGCTTATATATCATTTCTCTCTAATTATGTGTGTTTCCTAAGTTCGTACATGACCAGGGTCATGTAGGTAAGCTAGCTTTATTACTATATAAAGCACATTGATATAATGGTTGCTGAAACATATTTTTAGTTGGCTATTAACGGATTTTTTGGTGCATTTCTATCTCGTACCACCATCAGTGTTTGTATCCACCATTAAGCAAATGCCTCCCAACTCAGAGCAACATTCTGCCTGGTAAAACCAGTTTGAATATACAAAGTCAAGATAAGAATGTTAGTCCAAAGTTAAACTGGTATATCTGGGCCATTAATTTGTCCAGCACATGTCCGCAGAGAGACATTGTAATATGGAGTTCTGCACCATTCTTAGAAGTTTAGGTGATCATATGTTGGAACTGGGTTGAAGCAGTAGTAAACATGAAGCATTTTGTCTGTAGTAAACATGAAGCATTTTGTCTGGTTGGCGTAAAAATTAAAATTGTCAGGCCAGTGGCTTTGGCTATTACAGTATCTTTGGATACAATAGCTGATAATTGCAGCATTAAGCTATGTCTTATTATTTGAAGGTAGAAATGAGCAGTTTTTGTCTGCATTAATGGCTGTGCCAGAACGAAGTTGGATCGAAACAGGTGTTAATATCCCATACTACTACTAGTGAAAGCTCTGGTTTCCTATTTGAGTAAATGAAACAAGTACAGCTCACAGGGAGTTTGAAAACTTTTGAGTTGTTAAGCATTTGGAAGATGTTTTACAGCACCACCTTCAAACTTGTCTCAGTTTCCTAGCTTTTCAGAAAGAAGTTTTCTACTTTGTGAGCATAACTTTTACCTTGCAAGTATATCGTGCTAAAT
Source organism: Cygnus olor (assembly GCF_009769625.2). Lineage (NCBI taxonomy): Eukaryota > Metazoa > Chordata > Aves > Anseriformes > Anatidae > Cygnus > Cygnus olor. Next base: position 11,783,868 of record NC_049198.1, on the reverse strand, counting down.
CGAGCAGGTAGAGAACTGTGCTTCCCAGACTTGGATATCTCTGATCATTGCTGAATGGTTATAAAGCTTGAGTAACTTCTGTTTTCTGTGCAGGAGCAATATAAATTGTAGAGTTTGCTATGGCCTTTCAAAAGTGCTTACAATCTTTTGTATTGTGCTATTGACTTTCCTTTACCAACACATATAACCATGCTTTTTGACAGTCAGGTTTCTGTGCTGCTATCTTGCTGTGTTCTGAGATAGTACTTATTCAGGGGGTCAGGGATGGTGAAGGGGCAAACATACCCATTTTTGTTGATGTTCTTCAAATCATAATACCTGAAGTGAGAGACTTTGGTATCTGAACAAGTTACTTAATTTTTTTGATGGCCTTTCTTTGATAGCCAAGCTAAACAGTACAGCCGAGAGTCCGTAACTGGAAGCCTTGTTGCACTGAGCATAGAAAAACTAGAATGGTTTGGTTTGGAAGGGATCTTAAAGACCACCTAATTCCAATCCCCTGCCATGGGCAGGGAACCTTCCACTACACCAGGTTGCTCAAAGCCCCATGCAACCTGGCCTTGAACCCTTCTAGGGATGGGGCATCCACAGCTTTTCTGGGCAACCTGTTCCGGAAGGATGTGGATCTGTTAGAGTGGGTCCAAATGAGGGCCATGAGGATGATCAGAGGGCTGCAGCACCTGTCCTATGAAGACAGGCTGAAGGAGCTGGGGATGTTCAGCCTGGAGAAGAGAAGGCTTCAGGGAGACGTCATTGCAGCTTTTCAGTACTTAAAGAGGGCTTATAAAAACTACGGAGAGCAACTTCTTGCTTTAGCATATAATGATAGGACAAGGTGGAATGCTTTTAAACTAAAAGAGGGATGATTTAGATGAGATGTCAGGAGGAATTTTTTTACTCAGAGGGTGGTGAGGCACTGGCACAGGCTGCCCAGAGAAGTTGTGGCTGCCCTATCCCTGGAGGTGCTCAAGACCAGGTTGGATGAGGCCCTGGGCGACTTGATCTAGTGGGTGGCGTCCCTGCCCAGTGGCAGGGGAATTGGAACTGGATGGTCTTTAAGGTCCCTTCCAACCCAAGCCATTCTACAATTCTATGATCACACCCTTAGGACCACTCATCACTGGTCATCAAGCCATCGACAGTGGTGTTCATTATGGCCCCAGCTGACGCATGGCAAATAAAATGGAATAATTGCTATAGTTGTGTGTGTGTGTGTATATATGTATATACATACAGACACACACGTATACACACATACACGTCTATATATATATATTACTGTTGGGATGAAATTTATCTTGTTTTGTAACCATTTAATTTCGATTCGTTTGATCTGTGGACCACTGTAAAACTGGATCCCTTAATACAATATTATTATTTTCAACAGATGTTCTCAGGTTTTTTTGGTGTATGTATATATACCTTTTTTGGTGTATGTATATATAGCTCGATATATATAAAAAAGGTTTTTCCTAAATGTAATTTTTTTTACATCTTTTTAAATTTCAGTTTACTGTTTCCTTGAGATTTTTCTACTTCTCAAGACGTTTTTGAATTTAGATTGTGTCTTCCAGTGTTCCTGCTAACTCTCCCAACTTGGTGTCATCTGCAAAATTTTTAAGTGCATGCTCTTCTTCATGACTCAAGTATTTAATGAAAATACTAAAGAAAGCTTAGCTCTGGACAGAGACCTGCAGGGCCACATTTGAAATATCTTTTTATTTTGATGTCGAATCGCTGAGGACCACTTTATTATAGTTTTTTTTATTAGATGTCTATTGTAATGATTTCTCTTGGATCATATTTCTATCATTTGCTAAAAGAACAGTCATGTCAAAATGCATCATGTTGACTGGCTCTCTTTTTTTCATTAAACCAGGTACCCCATTTGTTCTTGAAAGGTCCATGTTGTCTGCTTTATTGCTTTGTCATCATTGTTACCATATACCATTTTGGTCTTGATTGTTTAATATTTTGCTTTTGTGTCTTCTTATGAAGTTAGGCTGTGTGTTCTTAGTCCACAGATCTGTCGTCTTGTTTTCCCAAAGGTAACTTGAAAGGTTCTTCTCTAATCCGCTGGGACCTTCTCAATCTTCCATAATTTTCAAAAAATTATTCTCAACAGTTCAAAGGTTATTTACAAACACTTGAATGGCTATTGTGATATGGTCAATAAACTCAGCTTTGCAGAACTGATAAAAACAATTTGAGGATACTTAACACATCTCAAATTACTATTTTTAATATTTTAGTGATCTTTTGCTATTTGATTCAGGCTGCTGCTTCTAGTTAAAATTAACTTTATGTGAAGCCTGGCCCACTTAATTTCTGCTGCCTGGCTATGGTTCTGAGCAACTGGCTATAGGTGGTCCAGCTTGAGCTGGTGGATTGGACAAGATGACCTGCAGGCATCCTGTCCTATCCTGTGATTCTGTGAATGTCAGCTATTACATTTCTCACGAGATGAAGGACTTATATTTCTCCATACAGACAGCTTGATTCTAACACTGACAGAACCTTTTCTTATTGTTCCTTACTTATAATTCATTTTTAGTCTGCAGTTTTCTGACTTTGTGTATTTTTGTCCTGCTTACCTGTTCTTAGCAAAAATTGTTTTCTGTTTTTCGATGACTTATCTTGAAGGCCTTGATATTTCAATGCCACCATATTCTATGTAGATGAATCTCCTGCTATCCTGTCTTTCTACTGTTACTGTAATGCACTTGATAAATTTCATAACTGCCAGTATTCTGATGCTTCTTTGCTCCTTAGGATATGTCTGTACTTGTAAATTTACTGTAAACCACACAGTAGAAGTTGCTCTCTTCATTATTTGGTGGCCTAATCCAGGATTATTTATGCCATTTCTAATGCCGGCTACAGTATGCTTGGCATGTGTTGGATTTGACTCTATGCATATAGTTCACTGTCCCTCACATTTTAAGGCAGAAAAATGTAAATGGGGGGTCTCCAGTCACTTTTTACCTCTTTACAGGGGCTTTTTGCTGAAAAGCATGCACTCGCTCTTGGGAGCTAGACTGGCACAATCCGTGTCCTCTTACCTCTGATATTAAAGCTGTCCCACAGTTTTGGAAACACTTATCCTATCTGGATTCATCTTTCTAAAAATCGTTTTACTGTGGAGTTTTCCCAGGAGTCTCTCACAATTTATTTCAGGTTTTCAGCATTATGTACTCAATTTGCTAAATATCTCATTAGCAGTGTTAGGGATAGAGAGGGAACAATGACAAAGGTTGGATGCAATGACATTTTGCCTTAGATCCCCAAAGATCAGAGAGGGAAACATTGGAACAGCTGGTACAGATTTAGAATGTCTCAATAAGCAGAAGATTGCCAGAGTATAAATCAGAATGTTTGCATGCTGTAAAGCAGAATTGGTATTTTCCTAACAAAGCAACAGAAAGCCCTGCTTTGTAATTTAAAGTAATACAGGTAAATTTAAGTCTTCTTTTGAACATCTGTACAGACTTCTCAAATAACCTAGGCTATCTAAAATGGCTCTAGATGTTTTTGTTCAGGCTCCTGAATTGTTTCCAGAATGATTTACTAACCTCAAGTTTTCCCCTTGGGCTTTCCTCTCCCCTTGTCCAGTGCTCTACCACCTGTGGAATGGGAGCTTTCTGGAGACACGTGGAGTGCAGCAGCAAAAATGCATCTCACTGTCAACACACAAAACAGCCCGATCCTGCTAGAAAATGTTATCTCCGCCCATGTGCTAGCTGGAAAACAGGAAATTGGAGCAAGGTAACTTCATTTGGAGAGCTGCGTTTGAACAGTAAGCTTGCTAACTTCAAAGACTAGGGATTTCTAAATACTTCATTTTTAAAATAAGCATATACTTAATGAATGCATACATGATTCCCAGTTGACCGTCCAGTGCTAATTTCCTGACTAAGTTATTTATGGAAATGCACCTGCTGTGAATTTTATTCTTCCTGTGGGGGGGTCATGCTCATTAAATCTTGCACCTAGAGCTAACGCAGGGCTCATGGTCCATGTTTTGTGGAGATCCTAGGGCAAAGCTCTACATATTTGCAAGTGTTTCTTTTTGATCTCTGCCTCTATAGGCATATCCTGATTTTAATAAGGGGGTAAAAATTTGGGAGAGGGACTTGGCATGCTCCTGTTCACCTTGGCCAGTGTTTACTCATTTCTCACGTGGAATGGTCTATTCCTTGTTCATTTAACTTATAATTTTTATAATTTAGAAAAAGAGAGAGAGAAGGAAAGAGAAAAAAATGTAATGGGGAGAATGTCTATTTTGGCTAGGGTCTTTTTTAGTCCTAGTTACATACAAAGGTCTGGGCAACACACAGAAAAGTATCCAAGTGGATACTTAAGTGGTTAAGTGGAACCCAGTGAATTGTGTTTGAGTTCTTTTTTGATATTGTAAGGTGTGTGATGAACACCTGGAAGGACTTTCATGACTTCTTGAAGCTTATTATGTTTTGTCTTCATGCTGTTTAAAACTGGGGCATCAAATAGTGAGCTATTTTTCAAGACTCAGAAGAGGAAAAACTGCAAAATTCTGTTTGAAATAATGTTGCTTTAGGAAGGGATAGAAAGACAGGTGTCTCAAACTTTCTCAGTCACTTATCATTTTTGTAGACAGTTTTGTTGCCATTGGACTAGAGGGCAGATTTATGCAGAGAAGAGTCTGCAGAAAAGATCATAGTTACAAAACCCGGGTTATATTATTGAGCTTTTTGACATCAAACTGATTTGTACTTGAAATACGTGCTTGTGTAGAAAGTCCAGGCAAGGCCATAACCAGACTTAAACCTTCAAAATTGATTTTAAATGATGCACAGACATTCTGTGGTCCTACTTCAAGCAAGACATATTTCACCTTCACTCTTCCTTTGTAAAAGTTATTGCTCTTGCAAAAAGTAGATGATGGTTGTGTAACAAAAAGTAGCTAGAAATCAGACGTAATGATAAAATATTATGGGAAACAAATGTTTTAAAGCCTCAGTCCAAGAGGACGCTTTGAGATAAAAGGCCTTTCCTAGTGGATTTCTGTTGTGTAAGCCATCCTTATTTTACAGCAATTGAACTATACAAACCTAACTACAATTTCATATATTAAAATGGGTATTTTTTGTTTGCTTTTGCAAGCAGCAACTCTTTCTCTCATTACTTGTTTCAAAGATTTTAAGGCAATTTACCACAGCAAGACGGCTGTATCCCACTGCCAGTGTAGTAAATCTTTGTTCTCTTCCTCTCCTCTAATTCTTCCCCTCTCCTAACGGAAAGGTGTTTCATACTTGGTCTTATAGTCTGAGTTTATTACCAAATACAATTTGCATGTGTTTTCAGGCTGCTGTGTACTGAGTTTCTTGCACAGTCAGTTTTGTCCATTGTTTTTATTCAGAGGGGCAGAGACTTCTGTGAACAAGAACATGGATGCCCCTTTCACCCATCCTCCGACTCCCAGGGGAAGTAGGATGTTCAGTTCCTTGTTCAAATCAAGAATCATTATTGATGTAAACAAGAATGTTGCAAGATAACAACTAATGCCACACTCGTAGAAGTTAAAGCTAATCTGTGGTTATCCAGTGACATTGGCAGAATTGGCTTTAATTCTGGATGAAGACAGAATAATTAAATGCGTATTTGTCCTTATCCTTAGGGTAGCAAATTCATTTCTTGTGAGCAGCAGGAGAGGCTGTGGTATTTGGGGATGGAAGCTGGTACTGATGCATGAGGCACTTTGAGCAAGCTCTGGGGATAAAGGGGAGACTGGAAGGGCTCAGCTGTTGGCATCATTTGAAGAAGTGCCCCTTTCTGTTTTGTTTACAGTGCTCTGCTAACTGCAGCGGTGGTTTCAAGACCCGAGATGTTCAGTGCATCGACATTCGTGAAAAGCGACTTCTCAGGCCTTTTCACTGCCAATTACTTGGATATAAACCACAACTCAGCACCAGTTGTAATATGGAGCCTTGCCTGCAGTGGCATGTGGAGGCCTGGAATGAGGTACTGGTCTTTAAAAGAGACTTTGGGAATGAGCTATTAGCTGTCATTTAACAGTGGCAGTATGTCCCATGCTTCTAAGTAAACTTCCACACAAAGGAAAACACACAGATACTGCACTTAGAAACGCTGCAGTCTTTGTGTGTGCTTATAGCAAAAATCATCATAGATGTTAGAAAGACTTCACAGAATCATCCCTAGGATTGCGTGTGTTACACAGCTGTAAATTACCTTACCCTGAAACAGAGAGGCACATGGCCTGGAAGATGAAGTAGATTTGTTAAAGCTATGCTGCTGGATCAGTAAATGCGATTCATTCAAACTTTTCCCTTTTGCTGCCATTGTAATCTTGCTTTCTCATTATGATCTATTTGTCTTTATGCTTTTTGGGGCTGGAATTTTATGGGCCAGAGGCTGAGATCAGACATAATGTAAATCTGATTTTGGGGTGATTTGGGACTTAGTGATTTAAATTTGTATCAACAAACTTTCATAGGCAACCAGGCACATATTTATGTCAGCTAAAGCACGTAGGCTGATTATCTTTGAATGTTTGCTCCCAATAAAAGCAGCTCTGGAGGAAGTGCTGCAATGTTTGTGTCATTATGGACCTGATGCCTTTAGATTTTAAGGGAGATGATCACATTGCTTCCTTGTCACTGACAAGTCCCACCTGCCATAAGAAGTAGGAGACATCATCCTGTGTGCAGGATGTGGGTTTACTGTCAGAGCAGTCAGCAGGGGGTAAATAATAAGAGTAACCAAATGATTGTGATGAATTCATATTTTGCCACTTAAAATATTCTTTAAAAACAGTTGCCCAACCTGGCAGTTATCCTCAAGTTGAGCATACTGGGTAGAATTGGGTTGAAAAGGTTCATTTATTAGATGCCAGCTCTGGTCCTCTGTCCATAGGGACGCAATTCCTCTGAGGACAGGAACAATGCATTATTCAAAGTATATCTGGCACCTTATTTCACATTAGACTGCAGAATCTTTTGTGTATTTCAGGCAGGCTCTACTGCAGACCTAATGAATAGTAGTAAAAAATCAGATGGAAAGTAATAATAGAAAAGGGACAACAGAATGCTTAAAAAATAACCCTGATACTGTCTTTGTATTATGCTTTTTATTGCCATTCTGCAGTTAATTTATTGTTAGCACTGGGTGAATTTTAATGTCCCCAACCACCTCATAAAAATGAGGTGTTTCACCCCATGAACTTTTACTGTCTTCTGTAAATATCGCAGATTAATCCTGCAGGCACATGACTTGCAATCTCATTTTTGTTAGAGAAATTACTGTTTCTGGTGGTGTTGCATGAGCAGTTCTGCGTTGCCTGTTCTGTGTTGCTACTTCTGTGCTGTCTTATTACTTGCATTAATATATGTCAGGAACAGCTTTCTCCCAAGTATTTTGGACCAGTAATGGCTTCTTCCCTGTCTATTTCCAAGCATATGACTAAATAAATTTCTCCCTGCAGAGCTTTTCTTCCCATCTGGATTATAAGATTTGGTATGTAGGCTAGCCTGTATATCTTTCTAGATCAAAGAAAAAAAAATATATAGGTCCATGACATGCTTCCTGTTACCTGTGTATCCACATTTCTAAATGAAGAACGCTTTGCTTGTCTTTATGGTCTGTTACTGGGTTCTCATTCATTCCCACCTCTCTCCTCATGGGTTTGTGCATCTCTTGTGTTAGTGCTCAAGAACATGTGGTGGTGGCCAGCAAAAGCGACATATCTACTGCCCAAAAGAAGGCAACTGTGACTGGACAAAAAGACCTGATGCCATTGTACCATGTAACAGGCAACCTTGTACGCAATGGATTAACCAGACATGGGGCCCGGTAGGTTTCCACTCTTTGTTGCTGTATTTGTTTTCATGACTTGGCCGTATTTGATAGTATTTAAATTGTTGCTATTATTTAAAGATTAAACAATGTGTTAAAGCAAAAAAGGGAGGAGGGATCAGGCAGACAATTAATTATCTACTTGTCTGTGAACTTCAGTGCCCCTGGCAGGTGTAAATTCTTATGCACAGCTAGAGCTACGATGGGAGATCTCTTGAAAATATTACCAAACGTTTCAGAGCCAGCCCCAGTTCCTTCAAGTGATCGACATTGTAGGGATGATTCTTTTTCCTTTTCTAACAAAGAATGAGTTACCGTTGATATTCTTCCCTTATTCATTTGAAATTTTCCACTGAAAGAGACTAATAAATTCAATCATGTTCTGTTAGATACAAAGTCAGGTAAAATTTCAAAAAGACGACAAGACAGACTATCTTTAGAGAGGAAGGGAAAATCTTGAATTGCTAATAAAAGTCCCAGACACAAACCTAGCTGAGTCCCTCCTAGCACAGCTAGCCTGTTTGATCTGTCTGTGCTTTCAGAGCCTTTCCAGTCATTGTGATGTTTCAAAGCTTGTGAATTGGAGCAGGGGAGAGGGCAAGCAAGGAGGCAGAGGGGGGTGCCAGAAGGATATCCTGAAAGCAACTTAGTTGAATACTGGAATTGCCCACACAACCAGAAGTTCTGAATTTTGACAAATAGCCTTCCACTGTGGATTCTGGGAATCTAGCTGATGAACATGGTGTATATATGTTTGGAGGACCTTCCAGTAACTGCAGTACATGCTATTTATAAAGAATCTGGTGTATCTAATAAATCTTTCCCTCCAGTTTACTTTGTAAACCTATTCATACGTTACAAATACTCCTCATAATAGAAGAGAACATTGAAAGAACACCAGAAGCCAGGAGCCATAAATAAGTAAATATTGGAGAGTCATTTAATACAGAAAATGTAATGAGGGTTGTTTTTTGAGAGAAAGCCTTCAGATGGGATATTAGAGTAATGGTTTCAACTCTGACACTTAAACATGGAATTGAAAGCAACTGAATACCAGAATGTATAGCAGCTACTTTACTGATTTATTAATCCCATTTATTATACTTTATTAAAAAAAAAAAAAAGTTTTAAACATTAAAGTTGCAGAAAGAATATCTAAGATCTCTTTATGTACTTCACACTAATAATATTGTCTCTTATGGATAGAGGTACAATATAGAGAGGATGATCTGCAGCAAAATTAAAGAGCTGCCAGTCATGTCTTCATCTCTTGCACTTCATTAGCTAGCATTCTATATCGGTTGAATTGTTTTTTCTTGCTGGCCACTCTTTATCTGAAGAGAATAAGAATTTAAAATTCAGTGGAATTCTCATAAGCTCTGGGATGAAGAATTAAGTGAATTTTCAGAATAGTAAAGGAACATGGTTTGAAAATGTTCTATTACGGCCATCTATCTGTAGTCAGAACAAGCAGCTGGTGGTTGTTTTGCTGTCATAAAGAAAGGGTAGCCACAGTGCAAATGTCACCAAAGAAAAAACTTCTCACTGAGCTTTTCTGAAATCTTAAGCTCAGACATTTCTAGACCTAACATTTTAATTGACAGAGATTATTCATGTTTAATACAACTGGTGAAAAAAACACAGGAAACAAAAATTGTCAGTTCGCAATACTAATTTGGATTACTAGTCTCTATGTAGCTTTTGCATTTCTGTAGGAAACAGTTCTCTCACCCTGCTTACACAATCCAAGATGCTGTGTTTGTTCTATTTCCCTGTCCACTGTATCCTGACAAATCTTGCCACAATGCACAAAGGAAATGTCTGTATGGAGTATGAAGCACACAAAGTATTTTATTGTCATTGGTTCTGTATCATACAGTGTTTTTAGCTTTCTATCACATTACAGCTCAAATATTGGCATATTGCACAATTTCTACTTAAAAGACTTGTATGTGTTTTTAAATGACTCTTTCAGTGCACTGTTTCCTGTGGAGGGGGCATTCAGCAAAGAACTGTGAAGTGCATGAATACAGAAACTAACAAAACTGAAGACGACAGTATGTGTGCAGATAAGCCCAAGCCAACAGAGCATCAGAAATGCAATCTGCAAGAGTGCAGAAAAAGCACAGGTATGATAATACACCCGTGGCAGATGGTTTCCAAAGAGCTCTTTGTTTGTGCTGAGGTCCTGCAAAGCTGGGAACTGACTCAATCTATCAGCTTGTTATGAGTGCTACAGGCTCGGTATTTATGGGTTAGCCTAACCAGCTACTGCTCAGCCACACTATTGGCAGAATCATGTTGTTATGTTCTCCGGCCCTTCTGGCCTTGTGTTGCTATGATGGGGAATACCGTTCTCTGAGCATGCATCCCTAATTTGTGATGCTGCCACAACTAAATGAATGGGTCTTCTTATATTGACTGGCTTTAGGTAACTCATAGGCTGCTTTAAGGGCTGTGGTAGGAAATACTGCAAGTCCAAACAGATGACTTTTCTTAAGACAGACACCCCTATAGGCACTGCAGATTCTGGGCTGGGAGTACAAGTAAGCAAAGTGAAAAAGATACTGTAAGAAAAATCTGACTGGCAGTGAACCCAGATACTCCATTGGCACTATGAATTCAGTGATCCCCAGAGTGAAACTATCTCCAAAATGAAGAGGTGGAGAGAATGAAACTCCCACAGATGATAATTGGCCAGAAAAAAAGGGAGTGAGTGCGGGGCAGAGAGGGTGGAAAATTACAGACAGGTACCTTTATCCCTGTTTGTGACAAATATAAAGTGGAGGAAAACCTGAAGCTCTGTAGTCTGTGTACAGCAGTATCCAACAGGTACCCTAAGGTTAGCACAGTGACAGCTCAGATCCCTTCTGGAAGAGCCTCCAAAGACCTTTTGGAGGAGGATTCTTCCCTCCTAGCAAGTCAGCAGTAAGGGTGCAGTCTGGTGATTGACGAGGTTAACTCCTGAGGGCAGTGCAGATCTGGTTATGTGCTTGAGAGTGATAAAAGTTCCTTTACTCCTCCTGCTGTTCACGTATCTTTACCACATGCTTTGCCCTAAGGTTGAACTGGTTTGCTTATCTCCTATCCCCTAAGGTTGAACTGGTTTGCTTATCTCCTATCCCCTCCGTGTTTGGAAAGACAGACTCAGGTAAATAGTACCTACACAGATCAGTTACTTCTGTAAAGAAGCCAATATAACATAGGAAGTACCCTAGTGGGCAGACCAGTGGTCCATGCAGCCCAATACTTTGTCTCCAGCAATGGCATTAGGAGGTACCACTTAGGGAAAGTACAGGAGCTTAGTCCTTCTCTGTGGTTCATTTCACTGGTATTCCTCCAGCACTCCCAACTGATATATTAGGGCTATTAAAGGCATCCTAGCCTGGTTCTTTTAATTTCCATTTATGGACCTTTTTCCATGAATATGTTGCATCCCTTTTTGAATCTACAATGCTGTCTGCTTCTGCCACCTTTTCTGGCAGCAAGTTCCAGCATTTCATAGCCTGCTTTGAAAAGAAGTCCTCATGTCTGTTGTAAACCACTTTCTACTGGTTTCATTGTGTTTCCCTAGATCCAGTGTTGAGGGATATGTTGAACAAATCCTGCATTCAACTAATCCACCGCCTTTCTGCTTTTGCAAAGTTTTGCCTTCTCTCAGCCATGTCTCCTCACAGCTCAGGACCCCCATTTTAGTAATGCCTAACCAAATCTGACATGTCTCAGTTTATTTAAGCTACTACAGCCCTATCAGCACCTTACTACTGATATTAGCAATCCCTGTTTATGCTCTTCCTGCCTGCCCTGCATTTCTCTGTAGCACACTGCAGCTTGTTGGGCTTGTTTTAAATGCACTGTTACAAGAATGTCAAAGTGGCAAACACACAAATCATTGTTACTGAATCTCTGTGGCAGTTCTTAAAAGCAGAAATAGTAAAGTGAGAAACATCAACCAAGCTCTGTCTGCTGCAAAAGTAAACCCTCACTGAACAATAATAAAAAAGTGCTGTATTTTCCAAGGCAGAAGGTCATGTGAAGTTTAATAGGAACTTTTCACTTATAAGTCCTAAAATTTCAGGAGGATTGAGCTGACAAGTAATACAAAGGAAGAGAAAGTTGTCCTAAGTATGAGCCTTAACATAGTGCAGTTTAAGATTCTTGAAATGCTGATGATTTGTCAGCAAAATATAGCTAATTATTCTCATCTTCTCCACCATAGGCCTACCCTGCAGCAAAGATCAACTGTCGGTCCACTTCTGCCAGAGGTTGAAAGGCATTGGCAAGTGCTTGGTGCCGTCCATACAGACTCAGTGCTGCTCCACGTGTAGTCATCCCCGAGTTCGTAACAAAGCAAGATATTGGGATCAGCGAGGCCTCAAGCAACAAAATTATACTAAACCTAGAAGAAAATCACCTCAAAATCAAGAAAACAACAACCAAGCTGCTCAGCACTAGCTGCTTTTTATCTAGTTGATTTGGATGGGGCTTCTGTTTACAGGTTTTGTTTCTTCATGTTTTTTCTGAACCGTCTAATGTATGTGGAAATCTGTGATCATAACTGGGAAAACACATTCCTTACGGTTATCAGTCCTAATGTACTGCTTCATTTTTTTATCTGTAGAAGTCCAGAATTTGTAACATTATTTGCAATGTGCAAGCGGTTAGTACTTAGGCATGCATAGAGGCTATAGACAAGCTTGGAAGAAGGTTGTTTTTTGTTTTTTTAATGATTGTTTTGCTTGCTCTTCCTTCCATCTCTTTTCCAAAACTCTCTTTAAACAGCAGCACCACTTACTCAAGAGTGCTGAGTGAAAGTGGATGATGGGGCAGCCATTCCCATGTGCTCACTCACTTTTCTGTTCTTTTTTTTTAAGAATCAAAGTGAGGTGTCAGTGTTTCTCTAGATTGTTTGCTCACTTCAGTTGTTATAAATACAAAAGCAGAGTTTTATAATAACTGATTATGGTGTGTAGGCTGATCTGAAATGTGTTTTTTAAAAGAAAACTTCTTCATTTAGTACTTGACTGAACATCTAAAGGATACCTCAGAAATAGCCTGTCCTGGCCAGTTTTCTCCTGCTTCAAATGTCTTGCTCCAATGTAAAAAAAAAAAAAAAAGAAAAAAAAAAAGAAACCCACCAAATCTGGAATGTTAAGTTCCCAGATATGCTTTAAGCAACATTTATTGGTACCATGAAAGCAAAGCTGTTTGCATCTACCACCTGAATAGGCAGATATATAATTCACACAGATAATCAGTGACAGTTCTATCATCTAACCCAGTATTTCCCATAGAGCATAAACCCACATCCACATTACTCTAATCACCTCACTCACAGCAAACTTCATCCCCCCACCGTGCAAATCCTTGATCATAGTGAAGGTGATGACATCTGGGATTAGGAGCCTGAGACCCAGAGTATCTGCATAGCTCTGGACCTCTGGCATTAGGAGAGCACCAGCCAAATAGTGTTTTGAATAGTGTGTTATTGAAAATGGCAGAACAACGCTTAGGGAGACCAGACTGGACCCTTTGAAGGAAAGCTGGGCATTTTCAAAAGAGGTGGACAGAGTCTGACATTTAGATTCCTTTGAAATTCAGTAGGAGTTGGACACCTTGACTCTTCGTGCTCTTTTGAAAATCATGGATTTACTCCCTAGCCGCCTAACAATTTGAGATTGTAATACAGGGAAATGTCATATTTTATGCAATGTAGAGTGAGATACATAGCCATGAATCAAAGTGTCACTATGGTTACAGAGTTATGATTAGCAATAGCTGTATTTCTAGACAGTCTTTTATAAAAGTTAATAGAAATATTTGGGCCTGACTATATCATATTAACCTAATGAAGACCACAAGTCTAATTGTCCTTTTTCATAAGTTTGTGACCTTTGGCTAAGGGCTCACTTCTTCACTTGAAGTCTCTGGGAGTTCAGGATATGCAGCATGGTAAGGTTAGATTTACTAACCCCTGTGATGGCAATGTAACCCCAGTTATAGGTGCTGATAAAACTTAAAATCCACTGATAAAAAAAATGGTGCTAGTATAAATTGCTGCAGGCGTTGACTTACAGTGGTGCGTGTGCATGCATGGGTGTACACAGCCTACATGCACATTCTCTTAAAATAATACATATCTATGGTGTTGCTGGCCAATGCCAGACATACTGCTTTTTCAGGATCACAGTGTGCTTATGTCCTTTTGAGGTCCTGAGTGGCTCCTGGCCCTCTGAGCAATGCAAGTCAGATTGGTTCTTATTCCATCGGACACAGAAGGACTGAATCATGCGAAGGAGTGGAGGTGTCCCACCTGCTATTCAGAAAGCATTTAAGCAGGGTTTGGCCCCAGGCTGCATTGTGTAAAGCAGAGCCTGTACAGCCAAGTACAGGCAGTTGTCTGATGGCCAAGCAGCCTAGACTGGTGGGAATGCAAAGTGGAGGTCAGCAAACAGCCATCAGGCTTGTGAGCTAATGAGAAGAGAGCTGACTGAGTGGAGGTAGTGCAGGTGGGACGAAAAGTGCCTGGGAGGTTGTGCCTTCCACTGCTCTTTTCAGCACTGGTGGAGTAAAACCATTTCTGGCTTCATTGTTTTCTACAGGAGGCTGTTATTTCATTTGAAATGGATAAAAGTGAGTAAGTGACATCAAGGACTTTAATTAAAATAATCTTTCTACCCAGGGAAGCACAGTCAGCACTGTTGCTCAGCTTAAAACTTTAGGGAAAAGACTGTGACAACACAAACCGTTTTAATAGGGCAGTGCCACTGCTGTATTTTACATAGGTTTTTACATTGCACTCATCAGCCTACTATCTCCTCTATGCTAATAGTATTTGCAAACATCTCTGCCATCCATTAGCAAGGTTCCTTTCTTATGACATATCTCTTTTTAAGTAAAGGTGGATTTATGATCCTAACCCAGATGGTCGCTATTCTCAAAACTGAATAGAGTATTAAGTGCTGAGGCATGATATCATTGTATTATCACATTAGCCTAAGACACTTCAGCTTCAACAGGTTGTTCAGGAAAAATGTGTATTTGTCACATTCACTGCTTGTTCTAATATTTCAAGTTTTAAAAAGCAAACTATGATGACATATTTGTTTCAAACTTCAATAAATGGCATTGCTTATATCTGATGTCTCTGGTATTTTGTTTCCAGTGCAAGAAGATTCATAAAATGGAATTACAATGAAAAAAAAAGAAAAGAAAAAACAACAAAACACTAAGACAATATCTTCCTGTGCTTTCTATCTAATTATTCCAGCAGAATCCTCATCATTAATATATTTTGATGCTTGATATTCCAACATAAAAGAGATCAT
The DNA here is from genome assembly GCF_009769625.2 of Cygnus olor. Classification (NCBI taxonomy): domain Eukaryota; kingdom Metazoa; phylum Chordata; class Aves; order Anseriformes; family Anatidae; genus Cygnus; species Cygnus olor. The sequence continues at coordinate 11,768,692 of NC_049198.1, read as the reverse complement.
TAAAGAGGAGAGGGAAAATGTGGCAGAATAAATCATGGTACTAAGTTAATTCGTATGAAATATATGACGTCTTACCTCTTGACATCCAGCAGATGTACCTTAGCTCCCTGGCAGCAGATGTATGTATGTATGCCTACCGTGGGAAGTGTTTGTTTTCTTGAGGGGTTGTTTGCAATGTGCTCATCCCACCCTTGCGCCCAAATCCTTTCAATACTCAAGCTTTGAAAGTACTGCTGATTCTGTGCTGCCCAGAAATGTGATCATGCTAACTCAGTTCCTTGACCTGTAACCCAGAAGCACAAGGGTCACTGTTAGGCATATCTGCTTGGGTAGAGAGCACCATGAGTGTGCTCAGTTACCCAGCTCCACCCATGCATCCACAGGTTCAGCCTCATAACACCCTATGGAAATTGTAGGAATTTGCTGCTTCTTGCTTCTCTAAGTAGGTGTGCATCCCCAGCCCCCAGGGACAGCAGTCCTGTGCAGGTGATTTAAGAGGGATGAATGAATTGGATTGAGAAATGAGTTGAAGTTCCTCCACTTCATGAGGCCTCATTGAGTGATGCCAGCACTGCAGCCTCCCCTGCCCTTACACCTGCAGGTAGTAGGACATGGGGAGCTCACACAAGGAGACTGCATGTTTCTGTGACTTATCCCTTCTTTCTCTTAATGGACAAATGCAAATATCTCCAGCGTGCCCACAGGAACAAAGCCTGAGGTATGTTAGCAGAGCAGCCCAAGTCTGTTCTGCAGACATAATGATGGTAGCAGTAAGAGCCAGGAGGATGAGGTGCCTGGGTTTGGGGAGGAATCTGTGGTGAACATGTGAGAAGTGGGAATCTGTTAAACAGTTAGGCTACCATCAGATGCCTACTTGAAAAACACAAAACCAAAATTATTCAAGATTCTTCATGACTTCTGATGATTCAGCTTTACCTTTATGAGTCATTAGATGTAGCTTTTACTAAATCAAAGTTAAAGACCTGGAACAGAAAAATAATTACTCAGAGGTACTGGTGATTTGGGGAGGCACTCTTTTCCTAGATCTTTGCAGTTACTTCTATCCAGTTACAAGCAGCTGAGAAGATGGTCCTCGACAGCTGTCTGTTCTCAGACAGCTTTTATTGACTGGGGAGAACCCTGTGAAACTCCATTAACTTAATGAAAGTTAATGAGTCAAAAAGGCCTGCCCCAAAGCCTCCGTGAGAAGCAGCAGGCTGACTTCCCTCCAGATTTGAAAGGAAAGGGGTTGAGCCCACCTTCCTAATAGGCTAATACAGTGCCCAAGGCACGGAGTGAAAAACATGGTACCTCCTCCCCATCTGTGCATTACCTGCATAACACATACCTGTGGATTAGGTCCCTCAGTAAGATTGTTAGGGGAATGCTTTATCCCTAAATTCCACCGCAACCTATAGGCCAAGCTGCTTGTGGATGTCAGGACAGAAGGGGCTTCTACAAGGTCCAGACAGGAGCAATCACAATCCTGGGGATTTCAGAAACACATGATAGAAATGTTGGTTGCAGTTTCACAGGTAGCAGAACCTGTAGCATCTTTCTGCCATCAGAAGTATTCTCTACCTCAGCCCATCCCAGCTTGGGCAACCTCCCCCATTCTTTGAGCACTGTTTTTGAGCTGATAGGGCTCACTAACCCAGCAGAAAAATTACCATGTTTTTGTGGCTATGTTAGTTTCCTAACTAATTGGTTAATTAACTAATTAGTCCTAACTAATTAGTTGTTCTAATGATTTAATTAGGCCTGCACAGAGAGCAAATGTTTCTCAGGTAAGTGAAGCAGCAAGAGAGGACATAATGCAGGATGGAACCTCCTCTTTTTGCAGAAATGGAGCTGGTACAGCAGGATTGATACCAGGAGAGCCTGGAGTTGTATCTGCTCAGAGCATCAAGCAGTCTCCCAGGGAGAAGCCAGCCTCCACTGTAGGTTGTTTTAGTGATCTACCAGGTGTAGGACAAGACAGAGCTCAGCCCTGAGGTTGCAAAGAAGCCACCTCTCTGGAAAGTCAAAACAAACCATGGAGGAAAAACTGCTTGGAGAAACTTTGGCTGCAGGTAGGAAGCTACTATTCAATCCAGTAGAGAGGTAAGACAAAGTTTAGAAGAATGGTGTTTGATAAGGGTATTTTCTGCAGTCAATGTCTGCATCTTCTCTGGATTTGGGCTCTGGGTTTGATGTTCTGTAACATCATAGGCTATAAAAAGCAAGGAAAAATACTGAGAAAAGTGTAAGTATGTTAGATTTCCGTAACAAATCCTTCAGTGAAACAAGAGAGGGACTCAGTTGATATTCACCAGTAATTACTAAGAGTTAGGGGCTATAAAGCTAAAACATGAAAGGTAAATCTAAGCTAATTTGTGCAACCCAATTGTTGGTGTCTTCAGGCTAGCAAAACAAAACTGAATAGTGGGGGAATATAATGGTGTCTAAACAAGTAATTAATTCAGCCTGAAACTATGCTAACGTAGAGTAATCATAGCATCTGAAGTCTACTAATGTCCTCTTTGGAAGTCATTACTATCAGGTGTATCTAAAACTTCGGAGCTATAATCCTTGCAAATTCAGCCTTTTGGCTTAGTTACAGTAAAAATACAGATGTACTTTTGCAACTATCGCTCTGGGCATTGCTGGAAAAGATGACAGCTCTGAAGCGGACCTGCTTTTCTTACCTCAGAGCTGTTACATGGTCTTTGAAAACAAATGTACACGCTGTCTCTGAGAAAATAACATTTTTTTTTTGTGCTCAGTTGTTTGCTTGTTAAACAGTGTGTCAGTGTTGACGTACACTATTGATATTGTGGCTCTTGCGTGGAGTTCTTTGTGGATGAGTACATGGTTCGTGAACCCTCATCCCACAGGTGATGATGGTGACGGACAGGGCTTAAAAGCCATTATGTGTTCTTTTCACCCACTGGCCTCCCTTTAAAAGTGAACCTGAACGATGAATTACTTCTGAAATACCACTCAGGTGAAGGTAATGTCTGGGCAGCCAGGCAAGTGGTAGGTTGAACTCTGACAGGGAATACAAAAAGTTTAAAGCAGTAACTGTGGTACCAAAAAGATAAATGGGTGAGCCCAGCTCATATGTCTGCTACCCATGGAGATTTCTGCAGGAAAACACTATTACTTAAATCACCTGGGAAAGAAGGAAATTACTGTATACAGTCATAATGCATGGCTTTTGTGTGTGGTCATTGGGATAGATGTGACAGACACATGCACCCAAAAGGACAGTTACTAAGGTCTGCTAGGGAGCCAAGGAGTCTGGGAGCAATCCCGGCATATCAACAGGTTGTGCAGAAAGGTGATGTAAATAGGGCATGGTTAATTTTAAACAAATGAAGGAAGCCTGTCTAAGCTTTTCGTATGGGTAAGAGATTTTACATGCAAGCAGAGTGCTGGATGTGCTTTTCCTCTGGTCCACTGGGTCCTGACTGTAGTGTTTGGGAAAGTTCAAGCTATCTCATGGGTGTTGCTGGGTTTGGAGCTGGATTTGGTGAGGCTGCAATGCCATCCCTTCCCATCCTCCTGTGATGAACCCCTGGAACACAATTCATGTACATGTGGCATGTGTCAGCTCTTACTATGCTGTAAGTGCAGAGCAGAAACTCCAAATTCCGTTTTGTTTTGCATGAAGTCTCAGTAAACGGGGAAAAAAAAAAAAGGTGAACCTTGGATTTTAAGCGTTGTCTTGGATTTGCGTAAATACTATCAGCTAGCAAAAAGAGAACATACTGTGTGTGGAGAGGCTGGGGGAAAGCCAGAAGTGAGAAAAGGCTGCATGTGAGGTCAAGCCAATTCATTGCAAGTGAGAGGGGAGTCCCAGGCAAATCAAGGTCACTGTGCATGAAAGCATTCCAAGGCAGTGCATGGCTTTACTGCAGCGGTCCTTGGGATGTGAACAGGCATCCAGAGCTGCCTTCCTGCAATGCCACATCTGTGTTCCTGCTTGCCAGCCCGCCGGGCGAAGGACATTGCTGTTTACCATAGTGCTGGTGTTAGGTGAGATTCCCGTTGGGAATGCTGGCATGCTGGAATGGTGGCAAACATGGCAATAATAGGAAATCACCATAAGGAAGACTCCAGTTTGAGGGAAGCTGATTACTCTTGTGAATACCAGAGAGGGAAAGCTTTGTTACACAAGGACGGTCTGTGAATGGGACTGCGGTGTCCAAAGACAAGCCGGCGCAGAAGAAGACTGGCCTGGCTGAACAGAGAGTTGTGGCTTGAGCTTAGGAGAAAAAAGAGGGTTTACAATCTTTGGAAAAGAGGGCGGGCCACTCAGGAGGACTGTAAGGATGTTGCGAGGCTGTGCAGGGTCAAAATTAGAAAGGTCAAAGCTCATCTGGAGCTCAATCTGGCTACTGCCGTTAAAGATAACAAAAAATGTTTTTACAAATACATCAACACAAAAAAGGAGGACTAAGGAGAATCTCCATCCTTTACTGGATGCGGGGGGAGACTTACTTACAAGAGATGAGGAAAAGGCTGAGGTGCTTACTGCCTTCTTTGCCTCAGTCTTTAGCGGCAAAACCAGTTATTCTCTGGATACCCAGTACCCTGAGCTGGTGGAAGGGGATGGGGAGCAGGATGTGGCCCTCACTATCCATGAGGAAATGGTTGGTGACCTGCTACAGCATTTGGATGTACGCAAGTCGATGGGGCCGGATGGGATGCACCCGAGGGTACTGCAAGAACTGGCGGAAGAGCTGGCCAAGTCGCCTTCCATCATTTGTCAGCAGTCCTGGCTATCAGGGGAGGTCCCAGTCGACTGGCGGCTAGCAAACGTCACGCCCATTGACAAGAAGGGCCGGAGGGTAGACCCAGGGAACTATAGGCCTGTTAGTTTGACCTCAGTGCCAGGGAAGCTCATGGAGCAGATTATCTTGAGTGTCATCACGCGGCACTTACAGGGCAACCAGGCGATCAGGCCCAGTCAGCATGGGTTTATGAAAGGCAGGTCCTGCTTGACAAACCTGATCTCCTTCTATGACAAAGTGACACGCTTGGTGGATGAGGGAAAGGCTGTGGATGTGGTCTGCCTTGATTTCAGTAAGGCTTTTGACACCGTTTCCCACAGCATTCTCCTCAAGAAACTGGCTGCTCATGGCTTGGACTGGCGTACGCTTCGTTGGGTTAAAAACTGGCTGGGTAGCCGGGCCCAAAGAGTCGTGGTGAATGGAGTTAAATCCAGTTGGAGGCCGGTCACTAGTGGAGTCCCCCAGGGCTCAGTACTGGGGCCAGTCCTCTTTAATATCTTTATCAATGATCTGGATAAGGGGATCGAGTGCACCCTCAGTAAGTTTGCAGATGACACCAAGTTAGTTGCGTGTGTCGATCTGCTCGAGGGTAGGAAGGCTCTGCAGGAGGATCTGGATAGGCTGGACCGATGGGCTGAGGCCAACTGTATGAAGTTCAACAAGGCCAAGTGCTGGGTCCTGCACCTGGGGTGTAACAACCCCAAGCAGAGCTACAGGCTGGGAGATGGGTGGTTAGAAAGCTGCCTGGCAGAGAAGGACCTGTGAGTACAGGTTGATAGTTGGCTGAATATGAGCCAGCAGTGTGCTCAGGTGGCCAAGAAGGCCAACAGCATCCTGGCTTGTATAAGAAGCAGTGTGGCCAGCAGGGCTAGGGTTGTCCTAGGCTAGATTGTCCCCCTGTACTCGGCTCTGGTGAGGCCGCACCTTGAGTACTGTGTTCAGTTTTGGGCCCCTCGCTACAAGAAGGACATGGAGGTGCTCGAGAGAGTCCAGAGAAGGGCAACGAAGCTAGTGAGGGGTCTGGAGAACAAGTCTTACGAGGAGCGGCTGAGGGAGCTGGGATTGTTCAGCCTGGAGAAGAGGAGGCTCAGGGGGGACCTTATTGCTCTCTATAGGTACCTTAAAGGAGGCTGTAGCAAGGTGGGGGTTGGTCTATTCTCCCACATGCCTGGTAACAGGACGAGGGGGAATGGGCTAAAGTTGCACCAGGGGAGGTTTAGGTTGGATATTAGGAAGAACTTCTTTACTGAAAGGGTTGTTAGGCATTGGAATGGGCTACCCAGGGGAGTGGTTGAGTCACCATCCCTGGAGGTCTTTAAGAGACGTTTAGATGTTGAGCTTAGTGATATGGTTTAGTGGAGGACTTGTTAGTGTGAGGTCAGAGGTTGGACTGGGTGATCTTGGAGGTCTCTTCCAACCTAGACGATTCTGTGAATTTTCAAACTCCCCAACACACGTAAGTGTCACACAGATGGCAGGCATGGAAACACTATGTTTTCTGTCTATTCTCCTGCATCTGTTGTCTGTTTCATACAATAGCTGAACTAATGAAGCTTGAGATTAAATTACCTCTTATCCTCTGGATTCACTTCGAAGTGTATTGTTTGGTTGCTTGGCTCTGGAAGTAAAAATACCTTGTCATGTTATAATATATGGCAGCCTGAATCATACTCATAACAAAGAATGCTGGCTTATAAAATTACTGTCCTTTGCTGCATCTCCTACTATCTGAATGCTAATTGAATGATGTTTTTCTCCAGGGGAAAACTGCAAATTCATTTCAATGTGTTCCTATCCCTACTCCTCCTAGACTTCGCTGGGGACAGCCCCAGTCCTGCTAGTCAAAACACACCACTGGAATAACTAACACACTGAAAAGCCAGCAAGATTCTGCTCCAAGCTAAAAGAGCCTGTGCCAGACTCTGCACCCAGTGGCCATAGACTTAGAGGAAACAGGACCAACTTTACTTCTACTGCCCATTTGATGGTGAGCTCAGTTCATCTCAGCTTCACGGCTGTGTAAAATGAAAGTTTTTGCATCTGAGCTGAGGGGAGGGCACGAGCATCCTCAGGATCTCGCATGAGCTGGGAGTTAGCCAACAATGGATGTCCCCTTGTTAGCAAGTTACAGCTGACAGTTCCCTATTACTCCAGGTCACTTCATTTCTTACCACGCTAGTCTTCCAAGCATGCATTTAGGCAAAGAAACAGTGGATGTTGCCGCAGCCAGACCCTGCTGGAGTTAATGGGAGCAGAAATGGGTCTTGGTAATTAATGCAGTTACAAGTTGAACTAACTAGATTTTTAGCTGAAGCTTCCTGCTGGCTCCTGCTCCCTTCCCACAAGGGACACGTGGTCTGACTGATGAGGGAACCCTCATTTGTAGGGGAGCCTGCTGGGAGCAGGCAGGGCTGGCGTGAAACCCCTACACGGAGGCTGGGGCTTTTAATAGCTGCTCATTTGTCTCTTCAGCATCCACTCTGACTCAACCCCAACCTGTCTGACCTGCAGTCAACCTCCAAATGGGAAATGTGGCTTTCACCACTTGGTATTCAAAAGGGCAATGAGATAGGGAACACACAACATGTTCTCCACTGAGCTCAACAAATCCTTTAAGCAATCCATGTCTCTGCATTCACTGGCTGATGTTGTAACACAAAGGAAGCTTTGTGCTGGGAGCTTTTATCCTGCTGTCGTGACTGCCATGTCCAAGACCCAAGTAGGTCTGAAACTGTAGAAACACAATAAAGATCAGCGGTGAAGTTTTCCATCAGCTACAGGCAATAGCCCATGCCCTAGGTGCAGAATGGGTTTATCTGCGTAAATGAGAAGATTTAACAACAGCAACAGGAACTAGCTTTGCTAAAAAGTTTAGTCATTGAAAAGTGGAGTACTGGAGTGTTAGAAACCTTTTGCACATTAAGTTAGGTTCAGTGTAAAGTCATGGAAGACATCAAAACTGCTAATTTTGATATTGCTGAAATGAAATCTTTGTTGGGGTATGTGGGCAGGCACTGTTTACAAGGCAGAAGCTGTATTAGAATATCCTGAGTTGGATGGACCCACAAATAGGACATCAAGTCCAACTCCTGGCTCCTCCAAGTCCAACTGCAAGCTGTGTTAGGTGGCTGATCCACCAGCAGCTTTGCCTGGAGCTTGTGTTTGGATCGTGTACCTGACTGTGACTTGGCATGAGTGCCATGTCTTTCTGTGCAGGGTGCTGGAGTGGTGTCTTTCCTCTCAGAAGTTTTTCACTGCTTTATTTTTTATTTTTTAGTGATAATTATAGTAGCACTGAGAGATGGACAGTGTGATGTGATATTTAGGGCTGTCAGCTGAGAGTAAGGAGCATCCCCTCTCTGGTGCACAGCGAAAAATCTTAAGTTTCGTCTTGACTGCAGGTGATCTCTATTTTAAGTAATCAGTCACCTGAGAAAGAAACAGACACTTAGGAATGCCATTCATTTTCTGGTTGTCAAATGAATTATACCGATTTTATACAGGAAATCTGCTGAGTACAAAGTTGAAAGTTGTTGGTTTCACCGGGTGTGTTTTACTAGCTGACAGCCAAAGCAAGTTTGTGCTGAATTGCCCCAGTAAGTAACTATCAGTAGTCCCCAAACAGATTTATGGAGTATGTCTGACTGGCTCCCATTGTTTCAACAAACACAGACCCGTCATGTGCTTGAGTCTGAGGATCTTTATAGGGGAAACAATAAAATAAGTCTTTGAGGAAAGAACATTGTGTATCCTCTGCAACAGTCAGTGCCACTGCTCCCTCTCATCTGGGAGTTGTCTGCTGAGATGAAAATATGCCGTATATGGAGCACAAAATCTTCCGCAGACAAGAGCTACACAGGGAGCTGGCTTCCTTCTCCTCTTGCATCACCTTTATTTATTGGACTCCTTTACATTTTTGAATAATTATAATTTTTTTTATCCCTGGATGAGTGAATTAAGGTTGCTGATTAGAGGACTATTGTGTCCTTAAGTGTGCTTGTTCCAATCAAGGGAAAAGTATGTTCTTAATTTGAGCTACCCTAGGGTTGTGTCCAGTGAAATCAAGGCATCCTGTTTGCTTCTGAGTTGGGCCGCTAGGATTACTGAAACTCCAGATTAACCTCATGTTTCATTACTGCACGTGCTCAAGCCTTTTCCCAGCTGAAAATTTTTGTACCTTATGCTTTCGACCTCTGGACTGTGTGCTGTTATTTCTGTGCCAAAAATACATACAGCCTCTACTAGAAATCTCCTCCACAGAGAGGTGCTTGCAAACTTTGGTCAAATCACCTGTTGGTCTGAAATGAAATAAATACACTGAGTTTTTCCAGTTATGCCATGGCATGTTTCTTGGACTTCAATTTTTCTGTTCTGTTTTTGAACCCTCAAAAAATCCACTTTGAGGTGCAGACACAAACTTGCTACAGAATTGAAAATTTGGTCTTGTCACTGCACACAGCATTGGTATTACTTTTACCATTTTTTCAGGGGCAAATTTTACTTCTTACAGCTATAGCATTAGGTTATAAAGCATAAACACAGCTGGTAGTTTGCCATTACTCTGCTGCTATTTTTCAATGTGATGAACTTCAGCATACAGCCCCCCTCTTCTATAGGACTTGACTTCTTTGCTTTTTGTTTTCCTTGTTTTTATGAAAGCAGATCTTTAAATTCCACTGACTTTAGCAAGTGACCCAGTTCACCCTGTCTAACCAATCATCCTTTTACTGTCTAACCCAGCACTCATTTTCTGTTCTCTTCCAGATCAACAATAAAGATATTTAATGGCAAAAATATCTCTCTACAGGAATGAAAGTGTTAGGTTCATGTTTCCTATGTATGTTACTTTTATAATCAGTTCAGAATGGGCTCGTTTTTAACATAGTGGTAGTTTGTCCCATCCAACATTCTGAATGTATAAAAGTTTTTCACAGATATATTTTGTTCAGTCCAACCAAGCCTGTTGTCTGTTGGAGGGAGGCTATGGTCATGTTGGCTTGATATGAAACAAGCTACTAAAAACCACAGCACTAACCTCTGTCTTTTACAGAGGTTACGGTTTTTAAAACTTCTTCTGAAGTTTTAATCTCAAAGCACACTCCAAATATGACTGAAAAGAGCTTTGAAATGTCTTTGATCTCAGCTTTCTGTTAACATAACTATGGAGGCATCTTTGGCTCAGCTGGCATGCTGTCCTCTGAAATGAGAAGTAAGAAAAAATAAGAGAGTCATAGAGGCTTTGTTATTAAGCAGTTGAAAAGTCTGTTTTCTCATTTTCCCCATATTTCAATGTGCCTGAGGATTTGATCAGCAGGGGAGCCTGCTGTGGGAAATGCTGTGCTCCAGGTTTGTGTTTGAAAAATCAAAGTGAATCCCAACCCCAGTCTGCTACCACAGAGCGCACACAGATTAAACTAGAGCCTTCCTGGACTACCCTAGGGGCCATTAGTTGGCCATGGCTCCTGCAGAGTCAAATCAGGTTGAGGGGGAAGGCTTCAACGGTGCTGGTTGTCCTCACCTGCCTCAGACACCTGTAAACAACTAATTCAGTAGCTGTCTGTAGATGAAACCAGAAGCAGAGCTGCTTTTGAGCTCAAGAGACCAGTTTAGCTTCAGTAACAGCCTAGAAGTGCAAGTATGCTGTTTTATAAGCAGGTCCAGCTACTGCCAGTTTGGAGGTGAAAGAAGAGTGCAACTAGAAGTGCTGGAAATTTGTGAGAAAAGGCAAGTGGCAGTGACCTTGTTACAAATCCAGGTGCTCTTTGGATCTGCTTGCCTGTATGGTGCTGAGCAGTGATCATCCAGATCCCAAAAGTGCAGCCATAGGCCTGTAGTCAGGCAGAACATCCACAGATGACTTCAAATCAGTAGGAGTTACTGGTTACAGATAAAATGAAGTCAAAATGTGTACAATTTTTATAAGAGAAGAAATTTAATTTTCTTAGCACTTTCCCTCTGTGCCACCACTGTATATGTTTGTGAAGAAGGAGTAATTTGCTTCTGAATTTGCAGCTTGGGAATGCTTATCTTCAATGATCTGAATTCACTCTCTGATTAGCCATTTTATGATTGAAACTGCCTCCTTCTATATGAAATATCAGATATTACTTCACTATTACTTCAACTGTCAATGGCTTCTAGCCTATAAAATAGTAACTGGATTCTGAATCTCTAGACAATTCAGGACTGGAGCTGGTCAGAAGGTTTTAATGGATAAAAAGCGACTTTGCTATATTGGGTTTACGTGGCAAGGTTTTGGTAGTGGGAGGGCTGTATGGCTGGCCTCTGTGAGCTGAGCCCAGCAGCTGCCCCATGTCAGATCAGAGCCAGCTCCAGCTGCTCCAAAAGAGAACCATTGCTGGCCAGAGCCAAACCAGGAAGCGATGCTGGTTGGGCCTCTGGGAGAGGAGATTGAAGAAAGGGAAAACAAACAAACAAACTGCTACAGAACAGCAGCTGGGACAGTGAGGAGCGAGAAGCAGCCCTGCAGACCCCCAGGTGAGTGCAGCAGGAGGGCAGGAGGTGCTCCAGGCACGCAGCGGCAGTTCCCCTGCGGCCTGTGGAGAGGCCCCTGCTGGAGCAGGCTGTCCCCCTGCAGCCCATGGGTCCCACATGGAGCAGATCTCCACGCTGCAGCCCGTGGAGGAGCCCCCGGTGGAGCAGGTGGATGTGGCCTGGAGGAGGCTGCGGCCCATGGAGAGCCCCCGCAGGAGCAGGCCCCGGGCCGGAGCTGCAGCCCGTGGAGAGGAGCCCACGCAGGAGCAGGGGTCTTGGGGGGAGTTGCCGCCCGTGGGGGACCCGTGCTGGAGTAGTTTGCTCCTGGGGGATGGACCCCGTGGTACAGAGCCGTGTGGGAGCAGTTCTTGAAGACCTGCTGCCTGTGGGCAGCCCCCGCAGGCTCAGTTCGGGCAGGACGGCATCCCGTGGGAGGGACCCCGCCTGGAGCAGGGGCAGAGGGGGACCGTGAAGGAGCAGCGGAGACGAAGTGTCAGGGACTGACCGCAGCCCCTATTCCACATTCCTCTGCACCGCTCAGGGGGAGGAGGTCAAAGAGGGTGGATTGGGGGCTGGGGGGGAAGGTGGTTTTAGTCTGCTTCTGGTTTCTCACTGTTACAGCCTATTAGTAATAGGCAATAAATTGTATTAAACTCCCTATACTGAGTCTGTTGTGCCTGTGACGATAATGGTTGAGTGATCTCCCTGTCCTTATCGCAACCCTTGAGCCCTTTCCATCATTATTTTCTCCCCCTTTCCCTTTGAGGAGGGGGAGTGAGGGAGTGGTTGTGGTGGAGCTCAGCTGCCCAGCTGGGTAAAACCACCACAGCTCAAGATACTTTGTCCAGCTCTTGTGGGAAGCTCAGAATTATTATTATTATTATTATTATTTTTTAAATGACGTATTTTAGGATAAATGTTTTACTAGATAAAGTGAATATTTTCCTGTGGAAAAGACCATATTTTGTCATAGCTAACGTTTTCCTTTAAAAGTGAAGTCTTGACAGGATTGTGGTTCTTGGTGGAAAGCTGACAAGCAGTCAAAAACTTGCCATAGTGTTTGCATTTGTTTGACCCCCATATGTGGTCCTAGCAACAACTGAGAAATAACACTTAAAGTGATTCTGAAATGGCAATGTTAGCTCCAGTGTCCTGTCTAATTTCCTTTCTGTGGCTGTACTTCCCCCCATAAAGGTTTGAGGAATACTGCATGGTAACTGATGAGGTATAATTAGTTATCATTGTTCATTGTTAAATAACCTTTATATTCTATCTGTTATATGGTACTGCATGTTATTTATTAACATATGCAACTTTAAATCATGATTAATATGAAAATGCAGTATGAGAACTGAAGTGAGCCCTAAAATGATGGGTTCAACATGATTTCTAACCAAATAGCAAGTCTTGCAACTTTGAAAACAGGGCTGAATAAAACTGAGCAGCAATTCATGAGGGTTTTCATTTACATAACTTTGCCCTTCTCCTGTTTTTGAAGCCAATGACAAAAACGTAATTGCTTTATGTATTTATTTATGGAAATTCAGTCCACGTTCACAAAAATATTTTGCAAAGCTTGCGATAACTTTGAAGCTTCAGGTGTCCGGCTAAGCCCTCACCTCTTGGATGAGATTTGCGTGACTGTAAATTACTAATTTGAAAACTGCTCTGATAACAATGCAGGGTTCTTTTTACTCCCACAGATGTCTGTGTATGCGTCCTTTTCAGTCTCCAGCTGAACTCTTCTAGCCATCTTCTGATTCTTGTTGTGTTTCTATTACATCTGAAGCTGTGTGTGTGATCTCTACCTGATCACCTTCTGCGAATTCACAGAATCACAGAATGGATGAGGTTGGAAGAGACCTCTGGAGATTGTCTAATCCAGTCTCCCTGCTCAGGTTGACCAGAGTTATGTCTGGTTGTTGTGTGTGGGTTTTGTTTTTTTTTTTTTAATATATATTTCCTTCACTGGATGGAGACTCCACAACCTCTTCAGGCAACTTCTTCCAGTGTTCAACCATTCTCATAGTGAAGAAAGAAAATGCTGTTAGAACTACTCCTCCCAGTACAAATCTGCTGGGAGTGCACCACTCTGTCACATTGTCCAGGTTATTAATGAAGATGTGAAACAGTACTGGCCCCGGTTTCAACGTCGTGGTACACCACTAGTCACTGCCTTCCAGCTGGACTGCATGCTGCTGATCACAACCTGTTTAACCTGTGAGTTCAGCCACTTTTCAGTTCAGCCCACCTTACCTCCACCTATGTAGGCCATACTCCACCAACTTGTCAATGAGGAAGTTACAGGAGACAGCGTCAAAAGCCCTTCTAAAGCTGATAAACTTGAGATACACAGCAGGTACCCACCTGCTGGTATTCAGGTAGGTTAGTTCAAAAGACTTTCCTGGGACAGTTTTAGATGCGATCACGAAAATATCTCTACTGACAGTAATTAAGTTTGCAACCCAAAGCAGAAGGGCTATCAAAATCCAGTATGGACTAGAAATGTAATTAGCAAAATCAGCCCATTATAGTGTTGGTAAATGAAACAAATAATGTCTTGTATTTCTTGAGGAAATTGTCCTCAGTCTTCATGCTCTGGATTTACAAAAGTGTAACTGTGAGCCAAATGTTTGCAGCCCAGACAGAGAAAAGAAAATCAGCTTGTCTTGCACTGAGTTTTATCTGAGGATGAAAATTATTGGGTGGCAGTTCTTCATTGATTTTATGAAATTTTTGTGTGCTGCTGTTAAATCAGGTAATTCTTGCTGAGGTTGTGATGCTGCCCTTCCTGTTCAGCACCCCTCCCCCAGCAGCTCTTCCTACTTCTTGAGCAGCAATGATTCTTGTCAAGTGTAAATGCAGTTTTTGTAATGGTACAGAAATCCAACAATAATAAACAGCTGTGAAAGGACAACCTCCACCTACACCGTGATAACTGAAAACTTTTTGAAGTGATTTCTCAGCCTCTGTGTAAGGAAAAAGTAAATTGCTAGCTATCAGGCTTTTGCCTGGTCAAGTGTATAATGTAGATCTTCCTGTGCACTCCAATGCTAGAAGTAACACTTTTGTTGCTCACACAACTTCTGAAGTTGTTTTAGTAGAACTGAACAGAGAAAGGAGAAAAAGGGTTGCTGATAAATGACTGGGGAGAAGGCTCAGCAGTGCTCAAACCAGCAGGGGCTCAGAGAGACCCTCCAGACACCCAGGTTGGTATCTAACCACTGCACAGGGTTATCTGCAGCAATAACCCCAAACTGGACTGCAAAGCCTCAGCATCCATTCATCTCCCTCTAGAATTACACTTGATCATGATAAATGATGAAAACTGCCTGCCTGGGGGCTGTGCCAAACCTGAAGCCCCATGCTGATGAGCTATGGGGCAAAAGTAAACAGCAGGTAAGATTTTCTTACTCTTTTTTTCTCCCAGACATCATCACCTGTGGCAGTTTATGAAGACTGTTGTCTTCTGAGGAACTGAGGACCCTCTACAGATAATAACAGATTAAAGGCACTGGTGATGTTTTGAGCACTGAATCAATAATGGGCTTGAAATACCATAAGCCAAGCTTGGCCAAAGAGAAGGACTGATTGATTTTTTTTTTTCCATTTGCAGCTTTTGAAGCAGCACTTCTCTGGGCAACTTGGGCTCCCTGTGTCATCTGGGCAGCCCAGCCCCTGCAAGATTGCTCTCTCCTGCAGACCCTGAGACAGAGCCAAAGCAATCTGGAGGAGCAGGTCATGCAGAGCTGTACAGTGGGCTGACACAGTGTGGGCTGGGTGGCAAAGACCTCTTCAGCAAGTGTCCCTTGATCCTGAAGAGGCCTTATCCTGCTTTCAGTGTTAGCAGAGGTAACACCACCCCTCTGCAGTGTGTTGCTGAATTGGGCCATGAAAAATGAAGTGGTACTGCTGTGACTATCCATAATTTTTGCGCAGCTGCTAGGCCAGTCTGACACTGCAAGGCTAGGGGAAAGAGGCATTAAAGATCTGAGGTGAAGCTGGTCCCACTGCGAACAGGGAATCAATGTCTCATAAGCTTTCCTGCAGTGACTCCAAGCAGGGCATTCTACAGCTGCAACTTGAACAGCAGAAAAACTCCATCCTTCTCGAGAGAAAAAGTTTTGACCACGTCTGTGTTCCCTTTCTGTGGCAGGTAGCATGGTTCACTGACTACGCTGATGCAAAAGACCACCAGCGAGTGCTGGCAGCTGGTAAAAATCAGTGGTGCAAGAAACAACAATCCCTTGGGCTGCGCCTGTTTGCAGTGCTGCAGACAGATGCTGCACACTTATGTTCATGTATACACACATGTTCGGTCTCACTTTCTTCTAACAAACTCAGTCTAATGAAAGCTGCTGCATGGCAAAGCCAGCAAAAGAGGCAGTGCAGTGTGGGGAGCAGAGTACTAGTTTGCAAGCCTGCAGCGTGTGGGTTGCACAGTGACACTGGGTGAGCACTGCAGTGCTCTGCACTCCTGGTGCCCCCTCTAATTAAATTGACGGCTCCTCAGAGCAGAGGCTGCCTGTGTACAGATTTGAACAATGAGGTTTTGATCTTGTTTGAGGTCCCTCGGCACTGCATTAATACTATTATATTAATCATATTATATGATTTACGGTCACATCAGTAGGACAGTTTTTAAGAAGAACGATCCTGTGATGAAAGGACAGAGCTGAGGATGGGAAGTTAAAAGATCTAGTCCAGATTTCTGTTACAATTTTGAGCTGACCATTTGTTCCTTCAGCTGGCATACAACCGCAGCTTGCACAGGTTAGTGATCGCTGAACTAAGATTTGTAGAAATTCTCTCTAGATTGCTTTATTGCTGCTGTCATTTGTTTTGTCTCTGGCTGTGACACAGTTAATCCATTTAAGCTCATGTTACCCTGTTAAAAGCCGATGTAATTTAGTATTCATAAGCAGAAGGTATTCTCCCAGGGGTTTGAATCTGAGAATGAGCAGGCTGCCAGCCGTAGCGGGGAGAGAGGTGAGGTGCAGAGAGGATCCCCTTGGCAGACAGGAGGGTAGAGATTTCACTGTCACTGTTTTGGATTGCCGCATGTGGCTGAACTTTGAATTGTCATTTCCTTTGTCATCTGAGATGGTGGTTGTGCTAGAAGAGCTGGGACAGCAAATACCCCCACCTTGGGCCCTCATGCAGATGCCCATGCTTGCCGAGCCAACCCTAATATAGCAAACCCAGAACTATTTGTCTGTGCAAGGATGATTAGTGTTGGATGCGCTGTAACTAAAACATGCTCATCGTGTTGGCTGGGGCACTGGTCCATAACCTGAAGGTTGGCATGTCCTTTGGCACAGCCTGGAGTCAGCCTGCCACTCAGGTAGCAGCCAGGCATGGCCCAGCATCGGCTGGAAGGCGCTGCTGTCTGTGGGCAGCTGGGACATGGCGCTTTTGGCTGGGGGAGGGAAATGTGAGTTTTGGCCTGGGAGCCATACAGCACTTCCTGGCGTATTTTATTTGGTGGTGTAGGTGAGGCAGTCTGGGAGGAGGCATGGTTCTCCACTGGTCGGGGAATCTGGGCGAAGGCTGAATTGTAGCTTCCTTTTCTGCATCCTGCTGTCTCCTCCTTTTCTCTACATTCTCTCTCTCTTTTCCTTCAGCCTTTTCCGTTTTGCTCCTCATGGTCCCTGCACAGTCAGGCTCTGTTTTCTGCATTTCTTTGCTCTCTTCCCTTCTCTTGTGTCCTTTCCTATCCAGGAGAGACTCCAATCGCACAAGAGGCTCTTTAGATCTTGGGATTTGAATCCCTCCAGGCAGAGGAGGGAAACCAAATGGGGGATCCCACTTCTGGGACAGACACTCAGTGCATGGCAGGTGGGGAGCTTTAGATAAACAAGTCATTGCCTCTGTGGTTCTGGTACTTCAGGGCCAGGCAGCAGCTGATTGCAGAATCAGTTATGGACTCGCTCTGGGCTCTAGTTTCTACCTGAGTCCCAATCTAGATGCTGATATCTTTCTTGAATTCAGTTGCAAGGACTGAGTCTTTTAAACAGCTCATTCTGTATGCTTTCCAGATCAGTGAGTTGTCTCTTCCAGATCAGCCAAGTTAAATGCTGGGTTCCCCTGATATGTATGGACATACATGAAATCTGAAAGAATTATCAAGCTCTGTCTGAGGGATCTGAGCCCTAAAAAACAGCTTGCAAATCCTTTTCAAGATGTGCTCCTTGTTCCTCCTTAACTCCAAGTTCCCTATCTGCAGATCCAGAATGACGCAAGTTTATGTATCATAAGGCAAAATGGAAATTTGTTGTTTTATGATCATTTCTAGACAGATCTTGAAAGTTTTTATCTGTGGAAAAAGTCTTATACTGAAAAATAAAACAAGCTTGTCACTGGAAACTAAAAATAATACATTCTGAAATTATTTTTATTTCCATCTGGTCAACAATTTCAAAAATCTCTTCCAGTAAAAGATAACAGCAGCTCAGCCTTCTGATGCTGAGGAGAGTGGGAATATCTACCTTTCAGTGTAAGAAAGGGAAAGCTTGGTAGTAAAGCTCTAACTGGCCATCTTTGTGCATGCAGTCTGTCCAGGGGTGATCTGCTCAAAGATTTAGGGTGTCTTAAAAATCCTAAGGAAAGAAATCCTACTCTTAAATAATGTCTATGTTTGATCGCTTTGTCCTGTCAGTATGATGTAAAGGTATTTGATTCCACCTGATCCCTCTGCTGACACCATCTATCTTGATGTGGAGGCCAGAACTTAGAACAGGTGTGATTTGATTTCCCATAGCCTTGTAGAGTATTTATGAATGGAATTGATTGCATGATTATTAGCTCTCAGCAGGTAATGGCTTCTTGGAAATGTATGCTTTGTTATTAATACTGTTTTGACATTTCAGTGGCTGCACCGAGAAAAGCTTTCTTTCCACAGTCATATTCATATTGAAGAAACCCATTCCTCAGTTGATTTACAGCTGTTCCAGTGTGCAGCCTGATATCCCTGCAGATACACAGGGGTATCGCATCCTTCTGGGCCTTTATCCCATTAAACAAAAATACAGATAGATTTTCCTTCTATTGCTAATGTACTATAGACAGGTTACAGTTTGTCCCTGAAGTGTGCAATTGAGAAATCACATATTAAGCATGATTAGATTAATGTCATTGTGCATTTAAGCCCTTGCAGAATATTAAGTTAACTTGTTCTGTTGCCGTACGCACTCTGTGCACAGGGGTGAGTTGTGAGTATTCCCAAAATGAAGAATGATATTTCAGGAGTGTAATAAATCAGTAAATGCCTGTTTTGTAGGCCTGCAGCTTCCTGTGATGGATAGCAAAAGGTGCTTTAAATGTCAGCCCCAAACTGGCATGGAACGAACGTATTTTCTTCTAGTGAGATAAACCCATCACAGGAGAGAACGCTTGAAACTCCAAGGAGCTTAATTGTACTTTTCAGCTGGATGTAGGCAAGGACAGCACTGTGTGTCTTTGTTCCAAGCTTCCTTGCCTAACCTCTGCCCCTTTCTGCCACCCCTCTTGTTTCTCTTTCTGCTTCTGAGATCCCAGGGAGAGCCAGTTCCAAAGACTTTCAGAAAGACAAGGCTGAGGCAAAATATGAGACATGATGTGGTATGGATTCAGCTGTTTTGCCACCATTATAATGCTCTGTACTAACTTATCTTTTAACACAGATAAATTAATACAGTTGACTCTGTCATGTTTAATTGCCATAAATACACCTTTGTTTTTTTTTTTCCTAGGTGCTCAACCCTTTTTCTTTTCAGTTTTCAAAGTTGCCTTCTCTGCATCTTAGAAATTTTTCCTGGTTTCAGAAGAGCTCTGTGATCCAGTTGAAGAATATCATTTGGAGTGGGATACAGGTATGTTATTTACTGAAACTAATTATGTAGCCTGGATGATTTACCTTTAATATCCGAGAACAAAAGAAAATGCCCTTGGCTGCTCTTATTTATCTGAGCACGAGCTTCTTTGTAGTAATTTCTCCAAAGATGTTAATGCATGCACTTTAGTACAAAATCCAGATGTAGCACATTCTGAGAATATTCTATCACAGTGACTAACAAGGCATCGAGTGCAACCAGACAATTTTAAAGGAATATTTCTGTCCAGGCAGATGGAAAACACTAGTGTGTAAATAGGCTGAGTGGTTTCAGAAATACTCTTTAAGAACCAAGCAGTATGTGCTGTCTTGTTTTTATAAGTATTGCTAGAGGCTATACTTAATTTTCATAGCATCAGTTTACCATTATCTGATTTGAAGGCCAAAATTTACTGTGTGATTAAGAAACTGTGGAGAAAGCTGAAGCAGTCACAAAATCATGTAGGGCATAAGCTGGAGGCCTGAGATGAGTTTTCAAGAAGCCCCTTAGTTGTTTTTGTTTGTATGTTTGTTTGTTTTACCAGAAGGCTTGTTTTGTTTGCTTTTTTTTTGGGCAACAGGAGTGGACTGGGTTTAGATGGAGTAGAAAAATGTGTAGTCAGGGCAGGGCTGACTGTGCAAAGGTGTCTACAGGGACTAAAATTTGTCTTGGAGCTGGGTTCTCCCTAAAGTTGATTCTTCACTGCTTTTAGAGGAGTTGAAATTACATTACTGAATCTGAATACTGAAACTGCATCAGGTTGTCCCAGTGGCCTAAGGCAGTACTATTAGCAGCTGCTGTAGGAATTTGATCCCAAAATGTGATGGGAACAGTCGTAGTGGGCTCACCCTGGCTCATGGCAGTCTGCAGATGACTCTGGGCTGGGGGAAACTCTTTTAGGCGTTTGCACAACTGAGGAGGCTCACTGAAAGCTGGCACAGTGATCTAAGTACAGAAGTTCCTGCCAGACTTTATTTTTATATACTGGAATGATTTATCAGGTTAGGTAGCATCCTTCACTGTCATTCTCTGTCACTCCTTCGGCTTTATCAGGTTAGGTAGCATCCTTCACTGTCATTCTCTGTCACTCCTTCGGCAATTTGCATTGGAATCTGCTTTAAGATATGAGAAAACCAAATTGCTGTGAAGTAAAGCAGATTTTCAGCTGTACCTTATCAGCTACTCCAGAGGAAAATGCCCATGGCATGATGGAGTCTGTGCTAAACGTGAGGTAATTCATATTCCCATGAAAACCTCACAGGGGATGTGCAGGCTTAAAATGAAGCTGCAAACATTTTGGTTTCTCTTGCCTACTGGCAGTAAGCCAGAGCATGCTCTGGAGAACGGGAGGGGTGTCTTTCAGTCTTCCCATCCCTGGGAAGAACTGTACAAAGGCTTCTCTATTGCTTGACAAGTGAGTGGTCCAACCATTGGGCTATTACCCCAAGCTTGCACAGCATCCTCCTGCCTTAGGGGATGAGCATGGTACTTTAGGAGCTTAGTCCTACCAAGTCCCTGTGAGTGGAGCCCTGCACTGATCACAATTTAGGTTTGGACACCTCAGATCGGTCCACATCATGCTTGGGGTGTGTACATGCTTTATTGGAGTGTCCTGTTATGTCTTGTTTCTAGTAATGTATTTTTTTATATACATATATGTTTGTTACATAGAGTTTTTTGACAGATGAGCTATGGAAGCTATCAGCATGATCTACACAAATGTTTCTGTCAAAGGGTAAGTTGTCCGAGACTGCCATCTACTGAGTTATACGCAGTAGTACTGATGCACACAGCAGTGGCCAGCGCTTTGCAGCAGTGTTTTCTCAGTGCATGTCTTAATGCACAGGGACCCCTATAAAACAACAAAAGGCAGAGCTCTCCGTGAAACTCAGCAAATACACCAGAGTATTAGAACAGCAGCTCAAAGCATGGTTCCTAGAGAAATGGAGCTAGTAGCTCATTTTCCCTGGGGACTGGTCTCTGCTCTGGTTTTGCTTCAACATCTACATTTGATGAAGTTCTCCTGCCGCAGGGACAGCTGACTTCTGATGACGCCCTTTTCTTTTCCACAAGTGACAGTCACTTCACAGCAGAGTAAAGCAGATGTAAAATACAATCAGACTGAGGTATTTTAAACTCACTCCACCATCACTGAAATAATTTTGAAAGCAGTAAAGCAGTGGAAAGTCAATTTTCCCTTTTACTCATAGCAGTTAGACAGAATGTTACTAGTCTGAAGGGGCTGGAAATAGATTTTGCTCAGATTAGCTGGGCTTGTGGTTTGGGGAGACTGAATTCACAATGGGTTCAAAGGCTAATATAATGTATTATCACACCTGAAAAAGGTAAGAGAAAAAAGCTGGATGAAATGCTTCTGCCCAGATAATAAAGGAAGTGATGAGAGCTGGAGGTTTTCAAATGGTAAGATAGTTCAAACTTGGTTTCAGATTTGTGTGCTAAGGGTGTAACAATATCTTTGGCTATATTTGCTACCATCTAGAGCAGATTTTCGTTTCAGAACACTCATCAACCACTGCTGGAAGCTGTTCAGGTCCATTAATAAAAAAAAAAAACACCTATACCCATATTTTGTTGTTTTTTTTTTTTTGTCAGTGACAGGCATTTAGCATTTTGGCACCAGCCAGAAGGGGAGGAGGAAGGAAAAAAAAGTGAGAGAGAGACAGGAGGGGCTGCTATGTGATGCCCTGGGTTTGAGGCTTGGTACATAGTGTTCCACAAGAGGGGACTCTTCCAAGTTAAAAAAATGGCATGTCTAAAAAAATCCAACCAAACAAACAAAACCTAGGGATCCTGGCTTCCTTAGCTGCTTTGGCCCTACCTCTTCCACTCATACCCTTTCCTGCAGCTAGAAGGAGCTTACTCTGAGGACGAGCACATTTCAGGTGCAGCCTTTGGAGAAGGGTAGAGCTTGGCCTTGGTAAGCAGCTCAATGCTATGTGGCAGACAGCCCCACTGCTGGACTGTCACAGCGAGAGCTGGGACCTCCCAGAAGCACCAAAACATGCTGAACTAGGAGACTTCTGTTCACTTCCCAGCCCCTGTGACTGTTCAGTGTCAATGTATTTAATTGGTGTAAGAGCAGCAGACTAGACTGCGAGGTATCACTTATCTTGCTAGAGGAGATACTTCCAAAGCTGCTGCAGCACAGGGCT
This sequence comes from Cygnus olor, assembly GCF_009769625.2. Classification (NCBI taxonomy): domain Eukaryota; kingdom Metazoa; phylum Chordata; class Aves; order Anseriformes; family Anatidae; genus Cygnus; species Cygnus olor. The sequence goes on along the minus strand of NC_049198.1, from coordinate 11,746,396 downwards.
TCTATGCGGTTTCTGAAGTCTGAAGTTTCTTGTTCAACTTTAGTGAAAAACAGTTGTTACCAAAATGTATTTTATTTTAATATGATAGTTAAGAGTGCTATAGATATCCCCAATTAACATTTCCATTTTCTCTTGCAGTCACACAAAGTCATCTTGCTTCATCTACCATTGATCAGAGGCCAGGAAATCTTAGTTCAAGGTCTGTGAGAAACTGATTTTTACAAAAAGAGACATGTCTAACTAAAGATCTCTGCCAATCCAATACAGTACAAACAATCTGTGGTTAACCAAGTTAGGAACACCAGAATCATTTTATGCCAGGTAGAGCAGGTGGTGTTAAAATTCCTCTTCAGCTTGTTTGGATCGAGAACATTTCAGTTCCAGCAGTCTCTGCACCGTGTCCGCAATTGTACGCTCACCATGCACCTTGTTATCTCTGGTACGGATGTTAACTGTTCCGCTGGCCTTTTCCTTCTCACCAACAACTAGAAACAACCAAGATGCAAAGGAATGAACTTAACTTTTAACAATCTATACTGCCTATGAATTCCCTTAAAACACAGGCATGTTAAACAAGCATTCTAAAAAGCATACAACGCAACACCATGAAATCCTTGTTTGCCCTCCTCCCAGCTCCCCTAACTTAGATCTGTGACAGCTAATAGCCTTGTAGTAGCCTAGTTTTAGTATATTATAAATAGCAATTTAGCAAAATATGAGTAAAGAAAAGAGTAAACTGCATAAGCCAGTAAAAAGACCCACATAGTTGAAATGAAAAATAAATGTAGCAGCATTCCATGGGCAAAGGTTAGAAACACAGCTTGACTGTAAATAATCACGAGCTATTTGTTTGCTTTACAGAAACAAGACAGCTTATTGGCAAAGCCCAAAGCAATTTATTTAAATTAAGCATTGAGAGATACCAAGACCGTATCTGTATGTCTCATTACTAATAAAAATTTATGTAATCTACTTGCAGGTAGCTAAGAGAAATTGCATTTCTATACTTAGTGGGAGATTGCTCATCTGCAGATATTTGACAACTTTTGGAAACAGCCTCTGAACGTAAGTTAGGTGAGATTTTTTTTTTTTCCTGGTAGGCTGACCATTTGTTTGTGGTCTTCAAGGTAAAATGTGGTTGCATCTTATCTGTATCATATGCTTAAAGTTTTAAGTAACAGAAGAACTTTATTCATGACTCTGTAAATTACGTTGAGAGTAGAGTTTCTCTCTGATAGACTCCTTCAACTTTTGCGGTTTGCCCACAGATGTAAGGTCAATGCTAGAGCTCAAGTTAAGTACATGACTTTGGTGCTGCTTCAAATCATGTGCTTCAGGGTCAGTTTCTAATTGTCACTGCATCACCTTTTCTTGCGAGTCTCCTCAGAGCTCAGAAATGCACCACAGCGGAATGAAGTGAACTTAGGGTACTACTTTTACAATTGAAATGAGAGCATAAATTACTTAGGGGGAACAAGAAGGGGAAGGAATAATTCACAATAACAATTAACAATCTGAGTGACAAGTGACAGTAGATTTAACATGTCCACACCGCTGATCAGAAAACAGCAAAGAACTTTTTCTAAAGCAGCAGTAATGCCTTGGGCCACACAACGGGGACCTCCTTTCCCTAACAGCTGTACATGCAAGGGCTGCCCATCAGGTATACACGGCAGGCTATCTGGAATGGAGAGTCTGAAGGAGCAAAGTGAGCTAAAACACTACCACCTGCTCAGAGTACCTGTCTGAAAAAGTCAGACAGAATCAAGTAACAAATTCACTATACATTACCCAGAATGAAGTTATACTGTGCAAGCTGAGCATTTCTGATCTTCTTGTTCAGTGTGCATCCAGGATCTACATCGATATCTGCCATTAACCCAGCATCATGGAATTGCTGTCTGACCTAGGGAAAAAGTATTTAAACTGTCACAATGGGATAAATTGTGATGATGAACTATTTGTGACCTGTAGAGTTAAGCCAGTCAAGCTTATCTGACCTCCACTAAACCAAAGACATTGTCATTGGCTTGAGCCTTGGCGATGAGCCTAGTTCAAAGAACAAAACGAGGCCTGCTATCATACAAGTACACACACATTAAATCAGTGAGCAGTGATGTCAATACCTAATGTTTCAGGCTGAACAGTTACTCTGGTTTGATACTGTAAATGGTAGCACTGTGGTGGGGCTTTCAATTAGAAGATTTATTTTTTTTTTAGTTCTTAATTTTGCAGACTTATTTATGTATCATGGGCTTGAAAGAAATACAGAAAAACATCTGCTGAATGCTAAAGATAAGACCTATCTTTATCTTTCTTACTGCTCTGCACGATGGATATGGCTACAGTAGACTGGAACTTGAAGTGTAAGATAGTTTTTTGCTCTAGCTGAAAATCTGAGCTTTCCAATAATAAAAACCTCACAAAGATAAGTATTTGATGTTTGGGCACCCAAAATCTATTCTAGTATCTCTTTAAAATCCTTCTAAAACTTCAGCAGCTTATTATCATTGTAATATATACAAGTGATACAATGTAATACACAAAGACTTATAATATTTACCTCAGAAAAATACTATTAATAATTAATACAGCATTTCTGAAACTGGGGAAAAAAAATCCCCAAACCATATACTTCACCTTTTGAGCATATTCATCACACGTTGGTCCTACTGGTACCACCATTACCTGCTGTGGGGACAGCCAGAGTGGCCTTCAATAAACAAAAAAAGTTATATAGCTTTTAGTATTTTTCAGTACAGAAAATGCTGTTAACAGATGAGACTAAAATCTGCATGAGAGATTCATTAAGCCAGCAGCTTAGATTGCATTGAGATGTGATGACAGCCCTATGCTCCAGTTACAGCTTACCTTCTGAAAAACTTGAGCGTCTAAAAGAATTGCGGTGTGGGCAAAAGTACTTTTTGATCTGAGGATTCAAGCTGTGTTTTACAACAGACAGCAACTCATAACTGACTTGCTGATCTTGCTACTAACTAATCATGGGAAAATATTTAGTTGTTGAGCTTTGTTATAGTCAGAGGGGTCATCCCCATCAGGTTCTATACAGGTTCCTGGTGTTCCAGGCTGAATTAAAAAATTCCAGGTTCCAGGTTTCCAGGCTGAATTAAAAAAGGGGTGGCCAGGAGGGAGAGGGAGATGATTGTCCCCCTCTACTCTGCTCTTGTGAGACCCCACCTGGAATACTGCATGCTGGCCTTGGGCCCCCAGCACAAGAAGGATGTGAGCTCTTGGAATGGGTCCAGAGGAGGGCCACTAAGATGATCAGAGGGCTGAAGCACCTCTCCTATGCAGAAAGGTTGAGGGAACTGGGCTTGTTTAGCTTGGAGAAGAAAAGGCTCTAGGGAGATCTCATTGCGGCCTTCCAGTACTTGAAGGGAGCGTATGAACAGGAGGGGGAATGCCTGTTTACATGTGTTGGTAGTAATAGGACAAGGGGGAATGGTTTTAAACTAAGACAGGGGAGATTTGGGTTAGAAATTAGAAGAAAGTTTTTCACTCAGGGGGTGGTGAGGCACTGGAACAGGTTGCCCAGGGAGGTTGTGGATGCCCCATCCCTGGAGGCATTCAAGGCCAGGCTGGATGTGGCTCTGGGCAGCCTGCTCTAGTGGTTGGCAACCCTGCCCAGAGCCTGGGGGGGGGTGAAACTAGATGATCTTTGAAGTCCTTTTCAACCCAGGACATTCTATGATTCTGTGATTCTATACCGCAGCAGATTCAGGAGATTACCATGACTGTCTGCTGTGTGGCACAGCTGGAAGAGCAAGGTGAGAGATACACACCTCAGACAGGTGAGCTGTATGCTGCACATGCAAGAGTGGTATCATGTAGAGGCTACCATATGTAGAATTATTTAATACCTGAAGAAAGGGGTTCAGAAGGAACTGCCTTGTGGTATACCTATAGTATGCCTCTGTAGCAGGGAAATAAAATGAACCCTCTTGACTCTTGTATGCTAATTTATCCTCCATTTAAAAGTGTTTGGTCAAAATCTACTTTTCACTGTTACCATTTGCCTCCATAGTTTTCAGTTAGAATGGCGATCATTCTCTCCACAGATCCCAGGATAGCCCGGTGAATGATAACTGGTCTTGTCTTGTCATTACCATCATGGCTGTGAATAAAGTTAGTTACACATATAAGTGTCGGAAAAGTTAAATTATATAGCAGTTAAGATCCCCAGCCTCTGCGCTTACCTGACAAAGGTAAGGTTAAATCTGACTGGCAGCTGGAAGTCTAGCTGGATTGTAGCACATTGGTGGTAGCGGCCGATGGCATCTTTAATCTGAATGTCAATCTTAGGAAACAAAAGATTGAAACTTTGTAAGAGTTTATGATACAAGCATGTCACTCTGAAAGCAAACTCACCGTTTTAAGACAGAAGCTTTCGCTCATATAGTACAGAAGAACTATGTATGTTTTTTGACAACATACTTTCACTTCAGCCTATGTTTTAAAATGATTTGCAGGTTCTGATGGAAACAGCATTAGAACTAAAAACAAGGTAAGCAGGTGGAGAGACATTACTTCACAGTGAACTATATTGAATACCTCTATTTTCTGTGAGTTTGCTTTGTTTTTCATGGGACTTTCATGAGTCTTTTAACTGAGAAAATTCAGCAGCACGTCAAGGGAGGGTGGGCAGTTGTGGGTGTTGGCTCAGAACTCAGCAATAATCACCAAAAATCCTGGACACAGGATGCACACCCTATTGTTAAATAGTCCACTTACAAACAGGGATCTTGGTGACACTTGGTCTGCCTGTGAACATCTACAGTAAAGACTGTTCTATCTGTTGCACCTTATACTTTAATCCTGGATACACTAATGATAGAAGTTAAACAAGTAGACAGCTAGAAAACAGTTAATTTATTGTATTTGAACCTTACTTATTTAGTGAGTTGCCCTCTTTTTCATCATTTTACTGGTCTGGCTATACGTTGGGGCTGTTTACCTTATTTTAACTTATGTACCAAATGAACAGATCACTGTTTTACTCACAGAAGCAGTAAGTGTCTTTCGGAAGTCATTTAGCTAAATAATAACTGATCAAAAATTTTGCATTCAGAAGCCAGTTTGTCATAGTTCAGCTACTCACCAGAGAGTTTCTATCCAAATAAGTCATTACCAATCATCTTTAATTCCAAATCATCCACTTAGAGTAGGAAAAAAAATATTCTAAGTTGGTTTAAAGGTTCCCTGGATATAGAGCTTCACTTAACAATGCAACTTTAACCAGTTTCCATTAAAATCATTGCAAAAAGCTACATGTTTGCTCACTTTATTTTAGCTAGTGTATTAGGAGCAAGTGTAAGGCTCACAGTGTTCTTGTGGATATTTGCCTCCTTTCTGTTCTTGTGGATGTTTGCCTCCTTTCAAATGAACTGAGGAAGTTACTAAATCTTGTTTGCATTTCAAGTTATGATTAGCTGTTACAACACATTCCACCTACAACCTATAAAGTGAAATTGATTCAATTAGCATACAAAAAAAAACAACAGAACTAGTTTACTAGACTGATTATAAAGCTAAATAAAAGTTATGTCTATTGGGGAAATATTTACAAGCAACTTTGTAAGGTTCTGTGTCCTTATGCTCAAAGATATCAAAATTTCTGGAAAGTTCTACTTAATCTGTGCAAACAGGAAGCAGAGCAAAGCAAAGAGCTTCCTGAGGAGGAAGCTCTTAAAAAAATGCAAAACCAGTGCAAGGGTCTTTATTAATAACAAAGCTCACTAGCAAAACTCAGTGCAGCTACAGCTACAAAACCATGCCAACAAATGAAAGATTTTTTTCCAGAAATCTGTTTAATAAACAATGTTAAGGTTATTATCGTTTTTCTCTTTTTTTTTTTTTGTAAATATGAAGACAGGGTTAGGATTTCCTTTTTGCTTGCTTTCTACAAGATTATTGCATCAGGATTCACTGATCACCAAAAGGATTACTTGTAATGCAGCAATTGCTTTGGTTATACTAATCCAACACTGCCACCTCCTGTTCACGTCTCCCACTAAGCTACTCAGCTCTGCTTAAGCAGCAAATTGTGTGTGTAAACTGGGTTTGATTAATTAAACGAGTATTAAAGCTATGTAAAAAAAATAAAAATCACAGAATACTTTTCCTCTGTCAAAGAAGTCAGAGTTTATGTAGCTGGGAAAACAGACAATTCTAGCCAAACAGCACCATAAAATATTAGATGACTATATAAAACAAAACAAACAAAAAAAAAACAACAAAAGCTTTCCCTTCCAATTCAACAAGTCCAAGTGCAAGGTGCTGCACCTGGGTCAGGGCAATCCCAGACATGAGCACAGACTGGGAGAAGAACCCACTGAGAGCAGCCCTGCAGAGAAGGACTTGGGGGCTCTGGTGGACAAAAGCTCGACATGAGCCAGCAGTGTGTGCCTGCAGCCCAGAAGGCCAACTGCGTCCTGGGCTGCACCAACAGAGGGGTGGGCAGCAGGTGGAGGGAGGGGATTGTGCCCCTCTGCTCTGCCATTGTGAGGCCCCACCCGGAGTGCTGCGTCCAGGGCTGGGGCCCCCAGCACAAGAAGGATGTGGGGCTGTTAGAGCGGGTCCAGAGGAGGGCCACGTAGATGCTCAGAGGGCTGGAGCAGTTCTTCAGTGAAGACAGGCTGAGAGAGCTGGGGCTGTTCAGTCTGGAGAAGAGAAAGCTCCAGGGAGACCTCACTGAGACATTTCAGTACTTAAAGGGGTCTCATAAGAAGGATGAAGAGGGATTCTTTACTCAGATAGGTAATGATAGGACAAGGGGGAATGGCTTTAAATTAAAAGAGGGTAGGTATAGATAAGATGTGAGGAGGAAATTCTTCACTGTAAGGGTGGTGAGGCCCTGGCACAGGCTGCCCAGAGAAGCTGTGGCTGCCCCATCCCTGGAGGTGTTCAAGGCCAGGCTGGATGGGGCTTTGGACAACCTGATCTGGTGGGTGGCATCCCTGCCCATGGCAGGGGGTTGGAACTAGATTTAAGGCCCCTTCCAACCCGAGCCATTCTATGATTCTACGGTACTCCAAGCCTTGTACTTGTACAAGCCAACAATCTCAGTTTGTACCAATTTCTCACTTTAAGAATCAGTTTTGTTCTGTATCCTCCAGCCAAAACTAAGTAGCACCAATGCTTTAAAAAGACATACTGACACTGAAAAATTTAGCTACAGCATTATATTGGAAGGGAATGTACAGAATGAGTAGAAAATAAAAGCTGTCTTTACCAAGAAGATAATGAATAAAACCCAAGAGCATCACCATAGTATTTTCTTCCCCTTTCTCATAATAAGATATAAAAAAAAAACTTTGTGTGTTAACAGCACTGTGTCCATCTGTATTTATATAATTAACTGAAAGCAGAATTCCTTTTTCTTGGTCAGGTATTTATAAAGTTGCGTGGCAAACACTCTGCACAAATTGATGGCTAACACTCGTCTTTCTGGAGATATCTGCTGTTAGCATAATTTTATGGAGACAAAGACTTCTATTTTTTCCTGCTCCTCTGCCTTCTCTGTACTGAGAAGAACAGTATTTGCATGCTACCCCCACCACTAAGATTGCAGTGGCATGAATGGAAAGCAAGGAATTGTATAAGCTTTTGTCTACCTCACTGTCCTGGTTTCAGCATCAACCAGGACACTCATCCAAACAGAATTAAAAGCCTAACACAGCTAGAAGTCCACTGCAACATACTAACCTTAGGTCCATAGAAAGCTCCATCACCAGGGTTCAACTCCCACTTCTCACCGAAGTCATTCAGGCTGTTTTCCAGTTGCTAGAGTTAAAGGACATATACACTTAGTGTTTCTCGTTTGTTTCCATGTTACAGCATCAGGTCAGCCTGCTGCTACAGACATCTAACACTACCAGACTTACAGTATTTCCCCATAACTATTGCAACACATTCCTATCCACCTCATTACTTTTCTGAAAAAAGTTTTGGAAGAGTCCCAGCTAAAATAAATATGTTTAAGTAATTTACTCCAAACTTAAACAAAGCTGATGTATATATTTTGGTAGAGGTCAAACAAGCAGCATTAGCTAAGATGCAAGAACTTTTTATGATAGATTCAAAGTTTGTAAATCTTGAGAGAGAATCCATCCCTTGTACATATAGTGTCTGTTCTTGCCCTGTCTTCTGCTAACCACTGAATCTGCAAGGGCTAACACTTTAATCGTGAAAACAGCCAGTTTTTTGGAAGACTGTTCAGTCTTATTATATATACAGGGGCTGCCAGAATTGGTTCTCTTCATCTTCCCCCTCCCCTCCCCCCCCCTTCAATTTTTCAATCAATTAAAAAAAAGGAGACATAATTTGATTGTGACATGGAGATAACTGTTGCATGGAAAATAATGATAGGTATGTAGTACATAAGAAAGCTACTGCTAGTACTCAGATGGAATTGAAGAGTGTTAGTAAGTTACATTTCTCAGGTAACAGGCTGCAACTGTTACCTCCCAGAAGGCAGTATGTTCTTACAGGACTTCCAGCTGCAACCTCGTTTTCATATCGAAAATTAATAAAATTATTTACCTTTTCAGCTTCATTCCACACTTCGATATCTCCCAGGTACTTTTCAGGACGAGTGGAGAGATTCAGTTTAAAGGAAAATCCAAAGACATCATACACAGAACGCAAGAACTGCAGACAGCTCTTTATCTCCTCTTCAATCTTTATAAGAACAGAAATAAAGTCTCAGCTATAGAAAATTCAACTGTTCTGATTTTATTACCCAATTTCATTTAACAGAAACCCATACCTGCTCCATAGCACAGAATATGTGAGCATCGTCCTGCTGGAACCGACGTACTCGAGTGAGTCCTGTGAGAGCTCCTGACAGTTCGTTGCGATGCAGAACACCAAAATCTGCCAACCGTAATGGCAGCTCACGCCATGATCTTGGACGATGATCAAACATAAGGCTGAAGGAAAAAGTTTATGACTTGAATAACAGGCATTACTAAATGCCCATGATATGTCAATGATGTAACCTGAATACAGTCATTTACAACTATTTTTTTCAGTGAAAAAAAAAAAAAACAAAACACAAAAACCAGGTATTCTTTTATAGCTGATATGCTTCCCCCACTTCACACAGAGAAGGTTAACAGCTCCTGAACTGAGCATTAAAACCTGAATGACTAAATTGCAACAAAATTGACAATGCTCTGGTAGCTGGTTTAGCTATCCAGAGTTCTTAGCACCAAGGTAAGCTTCAGTTCTAAAACACAACCACTGTAATAATGGAAAAATGACATTTCTCAGGGTCTCAATAGAGAGAGCTCATAGGCACCAAGACTCATAACTACAACGCTCCTGAAAACGTCAGATATGAGTGCCTTAAGATGGCTATCTGTACAATCAAGCAGAAAAGGAAAACTGCGTTGTGTGGGTTTTTTTTAATCAATCTTTGATAAATTGTATTTGCTGCTATGTGTATTTACCAGTGTCCTGGACAGTTCATAGGCTTCAGAGCAAAGATTTCTTTCTCTACTTCAAAGGAAAACATGTTGTCGCTGTAATGCTGCCAGTGCCCTGAAGTCGTCCATAGTTTGCTGTTGAAAATATTTGGAGTGACAACCTCCTGGAATCCACGTTTTCGATACTCACTCTAAAACAGACCCAGTACATAAAATAATTAATAAGCAAACAAAAGTAATGGTACTCAGCCCTTGATCTGCAGCCATGAAAACATGGAAGTGCTGCCTTATTGAAGTCCGTGACTCAAGAAAATAAATAAAGAAAAACAAGCTGGAGATTGCAGGATACCTCCCTTCCACCAGCACCACCCTTCCCCCAAACAACTCTGAGCAAGAAGAACAAGTTCCCTCCCAGCAAGCAAAGCAGCAGTCTCTCATTAATCAATGACACTTGGTAGTACATCTCAGCGCAAACATAAAGTAACAAGACACAGAGTTTTACATATTGCAACAGGTAGATCAGGATTTTTTTTTCATTTTTATAAATAACTCTACAAGGCCAAGTTGGATACATTTATCAAATCAAACCAACATGGATTTGTGGAATGACTGTACTGTGAGTTTAGCTGTACTTTTAGTTGTCAAAGAATCCATACTACAGATCATCATTATCACTGCTTTAACTGCAGGTTAATAAAGTTTTAATAAAAACATAACTCGGCAGAGATTGTTAAAAGACCAACTCTAAACAGGTTTCTTTAGCACCATGGCTTACAGAACTAGGATATTGAACAGCCCTTCAATTCAACTCAATTTATACTGTTACACTGTTGTATACTGTTACACATTTTTCTAAAGCAATTTCTTCTATAAGATTTCCAAAAGACATTACTTACCCGGATGAATTCAATTAATGTGTTATATATGTAAGCTCCTTTTGGCAGGAAAAAACAACTACCAGGGCTGAGTTCATGAAAGAAAAACAGTTCTTGGTCCTGCAGAAAAATAGTATTTGGAAAAAAAAAAATTAGTAATTGTAGAGCCATTTTTTTCACTGAATATTCACAAATTAATTGCTACTGACTGGGCATCACCAAAGTTAAAAAAATAAATAAATAAAAAATCTTCATATTGAGAACAAGCTGTAGCAACCCAGGTAGGAATGAGCATTGCCTACAGACCGAAGTGGCATGTTTTGCATGCCAAAGTGTTCAGGTAATGTACTGTTTAATCTGTGGACGAAGGATATTATGTTTAAAGAGAGAAAGCTCTAAAGATAAGTTGCTTACTTTAGGACTTTTGATGCTCTTTGAGGGAAAAGCACCTGGCTTTGAAACTTGACTGAAAATACTGACATGTCACATCTTGGTTGTGGCAGCCAAGTGCTGTCTTTGAGATGCTTCTAGTTATGAGGTCATGTATACAGTGTGTTTGTGAAATACGTTACCAGACAGACTGTCTCACCCGCCCAATTTTTCTGTGATCTCTGCTTTTAGCCTCCTCCTGGAACTTCTCCCACTCCTTCAGCATTTTTGCATCTGGGAATGAAATTCCATAGATGCGCTGGAGTGATTCCATATCAGCCTTGCCTTCCCAATAGGTAGAGGAATTCTGCATGCAAAAAAATAAATGAAATGATGAATAAAAGGAGTAGCCTCCACATTTTACTACTACCGCCTGTTGTGAAAAGGCATGCAATCATTAACAAATCTCTATACATAATGTAGAGTAACTATGGCACAAGGAGAGTTTTAATCATAAATACATAGCACTGATGAGAAAAACACACAAAGAAGAGACAAATAGAATATGTGAAAATGTTTTTGAGCTCTACTTAGGTCTTTTTTTTTTTTTATAGCCCACTGTGTCTCTCTGTAGCCATCTATTCCAAATGAACTTTTCACCCTTGGCTGTAACCATCAGCTGAGCAAAAACTAAAAACTCTAGCTGATACAGTTTAACCAAGAATTAAGCCAGACTCATTTTCTGATCTGTGCTGAAAGTGCAGGCCCTGGCCACCTAGTTGGTCTTTGCACCACATGAATATCATTCTTGTAGCACACAACCCTTCACTAATTGGTTAAATTGAGTTTGTGGCCAGGCTATCCACTTTGCATTACATTCTTGGATAGTGTGCTGTCATATTGCCCAAAGACAGCAACATGCTTTCGAATGAACACATTTTTCTAAGGTAGTTTCAGCCCTTACCTTATGAATTTTTATGGTCTTTATCTTGCCAGTATGTCTGACATGAGGCCCTCTGCATAGATCTATCAAGGGGCCACACCTAAGAACAGGAAAACATTCATTTAGTATATTTCCTCCTAGCAAGTTTTATCCAGTAATATTAGTATGCATGTATAATCACCTGTATACTGTTGTAGTTGGAGTATTGACCTTCTCATTCAGGATGCGACACTTAAATTTGTTATACTGAGAAAAAAAAACAAACACCATACATATTTGTTAACTCCTTGTTAAGCAGTAGGGCTGACAAGCAGTTTAAACTATTTGCAAACCTGATGCTATACTACATCAAAAGAGGATTATGCAAGATAGCTGTATAGGATTGGTGCTCCAGCCAAAAAGAGTAGTAGGCTGCCCAGAGAGCAGCTTGTTCAGTCTCCATACTTACAAGTTTTAAACCTCTGAGTCCATTTGGAACCCAAATGGACAAAGCCCCAGGAAACCTGGTTGACACTGCCCTGCGCATGAGATTGGACCGAAGACCTGCTGAGGCCTTTTCCAACCTAAATAATACTATGAGTCTCCCGATGTTTTAGTAGTGAAAACTGAGTATCTCTGAATACCAGAGAATTATTTACAGCTAGGTACAAAAGAGAAAGATCAGCTTTTATTGTTGCTTGGAGCTTCCCAGAAGTCTTTATTCTTAAAAAAAAAAAAAGTTGTATAAAGCTTACTGAGAGTATCACAAATGCAGCTGTAGCATCACCATGGCATTTTACTACAGCCAATATAAAACAGGCACAAAACAGCACATGATCTGAATATAACTGCAAATTTACATCCGTGTGAAATAAATGAGGAATGTGGATTCAAAAATATCACCAAGGTCACCCAGCGGAAGACCTACAATTCTTACAGTTGTAGAAAAATCTAATGCGTGTTCCTGAAAACTTAAATGATGCCTTTGCTCATTTTTTTTTTTAAAGTTAAATATCACATATGAGTCTGTAGGAACACAATATCTCTAAAAATTAATTTGACAGACCTTCTACCACTAATAGAACACTTGCCTAACTGTGTGATGATAGTAACAACATTATAAAACAGCCTACCTTGAACATTTCAAGTAGTGTTTCCTTCTTAACTTCCAGTCTTTCAAAGGCTTGTTTTTCCTTCATGATCTTTTTGCATAACGTTTCCAAAGCAGAGAAATCATTACTTGATACACCCCTAAAATAAACACACGCAGAAGAACAAATCATTCTCACTTTCACTTGCAATTTCTGACCTGGTTGCATTGTACTGGCTTGTGGCTGGGACACACTGCAAAGAACAAACTCATCTTCAGCAGTGCAGATGACTTTGTTTTGGGAACAAGAAAATAGCAGAAACCTTGCTGTGACTGCCATATCCCTACTCCTGAAAGAGAAAAAGAATATAAAACCTACCCTTCCTCAAGGAACATGTCGTAATAAAATCCATTTTCTATTGGTGGACCATAGCACAAACATCCACCGTAGATTCGCTCCATAGCTTCACCCATTATGTGAGCACTTGAGTGCCAGTATACCTATTGGAAGTGAAAAAGAGGGGTCAAGTATGAATATGCACAATGCATTTCTGAGTGGTTTAATTAAAAACTTTTCTTGAACGCTTGCTTTTAAGGGTACTTGATGCAGATCCCACATTAGAGCAGTCATCAGAAAAGCCCCAAAACACTCCCATCCTAAGCATCAACACTTCCAAAAAGTAACACTGGAATATTGTTTTCTGCCTGGTAACAAATAATTCTTAGTTTCAGCCACTGTTGAAATGATTCAGTTTTGCCCAGAAGTCAGGAAACTAACCCAACAACTTTTCTTCTTTACTGTTAACTTCAATTGATCAGCTCTGCTGACGTACAGCATAAAGCTGACAAGGTGCACTTTCAACATAAGGCTGTGGTCCTGCAAAGACTTTATGCATGGCAAGTCCTGCACTGATATAGAACAGTTCATAAAATTAAAAACTGTGCTACATCTTGTAGTGCACCTGAAGTTCTGATGAAGTGAAACAAAATCTGCAAGGCTTCAGTCTGCTTTTATTTGCACGGATCAGAAGACATAAATATCACAAAAGCCATCATTTAGTCAGGATGAAAACCCTAAGTTTGAATGCAAGACATCTGTAATGAGTTTGCAGCTTCTTGTACTAAATAACTTTTTTTAAAGACAGAATTAAAAAATTTGGCTAGATAATGGCTATCTACATTTAGCTGAATGAAGAGCCAAAATAAAGTATGTACTTCTGTATGTAAAACGAATAAGCAGCTTACTCAGCTCTCTTATGTCTGTAGACAGTACTTCTGTACTCAGCATTGCTTTTGCTGTCAAGCTAAAGAGGTCAGCTCAAAGGACCTACTTTACGTTAACATGAAGGTTGAAAATATAACAGACTTGGCATAAACTACAGCAACTGCGAGCAGAATTGTCAACTAATACAAAGCAGAATGTACAATATCTGCAGTATCAGCTGTGTATGTACCTACACAGCAAACCTTTTCTCTCCTCCTCCTCCTCCTCTTTTGAGCACAGTAAAGATGCTAGTAACTACTGGAGGCTGGGTTTAATGAAAATCTAAAAGCAAACAATTTTAATTAGACGATACTCACCGCTTGAGCCTCTTCATCTTCAAACTTGAGCAGCTCCAGGGTACAGTCCTCCTCCAAAGGACGGTCTAGATCCCAAACCATCTTGTTCACTTTAGCAATAACAGTGTTGTCAGCTAAGCCTTGACTAGAGAATAAATACATGGTATGTAATTATTTCAAATCAGCAGGTAGAAACAAGCCAGGTTTGCCCTCCATGTTGAATAAGATTTTCATGAGTGCTCAGAGTGGGTACAACACTGTAAATAAATTCCAAATGGAAGGGCAGTTTAGGCAGTCCTGAACATTTATGAAAATCCTATTCACATCTCTTCAGAGATGTAGGAGGAATTCTACATTGTATGCTAGACATTCATGCATTCATCAACGTATTTAAGTTAGAGGCAAAGTCCTAACCTGACTTCAAAATCCTACTGCAATAAAAAACAGAATGTCTCTTTTAAAAATTATCAGATACCATTTCTAACGTTGTGACTTCACAGTTTTATCTCAAGTAGGCAAAAAAAAAAAATCCTTGAGCCCAAAATCACAAAAAGCAGAGAAGGTTCCAATAACATGACACCTACCTAATCATGAAAAAATAATCAAAAAAAAGGTATTGCACCCCTAGGAATCACCCAGCTTTCATAATTTTGACTGTTAGGGTGTTCAGTATGCATTGTTCAAATCCTCCCCAAAGCACACCTGAGTCCTCCAAAGCTGTGCAATGTTCTTTTTGCCAGGTATTTCCCATGCAAGTGAAATTGCAGTTAAGCAAAACACTCTCATAATGTTACTGCACTCTAAAAATCAAGTGAAACATCACCCAAATCATCTTCCTTCCACAGGCCCATGCAAACTAATTTTGCATGTGCTAACATTAATGATCACAGGCATGACTTGCAGATGTAGATCTGTCTAAAAATTAGTAAGTGTATCACAGAATAGAATCATACCTAATTCCACATGCAATTTGATAAGGAGTTGTCTTCCAGGACTCAGCATCAACCTGCTTGCCATCAGGTAATGTAACTTTAATGGGTTTACTGTCATTAGCAGCTCTTTCCGCAAGGAGTGCATCATGTTCAGCTTTAAGTTTATTGTACATCTCTAAACGCTCATTGATAAATGCAGGCCAGGGATTTAGCTACATATCAAGAATAAAGAGAAAGAAAAATGCAATAGATTATTAGAGTACTCTAATATCACATTATGTCAAGAATATAAACAGAATGGATGTACTTTTCACAAGGAGCTATGTGACTATACCTATAGTTATATGTGCACTATATCTAACAAGCAATCATTATCAGTAACTAATAACTATGTAAGACTTCAGCTTAATAATTAGCACTTTGAAATGCACCGCTGTACAACTGTTTAATTAACTATAGATATGTTAACAAGCTACTACATAGTTTATTAAACGAGTGTTTAAATTGATTTATTAAACACTGGTTTAATAAACTACACAAGGACAAAAATAAATCTGAAAAGAATGTAGTTCACCATAAAAGTAGATTTTTATTATTAGGTGAGAAAACTCGTGGAACACCTCTAGTCCAAGCCACCTGGAGAGGAAGTGACTCTGGTCTACGTGTCACATAAAAGATGTCAGGCCGTCAGCTTGCACATACCCCAGGTCATACAGCTACAAGGCCAGCTCTGCTTAGTGCTGGCGAGCAGCTGGCCCTCTCCGTGCACAGTCAGAGGGATGCATTTACTCATACCAACCCAAAACACGGAAGAGAGCATATCCTTTGAAGGCTTTCATCGCTGCTGAGATCTGCTGCCCACCTCCTGGTGCAAGTGGAGGGTCACAGCGAACAGCATCAGGAAGCAGCAACTGTGGAAATCTCAGCTGCTCCCCCATTACACTGATATAACTTGCTGTCAAAGGCAACAAAGCAACTTCGAGGCAAACTTTGCTTTAGTACGAAATAGTGGGGAAAGGCCTCACTGAAAGGATGGATAAAATAAGTCACGGGGATGCACCACAGCAAGGCCAGCAGCACACAAAACCAAGGGACTGAGTCTCTCAACACCCCACGACCCCAGGGCTGCTCACCTCCGTGCGCCCTTCATCGCCGGCCCCTTCCTTCGTTTTCTTCTTCCCGCAGTCTGCCTTTTTTTCACCCCCAGCATTCACCTAGGGAGGGCAAACACCGTTTCCTCACATGCCAGCAGCCGCTGCGAGCCGCCCCAACCCCACGCACCGAGGGGCACCCACCCCGCCGGCCTCTTTTATTGAACATCGTGCCAACCCCACCGCCTTTCCCCGGAGCTGGGGGGACAACCCCGGGTCCACTTGATGGAAAAACTTCTTGGGAACAGCCCCGGCTTCCCCGCCAGCACCCGTCCTCCCTCCGGAGCGGCCGCCCCTCCCCAGACCTGCCGCGGGGACTCCCCGCCTCAGCGCAGCCCCCGGGAGCAGTGAGGGGGAGCCGGGGGAAGCCGGGACAGGCGGACCCCGGTGCCCCCCTCGCCCCCAGCACGCTGTGGGGCCCACCTGGCCGTCAGCCCCCGCCATTGCCACCCGCCGAGCCAAGCCGGCACCGAGAGAGAGAGGGAGGAGCGGGAAGGGAAGGGAAGGACCCCGCGCAGGCGCCTCCCGGCACCGAAGCTGATGCAACCGGAGGCGGCTCCATAGAGCCGAGCCAATGGGGCCGGTGGGCAGCACCGGGAAGGGATGAGCCCGGCTGAACAGAGCCGAGCCGGGCCGAAGAAAGACGGGGACGCTGGGGCGTGCGGGCGCCGGGAGGGGGCCGTGGGGTGGCGGCTGGCTGGGGGTGCCCGCAGCTCAAAATGGCGGAACTCCTGTCAGCAGCCCTCAGGGCGGGAAGCGGGGTCGGTGTCTCCGCGTCCCTGCTGCCCTCTCGCCGGCAGCCTCCCCCTCCAGCAAGGCGGCAGGACCGGGGAGGGAAGCACCCGGTACACCTCCAGGGCTCCCCCAGCTGGGTGCTTTGGGGCTGACCCCACTATCTGATCCCCAAAGCCTGAGAGAGTCACTCAAGGATGGATTAACAAATTATTCAGAGTGCTCTTTGCAAAGGAGACCAACAAAATCTTATTGAGCAATGTCCAATTTCCCACTAAAAAAAAAAAAAAAAAAAAGTGGAATTGATTCTGAAGAAATTCAGTCATAACCTGGGCAGGAAGGTGCTGAACTGCTGAATGGAGGGTCAGACATGGACTGCAGGAGTCTGCTTCACTTAGCTCTGTCCTGAGGGCACTGACTTCTCTGAGAAACGGGCATAATATTCAGGCACAACTTTTTGCTCTTGTAACCTTCCTCCCCTTCTTTCCCTGGTGTTGTTTTTATGTAAAAATAAATAGTATTTCCATTTATGTTCTCATGGCAGCCATGGGCTCCCAGAGCAGTCGTAGATCTGGTTAAACTCAGTCAGTAGCTAAGTGACCTGGTTTAGGAAAGGTATTTGTTACAAAACTCCACGTTTTAAAGAAATCCAGGTATAGACTCCTTATTTGGAAGGGGCCTTTGAAGAGTCGAGACCAGAGGTCAGGCATACAGCTGGGCTTGGACCTTTGCCATCGGCAGGGTGCCTGACTCTACTGCCTCCTCGTGTACAAAGATGCTTGTAGTAGCAGCTTCCCCTTCATCTGCAACAATGCTTTGGGGTTTTCAAGTATTTCATTCAGTTAAAGTGTTCTTTGGTGGATGTAAGAGCATCTCAGATTGTATGGCCTTAGGTGCTGTGAGAAAAAAGTTCGGAAAAGATAAGCAGTTTTGCATGGTTTTCTCATAGTGGTTATGTACAAGCGAGGGATGGTTGTGAGAACATGACCACATTAGTCGATCACAAATGTAGGAGCCTAACAAGTAATGCAAATATTTTTTAAAATATTCAAAAGGGAAGGTTTAGTAAATATGAGTTTAAAGATGGAAACAGGTCTACAGAATAGACCTGAATAATTTGCTGTCTAAAAGTAAAATGTGCAGCATAAATACTGAGAAAAAAAGAAATCTTAAACAGCTACAATTAATAATATATACGATAATCTGTAGCAATACAGCGTTTAATAATACAGAGAAGATTTATTTTTAATACTAATTTTTAAATTTGCACTATCTTCTAAAACACTTTTTGTGGTGAAGAATTAGAACTGAATAAAAGAGAACACATTGCAAAACTTATAAGTAAATTATCTTATCCCTAAATGAACAAAAACCTGTACCGATACTGTTAAGGAGATGACAATAAAATGATTAAATATTTCAAAACAGATTGGAAGAGTAGGAAAACTGTCTTTTTTTGCCAGAAGATGGCAGCAGCGAAACATGAAGTGCTGGAAAAAAAATTTGCAGAGGATGCCCTGTTCACAACTCTCAGCTTTAGATAATGGGATTTATGGCATAGAACACAAAAACACGAATGAGTGTTTTCCTGGCTTTGCTCTTAAACAGTATAATCAAAGATGTGTGATTAGACTCAAGTGGATTCCAAGTCACTATAAATTAATTTCAATGTGTTTCAGTGATTATCAACAGGTGAATGTCTGGAAGTTTCTGCTTAATTTGAAATTTGTTGGAAGAAATTGTTGGAGAGTTTGACTGGAATCATGTTATTTGGTTTATATTTTGTTTAGGAAAACTAAAAATAGCAGCCAATCAAGATAGAAACGAAGCATGAGAAGAGTGAAAGAGAACGAGAAACAAGTGAAAAGGTAAATGAAAATACAAGGAACAGAGGAAAGTGAAAGGGGTGCTTTTTGTAATAATATTTTACAATCTGTAACATATGTACACCATCTACTTGCACCATCTTTTTAAAGATACCTATCTAATTTACAATACAGCACTGGGTTTTCTCTAAAGAAAAGTGTCTAGTTTTGTTTGTATTTGGTATACATTAAAACATCTCTGTTCACTGTAGAGTTTTTCCTAACTTTGTATACTCCTAACTAATCTAAAAATCAAACATTGTGAAAGCCACCCATTTACATCCAGGGTTTAAAATACATTATTAGAATCAAAGTCTAGCAGACTGCCAGAAGCCTACATCGAGGCAAGAGCTATCAACCCTCATTAAAAAATAATGCAAACATGGGAATCTCAGTGTTGAGGATCAAAATCTTTTTGTGCAGTTTTCTGCTGTATTAATTTCACCTGGGCTGATTTAACAAAGCAGTAGACTTCTCAGAAGTCTAGTAGAGTGAGCATAGAAATGTGGATTCAGAAAGTTAATACTTGAAGTTAAAGGAAAATTTCAGAAAGCTGTCATTAAATGTAGAATACCTGTGAAAATAATTGCAGTTCTGATTCAAAATGGCACATTCTAGGAAAACTGAATCAAAGCCTTTGCCTTTTGATATTTATTCAATTTTCATGGCTTTGTTTTAAAAAGAAAATAAGTATATTTTTAGGAGGTTAAGAAAAATGACTGGTCTTTCATGCAATGGAGGGACACGGTTTTAACTTTGTCTCTATATCTAGGACAGCTTAATATACAACCACTGGAGTACATAGTCTAGTAGTCTTTATGGTGCCACAGGGTTTGCCTAAGTCTACTAAGCATTCTTCTGCTTCTTCCAGAAGAGATGTTTCTTTGTGCTTCCCAGGGAGAAAATCCTTTCTGATAAGAGAAACCCCCATGCTGACCATTTGTAGACTGGAAACATAGTCTGTACAGTGACAGCTTGTCCCACCTGTGTCCCAGAATGCAGGTCCTCTTCAATTTTCCTGCTTGCCACTCTTTCTTCATACCTGCAGCTGGGGGGATAATGCATTTAAATTACTCAGTACTGAAGGGAGATACAGATTCAGTTTATTCTCTATCACCAAGCTTTTTTTTTTTTTTTGTTAATAAAACACAGTAAAGTTGTATTTGGTCAAACATAGACAGCATCCAGTTTCATAGTTACAGATACTAGGATCATAGGTTAAAAATTTTAGGTGAAACTTAAAACCAGGGTTCACTCCTAAGATTACTTGGGCCTTTTAAAGATGTGAGATGCTGGGTGATTTTCTTTTTCTCTAATAAAAACTAGATTTGACCTTTTTCTTCTTTGTAACAAGCATACCAGTCATAACCCATGTCTCATGTTTCCCTTGTATCTCAGATTTAACTGAGATTTAACCATACTTCAAATTTCACTTCACTTGGCTGAAGTTTTAGCATATATACAGTAGTCAACAATATTTTATCTCCCAGCATGAAAAGTAGTAGGTGTGCATTCAGTCAAACTCAGATCTTTCCTATTTTCTTTTCATAGAAATTGTGCATTTCATACTGTTAACCCAAGTGACATATCCAGGATTAGGATACTTTTCCAAACTTTTACCTTTACAATAAAAAGTCACCTTCACAGTATCACTAAAAATATTTGCACTTTAAAATATAAAGGGAAAAAAAAAGCAGTAAAACCATTTTTTGTTTTTCATTGAAAATTTTTTTTCACTACTGGTCTCAGAAAAAGATACACAGTCTACATTTGTATGGATTTGTGACTCACACTCTGTTCTCCACTCTGAATCTTTTGAATGGGCTGTGAGATGAAGATTCAGAGCTCCTGCCTTCCATTTCCTATATTTTGGTGAAGATAAGGCTGTGTCATTTAAACTAATAATTTGACTAGACTAAATTGGTTAAAAAGGCAAGTAAGATGCTAGCATTGTCATACACTGAGGAAGATGGATGATAAACTGTAAAAATTAAAATCACATGTCTTTAACTATCCTTAATCACAACTTAAACTATTACAATGAACTGATGTAGAAAATCCAGTTGGTATTTTTTTCCCCATACTTCTGGCTCTTGGACACATCCTTGATTTTTGTAGCTAATTTTAAGTAACTTTTACCATAACTGAGAATCACGAAGTTATTCTACTACAAAAAACCTCTTTGGTCATATATGGAATTTTGCAGAATCTTATATGGTGACCTTTTTTGTCCCTAGCAAAAGATTTCAGAACATTATGTTTCATTTTAGTGTTCATTTCAGAATTTGAATTCTGAAAGAGTGGTTTAATCAATTATTAATTAGTTATTTTAACAAATATATATATAATTGTAGGAATGGAATTCCAAATTCTGAAGGGTTTCTGTTTCCCATAGATGATGCTGATTTTTTTTTTTCTAGAAAATAATATTTTCTGTGCCTATAACAGCAGACCATGGATATACTTCCGTAATACCTGTACAATGAAAAGTTAAATTTCATAGATTATGTCTACCATAAAAAATAATAAGCATGATCAGACATCCTTCCTGACACTCTTAACAGAATAAGTTGTGATTTGCATACCATGGACACCAAACTGTTCCTTTACCTACTGTATGAATAACACAGAATCACAGAATTGAAGGGGTTCGAAGGGACCTCAAGAGATCATCGAGTCCAACCCCCCTGTCAAACCAGGTTCCCTAGAGCAGGCTGCCCAGGTAGGCGTCCAGATGGGCCTTGAATATCTCCAGAGGAGATTCCACAACCTCCCTGCCAGCCTGTTCCAGTGCTCCGTCACCCTCACTGTGAAGTTCTTTCGCATGTTGGTGCGGAACTTCCTGTGCTCTATCTTGTGGCCATTGCCCCTTGTCCTGTCCCCACAAACCACTGAAAGAAAGGTTGGCCAAATCCCACTGTCTCCCACACTTAAGATATTTGTAAACATTAATAAGATCCCCTCTCCGTCTTCTCTTCTCCATGCTGAACAGACCCAGGTCCCTCAGCCTTTCTTCATAGGGAAGATGCTCCAGGCCCCATATCACCTTTGTGGCCCTCCGCTGGACTCTTTCCAGGAGATCCCTGTCTTTCTTGTACCGGGGAGCCCAGAACTGGACACAGTACTCCAGGTGAGGCCTGACCAGGGCAGAGTAGAGGGGGAGGATCACCTCCCTTGACCTGCTGGCCACCCTCCTTTTAACGCACGCCAGGATCCCATTGGCCCTCTTGGCCACCAGGGCACACTGCTGGCTCACGGCCAACCTGTTGTCCACCAGGACCCCCAGGTCCTTCTCTGCAGAGCTCCTCTCCAGCAGGTCGTCCCCCAGCCTGTACTGATACGTGTGGTTGTTCCTTCCCAGGTGCAGGACTCTACACTTGCTCTTATCAAACCTCATTTGGTTTCTTCCTGCTCAGCTCTCCAGCCGGTCCAGGTCTCGCTGAATGGCAGCACAGCCTTCTGGCGTGTCAGCCACTCCTCCCAGCTTTGTATCATCGGCGTACTTGCTGAGGGCAGACACTATTCCTTCATCAAGGTCGTCGATGAAGATGTTGAACAAGACTGGACCAAGCACCGACCCCTGGGGAACAACGTTAGTCACAGAAACTGAGCATGAGCAGTCATGATCAGAGCCTTCGACAGCATGGCAGAGGCATGATGATGCAGCACATGGAGGAGTTTCATATATAACACAATTAGATGCAAGAAATGTGTTTCCAGAGCCATTCATTTGGTGCAGTCCATAAACATCCATTTTCCAAACTCAGTTTCTTACCCTAAGTAACCTCCATCATACATAGCACTGGAAATGATCTCCAACTACCAAAGAGCAAAGAATTCTTGCTTTAGCTGCTCCAGCACATGCTCTCTCAGAGGGTTTGGGGGGAAATGGCAGACAATGCAGGGAAAAGAGATGCTGAATTCTAAGTTTTTGTTTCCTTTCACCATATTTTTCATTGCAGTTATGACTTAATTTCACACATTTTCAGTATAATTTATTTTATTGGCAAAGTATATCCTTGCTCTCTCTTTTTAGACATGACTCAAATATTCTGGTGATCTTCTCATGATCATCACTTTTTAATGATGTTTCGTGGACACATTCCAATAACATTGGTTCAAAACACAAGAAAGCTGAAGCAAACAACACCATATTCATTGTGATTTTTGTCAAACCACTTGTGATGAGTTATATAAAGGCTTATTTCTTTGTGTCTTTTTCAGTTAGAAGTATTTAGAATCTTACTTAAAATAATACTGAACTGAAAAAATATTTCAAACTTTTATAACTACAGGGATAGAGGGTAGAACACTCTTCTTTGTGGTAGCTGCCAGAACTTGGATTCTTGAAGGACTCTGCTGTTAGATATTTATATAGGGAAAAAGGTATTCTGAGGGGAGATAAAAAGTTTGATTTATTCACAGTTTACCTGGAAGAATGAGGAGGGATGTCTTGGCAATAGTACAGAACAGAAAAAAAACACCTGATCACTATCTTTAAAACATCTGTTCCATATGGAAGGACCATAACATCTCTTTTTGATCTTCTCTTTCCTAGACTAAGCAAACTTAACTTTTGAACCTGTCTTGGGGGACATGCTTCCAGACTCTTGTTCTTCCCTTCTGAACTCTCCAGTTTATCTGCTTTTCTCTCAAAACATAATGCTCAAATCAAACATAGTGCTCCAACAGAGCAGAGAGGACTATTACTCATACCTGACATAAAGCACTTCTGCTAATGTAACAGCATCATGTTGCTCACTCGCCTTTAGTTTGTGGCTCATTAGGACAACCAAAATATTTTCTGCAGAGCTATTCTGTACAGTATTCTGCTTTTCTCTGCTTTTTATAGTTTCCTGTATGCCAAAGCACTGCACATTATTAAACTGATTGACTTCCAACTACCTCTTGTGTTCATTATGACGTTGAAACTGTCCCCATGATATGCTTGTCTCTAAATTGGAGAGACATGGATTTGACAGATGGACCACTCAGGGGTCCTGGAGTCCTGCACCCAGCTCTGGGGCTTCCAATAAAGAAGGACATTGACTTATTGGGACGAGTCCAGAGGAAGGCCACAAAGGTGACCAAAGGGCTAGAGCACCTCTCCTATGGAGACAGGCTGAAGGAGTTAGGGTTGTTCAGCCTGGAGAAGAAAAGGCTCTGGGCAGACCTTATAGTGGCCTTCCAGTGCCTAAAGGGGGGCTGCAGAAAAGCTGGGGAGGGACTCTGTGTCAGGGGCAGGAGTGATAGGAAAACGGGGAATGGCTTTAAACTAAAAGAGGGTAGGTTTAGATTAGATGTAAGGAAGAAATTCTTTACTATGAGGGTGGTGAGGCCCTGGCACAGGCTGTCCAGAGAAGCTGTGGCTGCCCCATCCCTGGCAGTGCTCAAGGCCAGGCTGGATGGGGCTGTGGGCAACCTGGTCTGGTGGGAGGTGTCCCTGCCAATGGCAGGGGGGTTGGAACTGGGTGGTCTTTGAGGTCCCTTCCAGTCAAAACTATTCTATAATTCTTTGATTCTGTGATCATTTTCAAATTTTGAAAGTACTTATCATCCCTCTTTTCATCTTGGCATGTTCATAGATTTTTGACATGTACCCTTTCCTTCCTCATACAACCCAGTGACTTTTTGGATTAGAACCAAACACAGGATGGAGCCTACTTGAAATGTTCTCCCAGTTTAACACAGACTGACTGGGAGCTGCTCTCTAAGTGCATTGTTTTCAAACATTGATGCCCGTTTCATCTAATTACACAAGCATTTGGTAAGCTAATGCAGACTATATTATTGCAGACCTTTTGCTGACAAACTGTAACCATAAGTACACTTATCATAGCACTCATGTCTCTCTGGTGTCTCCCCATTTGCTTGTCACAATTCTGGCCCTGTCTCCAAGTGATTCTCCCATACTCAAAGCTGCACCAGGGAAGCACTACCTTGTTCATTGCATGTGGCACATACTTATGCAGTCTGTGCTGCTAGGCTCTGTACTTAAAACTTTCATTTCATAAAAGTACTAAGGTCAATTACCCCTTTAAACAACGGTACTGTTTCATGTTGGCACCTAGGGTAAACCACTGGCGAACGAAAGATGGTAAGAAGAGATATTGTCTACATAAAAGTTTATGTTACTTTCTAGGTCACCCGAGCCCCGTATGCCATCTTGGGTGCAGCTGCCTTAGAATAAGGAATTTGTTACTAACACTCACCTGGAGCTGTTTTCTCCACTACACTGGAAATTATCATCCCCCCCAGTCTCCTGGCATTTCTTCATATGAAGCCACTCCCTAGCCTGGTTCTGTCAAATGACCTACTTTATCAGAAACACCTTTTCAACTCAAATCAAACTGACACAATGGGGATAGGTAGCAATTATACATGCAGTTGTTCTGGCATATCTGGTATCTGGCAGCAGGAACCAGCCAGACAGCAAGAGGCTGGAGACCAGTACCCAAAGTCCCTCATTTCAGACCAGCTGCTTCCAGAATGGATGTGACTTTGAACTATTTTTTGCCTTTTTTTTTTTTCCTTGGATTCACAATAGTTCAGTTAATTTAAGAAGCATGGTTGTAAACAAAACCTAGAAAAATCATACTTAATCTATAAATTATGTTTATTCCACGTTGATTGACGGGACCATCTGTAACATGTTGAAGCAAATTTGAAACTTGCCTTGTTAGAGATTTGGCCTCTCCGTGAGTTGAGTCTTCTTTATCATCCACTCAGTCTCTTCCACCTTCTGGAACCTGCCCCCTGCTCCTGACAATGCTGGGTGTTGCACAGCACTCGTTGCTGTAAAGAATGGCCAACACAGGCTTCTGGTTGTTTCTTGAAACACCAAATGGACTCCACCTTCAGCTTTGGTTCTACATATACTAATCTTTATCTTCAGCCTTGAGCTTAATAAAGATGATAATTCCTCCTATCTTACTTACTTGCTTCAACTTCTGTAGCTGATCACAGCTGACCTATACAAAAACTATGCAGTCTACCTCAAAAAAAAAAAAAAAAAAAAAAAAAAAAAAAAAAAGCAGAGATTATTTGGGGTTTCTGACTGTCCTTATTCTTTGCTTAGACGCCTTTTCTACAGTCATGAGAACTGCAGTGTCTTAGATGGATACCAGGGATTGAAACCCTTTTTCTCTGTCTTCTGTCACATATGATGGATTTTTGGTCTATATGAAGTCTCAAAGAATTCTTTGAACATAACATTTGTCGTGGTTACTCAGTAAAGCACACATTTTTGGAGTATTTTGCAAATCTTAACGGGTGAATTAAACCACACACTGACTTTCTCTCCAAATATGACTAAAAGAAGGAAAAAGAAAAAGCATTATATCTTTAATTAATAGCATTAATTACACATTTTAAGTCACTATTTGTTGTTTTAGAAAAAAACTCTGCTTCTTACAATAGAAGCTATTTTATTCCATAAATGCATAGGTATTTATTCCATTTGTGCATAGGTTGCAATACTATCTATATCTTGGGCAAAATTCTGAACTAGGTTTTGAAGGCTTCTGTGGAGATTATGCAAATGTATTTGATCCATCAAACTGGGCTTTGATCATACAGTGCACAGCTACATGACCATTGCTTGGGTCCAAATCTTGATACTTTGTAAATCAGTCATTCATCTGATTTCCACATCATGGCTGAAAATAGCACAAGAACAGGTTTATCTGCATGGCTTTAGCTAGGAATTAGAATCCAAGTGTTCCACCAAGTTGTGCTGCTAATAACAGTAGTAGACACCATGAAACTCTTTATATATTGACCTGCTTGGTTTTCCACTACAATCTCTTGAAAGTTTACAGAAGGAAATATATGAAGTAACATTACTTGTTAACGTTTCTGGAATGGCATCTGATAAAATGCTATGTTGTACATTTAGCCAACAGTTAAGTAAGTAGGTGCTTTTCAGATGAAGGGGGATAAATGACCTGGTTCTTTTTTCACGGTCATATGAACTGCATATATGGACAGTCCCTAATGTTCAAGCACTGTGCTATAGAAAGCCCTTCTGAAAAAGGGGACAGCTGGTCAAATTTGTAATTAGTTTAAATACAGAGATGGATTCATCTGAAAAAGGTATTTATTACACGTGTTTTTTGCATGGAGAATTTTTCAGCTCTGTGTTTTCTAAAACAACTTCAAAGTGTTTCTTGCATTCTCTGAAAAACCAATAACAATAGTTCAAGAACTTGTTACATAATATCCCCAAATCAACAAAAACAAAAATCACATCACTGGAACAAGATCTGTCAACAGGATTAAAAGTATTTTCTTCCACCTTTTCACATAATTTACTCATTAATTAATGTGCGGGAGAAAAGACATAGGGAGACTTCAGTGCCAGCTCTAAGCAGTTTCTGTCCTCCCTCTCTGGCAGCTTGCTGCTCTCCTTGCAGATCTCCAGCTCTGCCATGCCAACACAACTGCAAACCATATCAACGAACTGATCTGGCTTAAAAAATAAACCACATTTTCCATCAGAATATTCCTAAAGATGGATGAGTTCCTGGACTGATGGTACGATGTAAACCAATACTGATGAACACCCAGCCAAAGTGTAGAAAGCCTAGTTTCATTAGAGTGTGAGACTTCTATTGCATTTATGTGGGAACTGATGTGAAAGTAGCACATCAGAATAGTTCCTGATGTGAGATATAACACATAACAGCAATCCAACACTGTTGGTTGACAGTGAGATGTCTGTTCTCAACTCTGGTTTTGAGACACACCATGACAGTATTTAAAACATTTGTTCTACAAACAACATGGGTATATATTTTAGAGTTACTAAATCTAGTTTAGAAACAATCTTTGCTCTTCAAAGCCTTTTAAGTGCTCTGGACAGAATTGTTGGAAAGGTAAAGCAGATGTTTGTATTTCAGCCCTTGCTACTTATCTCAAACTGTAACTGATTCTTTGATGGAGACAAGTGCACATAAGAAACAAGGTGGCCATCGTCCTGTGCATGTCAGAGGTGACCATCCAAGGCTGAATAGAGTCCAGGAAACCGCCCAAAGTATTTTCATTAGTAAAATCCCAGGGGCAAATTTTGCAGGTGTTGTTCTAACACATAGATGGGAAAAAGAAAAAAAAAAATCTCCACAAGTTTAAGTGGTTATGGTAGCATCACTTTAATCCAAAATAACTCAATTCCCCTTCTAATTCAGTTCAGTTAGTTTCATGGTCTGTTTTATACCCAGCTGTGATCTACAAATACAGAAACCGGTTACCTAAAGAAAGTGATTTTTTCCAGTGTAGCCTGGGCAGAAAAAGGAGGACAATAATAATATTCCTCCTTGAACAACCATGACAAATTCAGTCTTTACTTTTTAGGCAAGAGAAAGGAAAGGTAGCTTTCACTCCATGAAAATCCAACACTTCTGAGCAGTAAACTTGCAGAGCCCAAATCAAGTCAGTGGTGTCTGGCAAGTTGGCCTCTCACTTCTGTGAAGATACAGAGTGTTTATGAGAGGCACCTGTCCTCAATTATTCAAGACAGTGGTCCTCAGTGGTATTTTTTTTATTATTTTTTTTTTTTACAGAATGGCAATGTGTCCTGCTGTGCAGTGTATTTTGCTGTTGCTCAGGGATTTTTAGAGCAAAGGACAAAATGGGCTATTAATTTTATTTTTATTTTTTACCTAGCAATAGGACCTGGACAAGATTTCATCCAAAGGATAATGTGGTAATTCCTATTAATTCATCATTGCTCTCAGAGTTTCAAGCATAGTTTTAGTATGTGAGCCCGTAAACAAGGAGCTTCTTTTGCAAATACTTTCAAATGGAAAATTCCTTTTTTTTTTTTTTTTTTTTTTCATTTAAATCTTACTGCAAAAGGATGGAATTCCATTATTTTGTCCTTTTTGGTAATTCTGCTTTTTCTTGTAGTTCAGTAGATGACAAATTACTTGAATAGGCAGCACTTTCCAATAGCAGAACTGCACTGAATATTTTCAAGAGATAAAATATAATGAAATACTGAACTTTGATGGTGGTTGAGTTTATACTTGGATTACATTTAAGAGTTTTACAGAGAATCCCCATATAAATAAATAAAGAAAAAGTTTAAACTTAAATGACCAGCACTGATTAAGATCCCTGTTTTACGGCCCCTGTTAACTGTTTTCAACAGCACCGCGGTACAACTTCACAGCAGAGCATTGTATTACTCACAGATTTTCAGTAAACCCAGAAGAGCACTGGCTCTTGTTTGCATGTGGTACAGAAAGACATCTGCACCACATCAATAACCATGCTATACAATCAATGCACTTTTTCATTTGTGGATTTATGAGTAATGCCATACTCTAATTGCCCTCGGAGCCTAACCCTCTTATTTCCACTTGTGACCTGGGTTATGATCAGCCAGTCAGTTATTTCACATTTCCTCCTTGTCTTTCAGTGAAGCTTGCAAGCATTGCACTGCCTCTGAGTGTTTGTCCACATTGCCTGGCTGCATGTTTGGCACTGCTTCAACACCGCGCAATCTCTTCTGTAGCGCAACACAGAGATGAGCCACATGCCAATTTTGTGGTGAGAATTCACTGAGTCACATCCAAATGGGTGTTCTTGGCTTTTATTGGCAGCTAATTACCTTCAAAGTCGATGCTAACAATTGAAACTCAGGTGGTTCTTTTTAATAAGGCCGTGTTAACAAATGAACTTATGTTTTCTGCTTGGCCTCTGAACTCTTACACCTTTACTCGTTCTGCTGCTTGCTGTCAGTATAATTTCAGAGGCTACAGCTTGCAGATGTTGGATTGAGATTTAGTTATAGATAATCATCTGTGCTTAATAAGAAGACTGAATCCTCCTCAACCCAGTTTTAGAATTAAAATACCATGTAAATACAGCATACTTTCATAATTATTAATCAGAACCATTTAAAAATCACTCCAAATTAAACGTTGCCCAAAGCAAATATGAAAGGGCTGTTTCCTGTTACCCAGGGTGTTTTTTTTCTGTGAAGCAAGTGAAGTGCTTCAAGAAAAGTATGGTAGGAGAAAGATGGGAATCACTGTGCCTAGCCAACTCTGGAGCAGGTCCTGGAGAACTGCCAGTGCCGCGATGTCTCAGGAGGAGGCAGAAGAATCTGTCCAGTTTTCCTCTGGGCTTCACAATGTTAATTTTGCTGCCTCCATCCAGCACAGTCTGGAGCAGCTGGGGTCCCCCGAAATCCTGGCCCAAAGCAAATGCCTTCATGCTGGTGAAGCTGTGTATGTGCAATAGGGTACAGGGTCAGGGTGGGAGAAAAGCTGAGCTGAAGGAGGTGGACAGTGCAGATGTATCTTGCTAATAAGCAAGTTGCAATGGGATGGTGAACACACCAGGCAGATGAAATCTTCATTTTTAGCTATTAACATTTCGCTGCTGGTAGGACAGCTTGTAGGAGCATCAGTCTTCCAGAACTTGTACTTTGCATCTGGTTAAAGGCAAGCACATTTTCATATGCCCTTTCCTCACACACAGACTCTTCCTGCTCCCACTCTCACAACCCCAATTTGAAGGGCTAAAATAAAAAAGAAGTTGCCAGAATTTTTTGGGGGGAGATAAGGCAATGAATTTCCTTAACCGTTCTTGAGGAATGGCCAAGCTTTTCCAGCTGAATTGAGAAAAAAAACAAAAACAACAAAATAAAAGGATGGTAGATGTCCATCCTGAAAACTTGGGCCCAAACTGCTAATGTTCAGCTAAAATTATAAGCAACTGAAAACTGTGTCAGTATATATATATAATTGCCATACATAATGACATCATGTAAAAGGCAATATCCGTTGGGCTTACTGATAAGCGGGGCTAACAGCACTATAAAGGCTAAGATTTTTTATTGCTACATTTCTTGAAAACTATGGACCTTTTTTGTAGTCATGTCTTTTTTTGGCGTTCCTTCATTTTGGAAATGAAAGTCATAGGTGTGGCAAAATTACTGCAGCAGCTGCAAACACACCTTAACTGCAGAAGTACAGGTAATTATTTTTTCATGAATATTAGTCATAGGACAGAAAAGAAAAAAGTGCTTTGTAATAAGCCCTAAAGCAACTGCTTCCATGTGGCAGTGGTGGGACTACCAAAAATAAATTAACTTCCAATAGAAATACAATTTCGTGCACAAAGTTCTCTTTTATTTTGAAATATTTCAGATGTTTTTCTCTGTTCCTCATAGAACCTGCAGTGCTTCTTTCTGCAGTTAAGACAATAACCTTCTTGAGACACTTGGTGAGTTACTAGAAACTGAAAAATGCTATACACAAGTTGTGAAAATTTTAATGGTGTCATAGAAAAGAAATGAGTTCTCTTTTAAAATTAGCATCAGTCTTTTTGAACTAGGCCTGTATTTCGTTGGCAATGTGTCGTACATTTCAGCATATTCATTACTAAGGTGGGGAGTTTATTGTTCATACCGACTAGGGCATTCATTGGAAAGGGAAAGTGGAGTATAATTTCAGACACATTGTCTCGATGGGCTGATACTGTAAAATAGAGTTATTCTCACAACTTCTCAAGCAATCTATCTTCTATCTTCAGCTTTCTTTTACATAAAATATGTCAGGGCTGTTTTATCTCTGCCATACATTGGTGGATTGACCTGAAAAGGAAGGGGAGAAGAAATGAGGTGTCTGCAAGTGCGTTATGGAAGGGCTAATGAGACATCTCTAGTTTAAGGTCATTACGGTTGTTCCTGCATGGAAGGACAGCGCTTCAGGGAGTCTCTGAAGTCTCTGGATGCAAATGAATATATGGATCCAATCCTTTTGCTATAATTACATGGGACACAGAAATAAGACAGTTATAAGACACACTTGCTGACCGTGATTTATACAATATCAGTCCCAAGGTATTAATTTGGGCCATCCGGAAGTTGCTGTAACTCATACCAGTTGTCAGTAATCTAATCTTGATAAATCAGGGTATGTCCCTAGCATATGTATAAGAAACATACAGTCACAGCTCTGTCATAATTCTTATACTGGACTGGAGCCTACTAAGCCACTTCTGAGGAGGATTTTTCTGGAAGCCATGGCAGCTCTCATTTTGCCTCAAGTGTTCTATCTCTGCAAAGATTTCCTGATTTGTTGTTTTTCACCATATTATCTCACATTCAATATTGCCTTGTAGATGTGAGGAAACACAGCAAGTACTGATTGGGTTATATTGGGATATATCTCTCTATATATTTGGATAGGGCTGGGTTTTAGCCCCACAATTTATATATTTTAAGAGTATCTGCTTTCACAATACTCCCTGGGAACATGAGCAAAATTTATGACTAATGGTGGGGTGTCAGTCATTTTTCATCCTAGGATTTGCTTTTGCATACTCGAGCAGCACATCTCTCATTCGCCTGAATTTCAGTGCACTTTTCAGGACCAGTGGAAAGGAAGGATAGGTGCAGCACTGTGTCACCAGCAGTAGGGGACCATCAAGATGTGACTTTAGCAGCACTAATGATGATCGGTGGTGTAGTGGAGGGATGACCTTGGGATCACCCTATACCTCTGGTACGTTGCAGTTTGCCTTCCCAAATTTTGTTCTCCTGAGTCGTAAAATAAAAGAAGATTCATCTGCCCACCTTACCTTACTTTGTGCTGTGAAGCGGAAGCTGTTGACAGCACCAGTAACTAGTTCTGCAAAGTGTTATTACTATATATATGCTTCTGTTTACTGTGTGTAATTTTGTCATTTTGTAGTTCTTGTATACAGATCTACATAGAATTTGGTGTCAATCAAAAGACAGAACAAGTAAATATGACCCTTTTTTACTTTTTAGCATCAGATTTGTTCATCTTGATTTTTCATGCTGCAAGATTTTTACCTAAAGGCTGTGGTGCATTTTCACATAACTATACAAAGGTAAGACCACAAAATGCAGAAAGAGACATACAGATCCTACATGTAGCAATAAGAAATCCATTGTGTGTGTTCCAAAATATAGATTTCTAGAAATAATGAGAATAGATTTCTAGAAAAACAAGGAAAGAATTTGAAAGTCTGAATGGCACGATATATTTGCAGTGCAGATGGCACTAAAATATTTCATCTTTTCAGCCTCTAGGGGGGACTATGTTTTCAGCGAACCTGTCTGCGAACGATTTTCTTAATCTGCAGCAGGCAGTTCAGACTGTTGCTAACGCTAGTTGGAGCGAGTCAAGTAATTCTTGATTTGTGTATGAGTTATTTCTGTGGGGAAAATAGTCTATGTCCGTAACGCCTTTAGTCCTAAAGGGCTAGTCTGAAGTCTCTTGCTGCAGTCCACGGGCATTCTGCCTGCTACTGATTCACAACTGCAGGATTTGTTCCTATTAAAAAGCATTTATGTAGCTGAGAAAAAAAATAACGTTGGTGGAGAAATGTTGGATTTATAGCTATGGAAAGTACTGTAAGTGAACTAATGATGAGGTGGATTAAGTGACATTTTGAATTGGGATTAACGAGGAAATTCTCATGCATAACTTTTTGGCTTGGAAAAATAAATCACAGGCTGGGATTCTTCTTTGTAAATTGCGTAAGGTGATGGGGAATGACTGAAACGTTCATGACACTTGGGGCCTGCAGAAACATTGTGACTCAGGTTGAATGCAATTGCTCATGCAAGAAAGGACCACATATCGTGGGCCAAATCTTTTTCCAAAAGCATTGAAATCAATCGACACTACTACTGCTAAACAGTACTGGCTCAATGCTTTTTTCCCCCCTTACTCTGGCCATGCTTCTCCCACTCTTATTCATTCCCAGCAGTACTTTTACCTCACAAGGAGCAGGCAATGTCAAGGGTGGTAGCCTTGTGATTTATGGGCTTACTATCTCTTCCATCATGTTTACACAGCTTACACTCAAATAAGACAGCCAGAAGAGTATGGAGCTCACACGTAAAATTTAAAATATATTCTGTCGGGGGAAAGGAGGGAATCAAAAGAGATCCTTCCAGATTTCGGTGCTGTAAACACATCTGTAGGGTCACCATAAAGCAGTGACTACAAAGGTCAGCATTTCAAAATGTGTCTTAAGAAAATGTTTTTGCAAGCTTTGTGGTGAAGATGGCTGGCATGTTGTATATTGTAACATTCTGCTTAATCTCCAGTATGTTGTACGGAGTCATTTACAACAAAAAATGCCTGACATAACTTACAGTACAGGAACATACAAAACGAGCTTCACCAGGGTGGGTGTTTATGTAATTTTCAAGAACACTCTGAAGTTCGATTCAGTAATCAAATAAAACTACATTAGAGGCACATTTCTCAGGAAAGCTACCCATCTTTACATTTGTGACCTCTTTTTTTTATTTTATTTTACTGAGCTCCATCAGATCCATGCTCCTAAAAAAAAAAAGATTTTTTTTTTAATGATTATTTCTGTACATTGTATTATCTGGTGTTTTCATTCCATTTCCTGGTTGCAGTTGCACAAGCACTTACAGCTTTCTTTTCTTTTTAATCAAGGAACCTTAAAGGTGAGCAGATGGTCACCCCAGGAGCCCTGGTTTCCCATTCATGGGCTGCACAGTGAAGGCAGCAACAACTGTAAGTTTACACATACTGCCCTGACAACGACCTCTGTGCTGAACTAAACAAACCCCTTCTGTAAAGTGAGGAGCCGTTCACTCACCTTCCCAATGCAAACCTGGCACTCGCTGAGTGATCAGAAAGCATCAAACCGCGCAGCCCTGGCTCCGGGTTTGAGGATGCGTACATAGAAAAATGTACAGAGAGACATCCTTTAGGATTTTGCTGTCGAAAATCATCAGGTGTCCAAAAGCCTCTTTCACAAAAGACTTTGCATGCCTCACACTGACATTGTTCTTTATTCCAGAACAGGAGTGTCCGTTTTTATACAGACTGTGACAAAATCTGACACCACCTAGCAGCTTTACAATCAGTAGGGAGAGCTGAATGAGGATGCGTTCGACATGCTCTGATCGGGCAGTGCTGTCAAGATAATCAGAAAAGTTAGTTGTTTTTTTTTTTTTTTTTTTTTTTTTTTTTTTTTTTTTTTTTTTCCCACTCTGAGAAAATAGTCTCTGAGCAGCACTTGTCACAGGGGAAATCTGCACTGCTTGTGGCATGAGCCACCATGGGTGGGAAGGGACTCAAAACTGTGCCTGGGCTCTCTGGGGGGCTCAGAAAGACCCCGGAGGGATGCAGGGCGCAGCGGGGTGGTGGTGGTGGGGACACCCCAAAAGCTTCTCTCCTGTTGCAAACCCCTCCATTCCCCCACCCCCCCCGCCAGCGGGGACCCACCCCTCGGTGAAAACAGCCGCCCAGCAGCGAGCCCCCCCTAGCACCCCGCATCACCCAACCACCACAGGGGTCCCGTGAAGGGTCTGCCCCACACCCCCGCCCCGTGTGCGCCCCACAGCCCGGCCCGGGGGCGAGGTGCGGGGCCCGAGGGGGTGGCGGCGGGCGGGGCCGGGGGGGCGGCGGGGCCGGCTCCTCCCTGCGCACAAACCCGGCGGCGCCGAGCCGGGCGTGCGGAGAAGCCGCGTTACTTAAGCGGGGAAGGGAGCAGCGGGGCAGGCAGCCCCGGCGAGGGGGAGGGAGGTGGATGGGAGAAAAAAAATTAAAAAAAAAAATAAAATAAAATAAAGGGAGAGTAGGCGAGGTGAAGCACGAATAACTTAGGAAATGAGATGCTCCGTCCGTGACCCGCAGGCTGGGGCAGGTTGTTAGTCTCGCCACACACCTGAGAAATAAAGCACGACCGAACAAGGGGCAGGGGGTTGCGAGGGGGCGATAAGGGGAGGGTGGTGGCGAAAACTTTGCCGGAGTTGGGGTCGCCGCGGGGGGCGGGCGCGATGCCGCCCTGGCTGCTCGGCAGCCTCTGCTGCGTGCTGGCGGCGCTGGGCGGCGGCCCCGCGGAGGCGGCAGCGGAGGAGGAGGAGGAGGAGAAGCTGATCCGGGTGCTGGTGCTGCTGCCGCAGGACGACGCCTACCTCTTCTCGCTGGGGCGGGTGCGGCCGGCCATCGAGTACGCGGTGCGGAGCCTGCGGGAGAGGAGCGGCGGCGGCGGCGGCGGCGGCGGCGGGGGGCTCGGCCTGCCGCCCGGCTACGCCTTCCAGCTCACCTACGAGGACTCGGCGTGCGGCAACCGCGCCCTCTTCAGCCTGGTGGACATGGTGGCCCTGCAGCGCCGCCGCCCCGACCTGCTGCTGGGGCCCGTGTGCGAGTACGCGGCGGCGCCGGTGGCGCGGCTGGCGGCCCACTGGGACGTGCCCATGCTGTCGGCCGGGGCCCTGGCGGCCGGCTTCGGCGCCAAGGGCGGCGAGTACTCGCACCTCACCCGCGTCGCCCCGGCCTACGCCAAGATGGGCGAGATGCTGCTGGCCCTCTTCCGCCACCACCAGTGGAGCCGCGCCACGCTGCTCTACAGCGACAGCAACCCCGAGCGCAGCTGCTACTTCGCCATGGAGGGCGTCCATGTGGTCTTCCAGGAGGAGGCCTTCCACATGGCCGTGCACAGCTTCGACGAGACCAGCCGGCACCTCGACGTCGACGACGTGGTCCGCGCGCTGCAGGCCGGCGAGAGGGGTGAGTGGTGGTTGTGTGGGGCTGGGGGAGGGTTTGGGGCTGCACGATGCCATGCCGGGATGTTTTTTGGGGATTGGGGTTGGGGACGGGTCGCCAAGAGTCATCTGGGAAGGGCTTGCGTGAGGGATGTGTTGTGGGCTGGGATCTGTGGTGGGGAAGCTTGGCCGTGAGCATCCTGGGGCTGGGTGCGCACCAGAGTGGGGCCGTCACGAAGGCTTTGCCCCATGTAGGTCCATTAGCACTTCACATCCCACAGCAGGGATGGAGGATCGCCCTCCAGGACTGGGATGGGATGGTTTTGTGGCACGGTAAGAAATGAGCCTTCTGCCAATGGTCCGGTTTACAAGCACGGCCAAAACTGCCCACATCTCCGCACATTTACACAGACCAGCAAGTCTGTTGCTCATTCTGAGATACTTTTTTAAAGTGACTCTGGATAGGTTCAAAGGCTGAGCAAAGATGTGTTTTTTTTCTCACCCTGCTGTGTCTTGCTATTGGGATCCTTTTCCCCACTCCTGCTGTTAGAAGCCCCATCGAGTAGTTCATAAATAACAAACCCATTTGGGGCTAGCTCTCATTTCAAGGGATGTGTGAGTGCTAAACCCATGAGTGTGTGCAGTAATATTGCCACCAACTGCTAGCAAAACACCGTGCAGATAAATGGCTTGTAAAACATGCTGGAAAGTCACCCCTGCGCCGGATGAACCGGCTTTGCATCAGGAAGCAGTAAAATGCTCCAAGTACTTTGGGGCATACAAATTTGTAGTTAGATGTACTTGAAAGTGAGATCTTGTCAAATGATGTGTGGATACATGGGCTCATCAAAAAGGTATTTTCTGCTAGAGGCTTTTACCAGCCGTGGATTTCTATAGTAAGTGGTTGTAAGAAGGGAAGAGATGTATTCCAGAAGTGGACTGCAGGATCAACTCAAAGAAAGTCCTCCAGTGTTTTTCAATAGAGGCATAGATGTGAAAAATACTTTGTGCAGCTTTTACATCCCCAGTTGCAGAATACTAAGGTGGTACCAAAATGAAACAGATAGAAGCTCATGCTGCGTGTGACTGGCACAGTTCACGTTGCCATGCCGTAGGTTGCGGTGCTTTGACTGTGCAGCCTTGTGCTGGTGATGCAGTTACGCTGCTGTGAAATCCTTAACCTGCGAGGTAACTGGGGTCTAATGATGTATGGATCCTTAATTCTCTCTTTGTGGAAACACCGAAGCAGGTGCTTAAAACAGAGCTGTCCTAGTTAGTACCATTAATGGAAATACGCTGAATGGAGAGAAAGAAATGTAGAAGTGCTAGGGGAAACAGCTATGTATGGAAAGATGCTTTTCTGTTTTTTTAATCAGCCTAACTTGTGTGCGTGTGCTTGCCTTTCCCAGTGCAAAGAACATAACAGTGTGATTGTGGCAAGAACAGATGAGTGTTTGCCCTTAGCCAAAGGGAGCTGTGAATGTGCTGTGGGAATGTGACTGGTGGCTAAGGGCAAACCCCACTGTTTAGACCATGCTGACAGCTAAGGAAGAGAGGCTTGATTTCAGCCCAGGCTTAAATGCTTTGTGGAGCTGGGACCTTTGGTCTTGCCTTGTTCTGTGACTTGCAGACGAGTGAATAAAAGCAGCCTTCTGTGCCCTGTGGGGTCCCTTCCCTTCATCTCACCTCCTAATTTGTCCTGTGGTTCATGCTGCTACTGCAAAATGCAGCAAGTGAGGCCCTTCTGCCGCCAATGGTGTGCTTCTGGCTTTAAAGACTGACTGCACAGCTTGCCTTGCACATCCCTCAGGGTCTGAGGGGTGGTCCTGCTGTTTACAACATCTTGCAGGCTGTCAAAATATTTTAAAAGTCGTCTATCATGTGAAGGACACACCATGTGCCTTAGCTTACCAGATCAGGGCTTCATTTCTTCTTGGGACTCTTAGGAGAGTGCCTCATGGGGCAGCAGGGCTGGTGGATAAGGTGACACTGTCCAAAGCACTTCATTTTTGTTTGCTTGGTTTTCTCAGCAGGTTTTAAGGGTGCCTGTGTAACACCCACTGTAATACCATCCCATGCTCTTACCCTGCATGCTCTCCGTTTTTGGAGATTACTGCAAGTGGTGGTTCCACCTACATGGTAGGGCTTTCTTGAGCCACCCTGAGTAAGAACAAGCTTTAAAATGGATATAGGATATTTACTCAAAACCCTTCCAGGGCTGAGAAAGAAGTTGCACCATCAGTTGGCCCAGGCCATCAGTTGGATGGGGGGATCAGTTGGCCATGGGGACCCATGCTCTGTGCCTTATTCCCAGGGCAGAGGCTGGCCCCATGGGTTAGGTTGTGTCAGGCTTGGGGGGTTGCATTGGGTTTTCGGGGCTCCAGCAGGCAGGGGCACACTCAGCCACCCATTGTGTTTGCCAGCAGGTGCCTGTCCAGGCCCTGGAACTGGTTCAGATGTCTCAGAGTCATAACAAAATCATGAGGAAAAATACAGTGATAAAAGTTAACTGCTTGTCTTTACTGAATGTCATTAACAGCTCAAACTCACTTGCGGGCTCGGTTCCCCACGCCATGGACTTGATGCTGTAGGCTCAGGTTAGCCACAATGTCCACGAACCCAACACTGTGTTATACGTGTTCTGCACGAGCACGTAGTCCGAGGTGTTCCCTTTGCTAAGAGCTTACTCCTCTAACTGGGATTAAACTAAGTATTTGCAGGATGGGTCAAGAAATGCAGAATATTAGTATTAGAATGACCATGTTCTGCATGTATTGTGCCAGAGGGAGACCACTGTATATCTGTGTGTATACAATAGTAAGGTATGGGTGCAGATTAAATAAACATAATTTAGATATCTGGAAGATTGTGAGAGACTTGCCCTTAGCTGATTTGCCTCAAAATCCTGAAATATGTAATCTTTGCTCTCCTGCTGGGTTAAAAACCACATCCAAATAGTTAATATTACTTCCCTTACATTCCTTTAGAGGCTTACAAAATATGACTTAACATATTTTAAAATAGTGTTTTTTTTTCCCCCACTCTTTTTCTTATTCCATTTGCTCAAGGTCTTTTACTGGTGTTGTGGGAATCTCTTTGATTCCATCTACAGATTACAGTTTTATGATAGATGTGAATTATAAAGGCAAAGTCAAGGGGGAGTTCGGAGGGCAGCAAGGAAACATTTCAGAAGGAAATCTCTCACCTATACTGAAATTAGGAACAGCAAGACAAATTCATTCCTGATGTGTGTCTGGAAAAGATTTGATCCAAATTTTATTGTAAGAAATTCTTTCTTCTTTTCCTCCATGCTAATATACCTCACAATAGTCATGAAATATGCCTTGCTCTGCTGCTCTGGAAATTGTTACGTTGCTCTGCTGCAATCAGTAGGACAGAGCTGTGCATGGTATAGCTCTCCTGGAGCATGGGGATGTACCAAACGTGATTCACCCCTGTGGTGCATCTGGAATTTTACGCCTGTCATGGCACCCAACCAGAAAAGCGATGGGAGAAGATTCATTGTCTGAGAAGAAAGGCCAAGCGGGCCAAATTTTCATTTCTTATAATAGCAAACACTTCTAACCAGAAAAGCTGAACGTGGTTTTGATTCAGTTTTATTGTTGGGGTGAAAACATTTGCATTCGTTATTGTAGTTTTTGAGCCCTGCCATGTGTGACGGCATCCTTGGAAACGTGCGTGCAGTTGGTTTCAGATCATCGTCCCAACAAGTTCTCTTATGACCTTGCTGTAGGATATAGCCACAAAGCATGCACTAACACAATACTTTGCAGTATTCTGTTGTCAGTAGCTTCATGCTGATAGTCTTGTGGATGCATATAAAAGTTTATGGTACAACATACTCAGGGTGAGAGGTGTCTCCCCGTTGCTGAAGACCTCGCCTGAATTTCTGCTTTCTTTTTGCAGGGAGACTGTGTGAGAGGGGCATAGTTTCCCCTGCCCAGCAGGTTGGGGATGTGATTTCTCAATCAGCATCATTAGTCTAATAAAGAAAAACGCTTTAGGGGTATGTTGATATATCACAGAATCACAGAATTGTCTAGGTTGGAAGAGACCTCCAAGATCACCCAGTCCAACCTCTGACCTCACACTAACAAGTCCTCCACTAAACCATATCACTGAGCTCTACATCTAAACGTCTCTTAAAGACCTCCAGGGATGGTGACTCAACCACTTCCCTGGGCAGCCCATTCCAATGCCTAACAACCCTTTCAGTAAAGAAGTTCTTCCTAATATCCAACCTAAACCTCCCCTGGTGCAACTTTAGCCCATTCCCCCTCGTCCTGTCACCAGGCATGTGGGAGAATAGACCAACCCCCACCTTGCTACAGCCTCCTTTAAGGCACCTGTAGAGAGCGATAAGGTCACCCCTGAGCCTCCTCTTCTCCAGACCGAACAATCCCAGCTCCGTCAACCTCTCCTCGTAAGACTTGTTCTCCAGACCCCTCACCAGCTTCGTTGCCCTTCTCTGGACTCTCTCGAACACCTCGACGTCCTTCTTGTAGCGAGGGGCCCAAAACTGAACACAGTACTCGAGGTGCAGCCTCACCAGAGCTGAGTACAGGGGGACAATCACCTGCCTAGCCCTGCTGGCCACACTGCTTCTTATACAAGAAGCAGTGAAGAGAAGTATGATAGAAGTATGAAGAGATCGAGGACAGACCAGCCTGCTGGAGTGGAGGTGGTTGGGCAGTGCTGGGCTGGGTGGAGAGCAGACCTCTGCTCTAATTTCCCAAGCTGCTGCTGCAAAATCTTTCAGGATGGGACACAGTGAATTTAGCTTGAACGCTCAGGCGCTGGGCAGGGTTGCCTGAAGGTCTTCTTACCCCTGAAGATCACTGGCAGCCGTTTGGGCACCCGATAACACTATGTAAGGTTGCAACTGTATTGTCTCCATGCCCATCTCTGTTCTGCCTTCCAGGCAGAAAGGGAGCTGGGGACTGGTGGTGACATCCAAGAGGTTTGTCACAGCTTTCCTCCCATGGGCTTGTGGCAGTGGGGATCACAGTGCCTGCACGGAGCACACCTGTGGGGCTTGTAGGCACCAAAGCCCTGGTTCAGCTTCTGATCTGTCCTAAGCGAGGCTCTGTGGTATTTAATCTTGTAACCATGTTTAATCTTCACACCCAAAAAGCAACACTCATTTTTTCCATTTGTAGCTGGCTGAACATTGTGTCCTATCAAAGGTGCTTGCCAAGGCTCATTATGTAGGTGTTGGAGGTAGTTGTGTCCTGGACAGATTTGTACCACTGTCCCTAGAAGCTGTCTTGGGATGGAGTGAATCAGCTGCAGAGATGCTGCTATATGATAACCATAGAGAGTCAACGAATTCTACACTAGATACCCAAATTTTGTGTAGCTGAAGTGTAGGTAAGATGAATCTACCCCAGACGGTTCAATAGAATGGAAATCAAAATGGTAATATCACTGTATCATCTCAATTCTCCATCTTCAGATCATCCTGTGCTCCATTTGAAGTATAACTGTGGCTCGTGATTGCAGTCAGTTCTACAAATACATGCAGTTGAAGAAATTTGAAGCTAGAACTTAACACATGTTGCAGGAGTAAGGAAAAAAAGATCACATATAGGCTCCATGTAATTATTTTCAGAGGAGACACGAGTAAAAAGTCAGTCCATGTTTGGTACCTGTCTTCTGTGGGCGGTTTGGGAAATCAGCTTTCGTTGTTGTTTGCGTTGTCACATTTGTTGCAACATGGGGAGGACAACTCAGGTCATTGTCTTTGGCAGCGTTCATGCTTAACAATCTGTTCCATAAAGTTCTTGAACTGTTCCTTATCTGTGTTTTCCATTTTCTTCCACCAGTTGTAATCATGTGTGCCAGCGGTGACACAATCAGGAACATCATGTTGGCTGCTCATCGGCAAGGAATGACCAACGGGGACTACGCTTTCTTCAATATTGAACTCTTCAACAGCTCGTCATATGGTAATGTTTTTCCTGCCCAAGTATGTTGCAAAGTCTTCTGTAAACCCAGTAATATTTTTGGATTCCTTAGTCTCAAAATATGCTGTACTGAATTCCAGAATACACCGCTGTCTCCCCATCGTTGTGATTACCTTCCACTTAGGCTATGACATCGCAGGAAATAAAAGGGACCTGGCGGCTGTTGTTGCCACTGAGTGGATCATGGGATACCAAGTAATGGTTTTAAACTAAAAAGGGTAGATTTAGGTTAGAAACAAGGAAGAAATTCTTCACTCCAAGGGTGGTGAGGCCCTGGCACAGGCTGCCCAGAGAAGCTGTGGCTGCCCCATCCCTGGCAGTGCTCAAGGCCAGGCTGGATGGGGCTTTGGGCAAAAAAATGAATGGGGCTTTTGGTCTGGTGGGAGGTGTCCCTGCCCATAGCAGGGGGATTGGAACTAGGTGGTCTTTAAGGTCCCTTTCATCCCAAACCTGTGAAATCCACTCTAGGTGTTAGTTACTTTTAGGGGAAGCAGCACTAGACAGGCATGTTAGCATCCAGGCATTGGCACCCCACGCTGCAGCGTGTGTGCGCTCAGCTCCAGCCTGATGACTATCAGATCTCAGAGCAGGGGCACTCCCGGCTCCCTGGTGGGCTGTGGTCCATGCAGCCAGCTGAGAGGAGGCATGAGTGATGGCAGGGTTTGTGGGCAGCTGCAGGGCCTGGGTCTCCAGAAGTCACCAAATGATCCGGTCAAGCTTGTTAACTTCAGCTTTTGATTGCAAACTGTATCTGCAAAACTATCCAGCACTGTTCTATTTAAGGGAAAGCACAGACAGTCCAAATGTACTAGACTAGGGTTCAAATGAGTGGCTGATTTCACCCCAAGTAAATATGATAAGATTTGTCAAGTTAAAACCTGACTTAAAAATATAAGTTGAATACATTTGCTTTTTGAAATATATGTATGTTTAGTTACATCTGATACTATGGAAGTGCATGGTAGGGGCTAAACCTACTCTCAGCTGCTATAGCTCAGTTAAATTGAAGGTAATACTGGAGCAGTGTGTTTAGTGACAGAGTTTTAAACAATGTCAGATGACTGGAGCTGGGGAAATCCTGCCTGGGAACTAGGTTTAGGTGAAGTTGTCAAAGTAGATTTTGAATGGAGCGGCCTCTTTTGCAGGTGCATAAAAAATAGTTCCCCTCACAGCAGGCTGCCTTAACTAATCAATTCAAATTATTTTCAAATTGAAAACCAAGTGGGAGTTGAGAAAGAAGGAAAATTGTTCTTTCAAGCCTCAAAAAGCCGATGAACAGAAATAACTGAATTCACAAAGGGATGATGTATTTTGTTTAATGAATCAGTTAATGGCAAGTTAAATTCTTTTACATAAACTGTTATCCATCTACCACCTCTGAGATTATTTTACAATAAACAGTGCTGTTTGTTGAAAAGCTCTATAATGAACACATGTAACTGTTTAAATTCAGAGATGTAGATAGGTACAGAAGTAAAGATACCCATACATGTGTCTAAGTTAGCTAAAGAAGTGCCAAGTTCTTCCAGCTAATAAGGAAATTACTTAAATACCTGAAAGATAAAACTGCAGAGCACGATCAAAGCCAGTGGTTCAAATCAAGGTTTTCAGTTTGCTGACTGAAATTCAGTGTGACTTCATCCCCGGTAGCATAAGTGAAGCCATTTGGCATTGCAGCCCTAATCGGGACCATGCAAAAAGCTGAATCCATATCGTCAGTCACATAACCCTGAAGTTTCAGCCCATCCGTAGACCAGGGGAACTTTGCAGATTTGATTTTACTTGTGCCTAGAAAGCACTGATCAAATAACCCCTCTGGCTGCCGTTGGTGCCTTGTTACCACTGCACTGCTGCTGCGTTTCATCTCACAGAGTAAAAATGCATCAAAAGTGATTCATCTGGCCCCAAGTATAAGTCTGCTTGTGAGCTGGGCACCCTTTGGAGTCACAAGAGAGAATTAGGCACCCCTGGACAGTGATTCATCTCATCCTTAGGTGTCTGAAATGTCCCAGGTGAATTATTCCCTAAATCTGATGGTTTCCTTGCCTTGGCTGAAATGAGCGGGGTAAGTGACTTGGCTGCAGAGAAGGGGAAACACAGGAGCTGGCTTTGGATTCCCAAAGTCCTCTTTGAGCAGGTGACGCTCCTGTAAGACCAGGAGGTAGGCTGCTGCATTTTGTAAAGACTTTTGCATTTCAGAACAGTGCTTGCTAGGAGGCAGCATTGCAAGCCCCCAGATCAGCATCCTGCCCCTGGGGGACCCTGGCACTGTGGCCAGTGCAGTCGCATGGGGGTCTCAGCATGATCCTGCTTTGCATCGCAGGTAGCACAGCCTACTTGTAGCTTTTCCGAGAGATAAACGACAACTGTCTGCCTCCTGTCTGTGTTGTTAGAAAGTGCAATTTCCTGATGTTTATAAGTAGTAATTCTTTTAAACCAATTTTTCTGTTCTGTGGGTTTTTTTGTGGATGTTTCCCACG
This sequence comes from Cygnus olor, assembly GCF_009769625.2. Lineage (NCBI taxonomy): Eukaryota > Metazoa > Chordata > Aves > Anseriformes > Anatidae > Cygnus > Cygnus olor. The sequence continues at coordinate 11,701,466 of NC_049198.1, read as the reverse complement.
AGGATCAAAATGACTGTTAGAAAATGACTTCTGTGCAGGTGGCTATCACATGTGGAAAGCAAACATAAAAGAGAAATGCAGAGAAATTCCACCTAAATTCCGTGTTCCCAGTGCTGGGAGATATGAGAATTATAAGAGGCACAAAATCTAAAAGTGGTTGTGATAGACAAATTGGCACTTTACCTTCAAGTTCAGATGACTGTGTTGCAGTTTGTTGTTGCCCTCTGTTCTGAATATTTTTAATTTTTCAGAAGAGTAGACATATTAAATGCCAAGGCAGCAATAGTTGCAGAAAAGTGCTGTGGCAAGACTACATCCCGCAAAATAATCCATGAAGGAATTTAAATATGGAAATTATTCTAGGAACTATGTTATGCAAGTGTAGCTTCCCCGTTCCCAGTGTCAGTATTTTTAAAAATAAATATGTATAACGTCTAGGACAGAAACTTACATTCCACCGGCACTATCGTTTTTTTGTATGTAATCCCACTCTTAGCCATCTGCTTCTGTAAATGCAAAACATAGCACACCCCTCCATGTAACAATCTCTGCAGAACATTTTAAATGCTGTACCACTGAAATGCAGGTGTGCAGCTGGGCTGAGGATTTTCAGCTTCAAGGCTCCAGTAGAGCTTTTCTGTATCTTCCCATTTCTTTTTTTTTTTATTTCTTTTTTTTTTTTTTTTTCTCAAAAGCAGTAAAAAGGACAGGGTGCAGACATGGAAGGGAACAGTACTACCTCTGAGGGCAAAATCATGCTGCACGATGCTACTTGCTGTCTGGTGTTTCCACCAAGCCTGATGAATGGATTCCTGCTGTAATTAATTTTAACCAGCTAAACTTTGGGTTTGGAAAGAAATCTCAAAACCAAGGCAGACCAATCTAGACCTACCTGTGCCTCCTGCCCTGTGCTGGGGGTACTGGGAGCTGCCATTGAGCCAAGATCAGCATGAGGAAAGACTTGCTCTCCTGAGAAGTACAAGTCCTTCAATGTTTATGCTGTACTCTCTGAGGAAGGAGAGCAATTTTTCAATTGACTTTAAAAAAAAAAAAAAGAAAGAAAAAAAGAAAAAAAAAGAACCTGGAGGGTCTTGTTCATGCATTTGCTCTTCCACAGGCACCCAGTGCAGCCTGTAGTGCTGTGCAAACAGCACTGAGAGTTTGGCACCTGGTCTCTGTTGCCATTAGTATCTTTGCTTCCAAAGCACTCACTTTTCTTGGTCCAAACAGCACCGTGGTCCTCTAACCAAGCAGGGCAGCCGTATACACTCTCATTTCAGGGTCCTGTGTGCCTTCAGGTCACCCTTGGGAGCTTGGTATTAGTCTTCGTCATGGCTCATTTAGCAATGGCGGGGAGTTCCTTGCTGTTGTTCCAAAAATAAAATGACTATCTAGCTTTTAATTATTTGTTAGTTTTTAAAAGCACATTGCTTAGGGCTATCGTTCTCTGTAGGTCTCTCTTATTTATTGTTTATGGAAAATAGCACAAAATCTGATCCAGGGTAACCTTTCCATTGATGTCCTGAAGCTATGGATCAGGATCTCAGGACCTGCTAGCGTCAGTGCCTGTTAAGCAGAAGGATTTCTCTGTTAACTAACAGCCTGTCAGCTGTCCTGCTTTTTAAATTCTGATTACTTTACTGGTGGTCTGAGTTAAATCATGCCCCTTCTGTGACACAAACCATGTAAATACAGCATAGGTGCAGAATCCCATTTATTTGTAAGTGTTTCTTTTCCATTAAGAGCAGGGCTGGTCTGGCAGCCGCTGCACACATGGTTTTCTCCTCGACCGCAGTGGGAGAGCTGTGGGAGAAGTAACTACACCATCTGCCTCCCATTCAGGGTGATGATCATACTATTGACTTTACTGGTGCCTTTCTGACTGCCCAGGACTGAAGAGTGTTGCCAATGGGATGATATGATATAAAAACTTTGTGGTCAGATCCTCCCTCACTTGTTCTAACTTAAATATCTGTGTTTTCAGGATCTGGCTTGTTTTTTTGCTCTGAGATGTCTTCTCATGCTTAGACTTCAGCCTACCCCTTAAAAATAAGCAAGCACAGCATGGGAGTAAAGTTGTCTTTCTGTTTGCACATTTACTTCCCACCAGCTGTTCCTCACTGCCTGGTTTCCAGCTCTTTTTGGAGCAGGACACCTCCTTCGTACTGTGCCATCTCCTCACAGTACAGGAGAGGGGACTTTTGGGTGGAAAAAGGAAGGTGGTCCTGTAGTGGTACCTAATTTGGAGTTGGAAATAACCTTTTTTTTTTTTTTTTTCGCTTAGGAAATGGTTCTTGGAGGAGAGGAGACAAGCATGACCTTGAAGCAAAGAAGGCATACTCGTACCTCCAAACCATCACTCTGCTGAGGACCGTGAAGCCTGAGTTTGAGAAATTTTCCCTGGAGGTGAAAAGTTCTGTTCAGAAGCAAGGTCTGCATGAAGATGATTATGTAAGTACTTAACAACAGGCTTCAGGTATCAGCATCTTTTTAAAAAACACTCTCCTAATTAAAGCAAAAGTAGCAGTGAGCCCTCCTCAGGACAGGAACACCTGTGTTCAGTTGTAAAAACCCACCCTTGCCTATGCAATCTGTTTTTTTTTTTTGTGTGTGTGGTTAAAGCAAATAGCAGCTACAATAGATGTGTTTAGGTTTACAATAGATGTGTTTAGGTCTGTGCACCATCATCTATGGCCACTTGTCCTGTGTTTATCCCAAGTACTTCCCTGACAGTCAACCCTTCCCTATGATAGGGAGTAAGCCTTCCAAATACACTAAGAAAGAGAAGGTGCTTGAAGAGAGTTTGGTCCATTTTAGCCATAGGAAATGAGGGCTGTAACACAAGTAGTTCCATAGGAACAATGACTGTTGGGGGAAAAACTTTAATCTCTTGCAGTCAAGAGCATGAGACAAAACTTTCCTTTTTCATACATGCCTACAAAGAGAGGGATAATGAACCAATGAAGACATAAGAAATTTTGGCTTCATAGACCAAGGCACTATATTATGTTGTTTTTCAAGCAAATTCAAGTGTTGCTGTGAAGCAGACCATGAAATAAAATGCTCCAGCAAGGCTAAATTGGCTTGAAAGACATCGCCTTAGCTGAAAGGAAAAAAAAAAGTGGGACATCCGGAGCACCTCCTTTAATTTCCTAAAGAAAGATTTGGGGGAATTTATGCCCTAAACTCAAGAAAGCAACCCAAACCCCTCATTTGATTGCTCCCACTTAGGCATCTACCTCATCTCTTTACTTTAAGCTTTGTCTCTACCACATGGAGGTATCATCTTCTAGCTCAAAGCAAAAGCGTGGCTATATTTTATTTAAATATTCTAATTAGAATGTAATGCTGAGTCACGTTGGTGGCTTGTATTTTTACTGTGGAGCTTTCAGAGTGTAGGAAAATAGTCTTGTTGACATTCTTTGCCTTGAGTTGAAAGAGAAACTCCAACTGGTGCGTTCAAGGTGCTGCTCTCTGAAGAACCTGCTAAATGAATTTTGAACAAGGCATGGGACTAATTTGTGTTGTCCTTCCCTTTCCCTCTATGTGCCCTCTTGCAGATGTCACTTAACAAGACATGTACCTTGAAAAACTGCTGCCTCTTCTTGGTTCTGGTTGAGGGGAAGTACAAATCTAATAGTAAAGATCCAGTCACTCCCAGAGAGTTTTGTGGGATTTCTAGTCCAGGCTATGTGACATTTTCCCAGATGAGAAAAGTCTTAAACTGCAGAGAGCTCAGGATGCTTTCTGCCCAGCTCATGGGTGCTGGGCCGTGTTTGGGAGAACAGTTTGGAGCAGGGAGTGGAGAAGCTTTGCTGTTCTGTAGGGTGGGGACCCACTGCAAACCGTATGCCTGTTTAGCATAGGTGCTGAGAAAAGGCCACTGGACAAATATGAGCCCTGTTATGGTCAAGCAGAACTACATCCATGAGAAAGTAAATTTTGCAGGCTGTTTTTTTGAGGATACTCCTTGAACACCCTTGTACTTGCTGCCAGATATCCTTTTTCCTCAGTCCATGGTTGCTTTTGCAATCAGACGTCTGCTGGTGATGCTCCTGGCTGTTGCAGGGGAGCCTGGCTCCCCACTGCCTCATCCTCAGCCTTTTTCTGTCTGGCTTTGTGGGCTGCCTGCCCATATATCCTCTTCCCACCTGGGATCCAGAGCCTTTTACGTTGTTCCAAGCACTCCAGTGCTCAGAAGTGTCAGCCTTTGCCACGGCGAGGCAGTGGCATGGGGCTACTGCTACTGACTCTTCTACTTCTCTTCCTGGTCTTCCCATCCCACCTGGCTTTCTGAACGCTTCCCAACCCATTCTCACTGGAGCGGAGGGAGGACTCATGATCTATCTATACCCACTGCAATTTCTTCTTGTCTGAAATAGCAGTTCTTGACTTTCCAGAAGCTGATGGTGGAGGGTCTAGGGATCTGGGGCTCCCATGTAGGAGCTTCAGATCTTGGCTATGAGGAAAAGAGGTTTGGTTTCAAGCACTGAATGTCCTGGTATTACGTGGGTATTTAATGTCTATGGATCTCAGCAGATTCTACCATACTTCATTTTTTTAAAGCTTCTTAACACAATGGGGAAAATAAAACTTGTTTAAGAGGGCTAGCCGTGGGCTGGGTATAGCGAAAACATTAGGTGTGCTATTTCATTAACAGTATGTGAATTTTATCTGACTTCAGATGCAAAAGCATTTATGATGAATTTTGCATTTCCCCAGTATGGTCAGTGAGAAGGAGATGGTTCTTATTCCCTTAACTGATTGTCTTACTGCCATGTTGAGAGGACAAACATTTCAGTGAAGTCTTCAGGCTTAAGGAAAAAAATGATGTGGAGAAATAAAAAGCCAAACTGAGGACTAGTTCCTTCCTCTCTGAAAGATATGTGCATAGTGGACACCTCGTTAACAGTACTTCTTCTGGCAGCATGGGAGGAAAGTGGCAATATTAGCCTCAAAGCATGCTGACCAGGGCTGTTTTCTCCAAGGGAAACTCGCTGGGGAGAGGTCATTCAGCTGAGTGGGCTGGGAAGTGACAGAGACAGATTTTCTCTGCTGGATTCTGCTCCTAAAAACAAAACCTATGGGGAAAGACAGTCTGTGGTACAGTCTATCTCAAGTCCTATCAGCGGGTGTTGAAATATAATCCTCATCCTTTTCTGCAAGCTGTATCCCAAGAGGACAAATTCAGACAAATCTGGATTTGAAGCATTTAGCATTTCTGCTTCTCTGTGTGGATTTTTGCAGTGTTATGGGAAAATGGGGCCCTGGATCTATGGCCTAAATTATCTCACAGTGACCCTAGCTCAAACAAGAGTAGTTAGCGCTGCCATTTTGTCCTGGCCTCTTGCCAACATTAATCCTAAAGGCATTATTATCTACCAAAAAAGAATATCATAAAAATGGAAAATAACCAGATGACAGAAAGAAAGATAAGGGAGACAGAAAGGGCAAAGTCCTAAAACAGCAGCTGTCAAATTGCTGGACTGGAGAACATATGTGGCCCTTGGAGGACTATCAGGTCAAAGACTGCTGGTCATCCTCATCTCCAGCTGTGAAATCACACAGGAAGAAGTGGAAAAAAAAAGTCAGGAAATGTGTTCTGGATACCTCTTTCCCATGTCAGAAATTGCTGTATTTTTTTGCAGGGATGTTACACTGTGACGACGGCGAAGGTAGCATAACGTGTACCTTGTGAGTGAGCAGGAAAGTGTGGAAAAGGCAATTTCTCTGACTTGTCAAGAAATCTCTGTTGTGAAGAAAAAAGCTTCATTAAACCTTTTAGGTAAACAGCTGTGAAATTTAAGAGATGTAGAGAGTGTCTGAGAAGGCATCTTGTATTTAGGTAGGCAGTAATTGCAGAGGATGGAACTAAAAACATTGACGTTCACTGTCTGCAACATCCCATTGCATTATTTTTTCAACAAGCATCATGTTCTGTAGAAAGCCTGACCATTTTATTTACTTCTTGGAATCTGTCTTCTCTGATAAAGTAGCCAAAGGTAGATTTTTTTCCCCAAATCCATTCGTATTTGGGGTTCTGGCATAGGGACAAAAGGCTTTAATGTTGTTACACGAACTATAACATTTGTTCACTTCTCTGATGTTAACATGTTGCCAAGGTATTAACAGCAGCATATCTTGGTCTTTATGATGCAGTTGAGACCCTTGGTTTAGTAGCAAAATATGGGACAAATTCCACATGCAGACCTATAACCTAGGTCAGGCAGCAATGGTAATTGCGTGCTTTTACTCGACAGAAGAATTTGAAACTGTCTCTGAATTGGTGTGTGTGTAACTCCCAACAGATGCTCTAGTTAAAAATGTTTATGAATAAATAGCGTTTCAGTTAAAGTATATGCATAAGCCATTTTTATTAAATAATGCCGAACACTTAATGAATTGGTGGTAGGCTGCAGTTTGGAAGTTCTTAATGCACCTTCTGTTCTTGGCTCAGGCCTAGGATTCAATAAATGCTTTTTTTTATGTCTAACCCGGTATTCTGAGCTGGGATGATTTTACAGCCAGGGATATTTGCTCTTCTGAGGTTACAGACCACCCATGGCTTGTTTTTTCTTCTCATTTAAAAACTGAAAGTGCAACTAATTAAATATTTCTGCTGTGTTACCTACATGACAGCATTGTTCACTAGGTAAATGTGTGGATTTTATCCTAGCCACAGTCCTTTTTGCATTACTGAAAATAGGCTGCAGGAGAAGGGAACTGGAGCCCAGTTTGCCTGTAAAGTTATCTCAGTGAAAGAGTGAGGACAGAGACAGAACTACACAGATTAATTAGATGAGCGAGATGCTACTACTTATTAGAAAGGGCAAGTCTGTTATTTTTAATGTTTTCAGCCCTCTGAAATGAGAAATGGTCAGCATCAGAGCAACTGTTCAAGTTCCAACAGCTCACTACAAAAGCTATGTGGGAGGTAGCTGTGCTCATAAAGTTTATCATCTCATCCATTACATCCGTGCCAGACTCTTCCCCGTGTGTATTCCTTACGTCAGCCTTTTAATTAGGATTGTACACCAGCTAAGATAAGGGTTGGGAGAAGCAAGCAATTCAGTCATGGCACTGAGAGAGATGGTAAAAATGTAACATATTCAACAGTGCATGTCCCACTTGTGTTTTTCAGGCAAAGCCAGGCAAGATTAATGACAGCAGGCTTTTGTGTCTCTTCTGACTACACCAGAATGGGGAGAGAGTTTGGGGGAGATTTTTTTAAACTCTGCCAGGGAATAATTTGTTCAAATGAATAGGTCTATTCAGCTGCTGGAGTGCTTTGCTAATTGTGTTCAAAAGAATAAAAGCAAACCACAAGCTGCTTTCAGCAGCCGGAAAAAAAAAGGGTTCACATGCCAGCTTATTAACAAGATGAATTCTATTAGTAAAACATATTTAGAATTTTTGAGACCAGCTCATAAGCCCATGGAAATAATGAAATGTTTTCCAATTTCCATAAAAGCAACGTTGATCTCTGGGCTGCTAATTTTTGTGAACACAGCAGATGCATTTTTGGATGAAGTTAATGCTTTCTCAGTGATATGAAAGGCAAGTGTCTACCACGTTGGGGTCTTAGGCAAAACTGCAGCATAATAGTATGTTATTTGCAGTTAACAGATGTCATAAAAGACAGGAAAAGAAAGAAATTATTCTTCTCTTCCAGAGGCTTTCTGTTTAGTTTTTCTAGCCTGCCTAAGCAGATTTTTGAAACTGTTTTAACCATGAACAAGATAATACAAAACCGTAGGTGTATCTGAAAATAGTAACATCTGAACTCTTTGGGAATGTAAAAGTTTAGAATTGATCTTCATATACGATGTTGTATATTTTCCATAGCCCCATGTTTTCACTTTGGTTTCACAGACATTCACATTCCACTTTACTAAACAGACGCAGACATTTATGGGCAAGGCATTCCTCCTTTGAAGTACTTGCTAGAAATACACCTTATTTTCCAACATTAAAGTGTGAAAAATCACAGAATCAGTGTCTTCCAGCAAAGTTTTTATAAACTGTTTTTGTTTGAGGCCTCTGCATGCTATTTGCATTGCCAAAGATCCAAAAGCTAGTATGTCCCATCGAGGTCTTGTTTTTATTTAAGTTCATAGGAATTTTCTTACTGATATTAAATGGTCCTCAGGTTTGGCTCTGTTTGAATGAAAGCAGAAGACTGTGCATCTCATTTTGTGTAAAATAACACTTAAAAAGTGAAAGACCTCTGCTGTTGTTTTTTTTTTTTTTGCTGTTATCTTCTTCTACCAGTCCCGTTCCCTGAGTAGCTTGTGAAAATAACATTCAGTTGAAAGCTTCCTTTTTAAATGTAGGAAAAAAACCTGACATAAGTTGAGCATAAACTGGAGGTTTGAGTGTGCCTGTCCCGTGTCAGGATGCTGTTGGTAGCAAGCAACAGGACAAAAGCAGGGTCCTGGATGCACAGCTGGTTGCTGTTTTCTTATGGGAGCTACCTGCATTGCTAGCCTCAAGCTACAGTAAAATATACGGGGTTAAGATTTCAGTGCTTGGTATTCTTTAGGGACCTTAAGGAAAAGGCAATTCTTCAATGCCAGAGTTGCGTGTTCCTGGTTTAAGGGCTATGGGGGAAAAGAGATGCTGCCTCCCCAGAGGCAGATCCCACACTGAGGTTGTTCAGGAAAGATTTCTTGTACTCATTTAAGCTATTGATGTTGTGAAAGCTACCCCGAATGACAGCAGGGGAGGTCTGACTTTGTGACATTCAGGTGACAGCGTTCCCAAAAGATTCACATAGGTGGAAATCTGTAATACCACAGGTTTGCTACACTGGCAGACTTGTGGCTGAGTACAGGGAGCTTACAGAGCTGGAAGGCAGCACTAAGACCCACTCTGCAGAGCTGCACATCTTTTCACCAGAGACGAGGACGTGCCAGCCCCCGTGTGTGAGTGGAGTCACCCACTTGCAGACAGGCAGGCAGTGGAGTTCAGATATGCTCTGCCTGTGTATAAAAGAAGTTCAGCATACAGCTCTGCCAGCTCAGATTTTTTTTTTTCCGGTAGATATTTAGCAATTCCTCTAGTGTGGAGGGGTTAACATAGTCAGCCTGTGAGGATGGGCTGTGTGAATAAAGGCAGCGGTGTTCCTGTGCGTAGAAGGAGCCATAGGAATACACTGAAGGATACTCCCAGCTTTCCTCCTCTCTAGCAGATTTTTTTTTTTTGTCAGTAAGAGAAGCCCAAGACGAAATCAAAAGGTTTAGTCCATTCCAAGAAGAACTAATATATCAAGGCAGAATGAAAAGACAAGGACTGTCTATGTCCCAGAGCAGATGAATAAGAGGGGCATGAGAAAGGGGCGCAGGACAATGGGAGGAGGGTAGGTGAGGAGCTCTGGGTAGCCTTCACTCAGGCTTTGGGAACAAGGCGACATTCAGTAGGCGGGAGGACATTTACATTTGGTGGGACATGTTTTCACAATGCTTCCAGTTAGCCCACCAGACTGCAGACCACAGGATACCTTTAGAAAGCCAAATCTAGCAGTATCACAGGGATTGGGCAGTTAATAGGGAAACAAGAAGCTAAAAGAGAGTTCTAAGTCTTCTGGAAGGGCTATAAATCTTCAAATATTCAAAGTTTAACTAGCTTGCTGCTGGTGGTGGGTGGTAGGACATGTTCCAGGTACGTAGCAGGAACATTACTGCCTGCTGACAGGTACATGTACGTGTCTTTGGGGACAGATGCTGTACCTCTCCTTTCCTGTGATAGTGGGTTCCTCGCAGATGGGCCGGTGAAGGGATGGTTAATCAGCCAGCTGAACACTTTTCATCAGATATCCGGTATCTGAAAGAAAACAACAAAAACAAGTCATCTATTTTTAAAATATTTGGAATGGAAACGTGATTAATAGCTGCCTGAGGGTTTGCATTAGTTCCGTGCCATTAAGGTTTACAAGTCAGTATGCCCAGTTACCCTAGTATTAAACAAAAGGATCATTTGTCATGGCAACCTCAGCCTCAGGTGAGCTCTTCTGGCAAATGATTTACTTCTCACACAGGGGTACCCCAGGTACTCGCAGGTCAGCCGGCTCCTGGCTTTCAGCTCCTGGGAACTCGCGATCCGAGATGCTCTGCAGGCCAGGCTGGGGAAGGGAGGAGATCAGGCTGCCACAAAGGAAGGCTTCAGTCATGAATTACTCTCATGCTAGCACTGCAGATGTAGCCCCAGAGCTTTTAGATGAAAGGGGCAGGGGATTTGAAAGGTCTGGCTGCCTGTGGGGTTGGGCTTTTTTTTTTTTTTTTTTTTGGGTAAAAACTTGACTGTGTCTGCATATAGCAGGGAGCTCGTTACCTGCCTGGGCGAGAGTAACAGGGTCATGTCCATCCATCCTCCTCCACATTCTCTGCTGTCAGGGGTAAGACGCTGTGCTGGTGCTTATGAATCCTGTTCCTGTGTACCTAGTTTTTGCCCAGTACTGAATAAGGAGCTTAGATGCCTAATCCCAGCTCCAAGGGTACTTTTGAATTAAGCACTACTTTTGGCTGTGCCTGAATGGTCCATGTTTATCCAGCCCTTAAGACTGTTTCTAAAGCAAATGCTGTGCTGGATAGCGTTTACTAACCTGCTGCAAAGCAGAAATGCCATTGTCCTTCCATAGCTCTGTGGGCAAATGCTTATGATAACCCTGTGATGCTTTTTATTCTGTCAAAGGTTTCACCAGCCCACCTTTATAGTACCTATTCACAAGCTAAAACATTGCACAGGTAAATTTAGTTTGAACATGCGAGTTTTCACAACAGTGATTTAGTGATTTTTGCCTTAGTTTTGCATGAGAACTGATGTGATCTTGGGAGTTCGTTGCATAGAAGATAAAATATTTCCATGATTTTTTTGTGGTTTGGTGATAAAGTTAGAAATCCAGAACCCAAAACAATTGCACAAAGATAAACATTTAACAGAAAATGCCCTTCCTGTTTGTCCTAGCCCTGCATATATTTAAACCAGTTAGCTTATTTTAGCAAGTGGAACTGATTTTTTCGGATGAGTGACTCTGTCATCCTGAAAACTGAAATATGTTCCTACTTGAAAAACAAGCTTACTTGCTGACATTTAAAACTTTATATCTAATGAAAGTACCAGTGTGGTTTTTTGGTTACTAGATGTTCATCTGCAATTAAAATGTCCCAACTGTTGCATAAAATGCTAACTTAAAACGTAAGCATTCATTCCAACTATAGAACAGGTTATCATCAGACTGCCAAAGGGGGCCTTAAAGTCTGTTTAAAACAAGCACGTTTTAATTTCTGTATGTTCAGATGAAAAGAATAACTTAATATCTCTCTTGTTTTGCCTCTGTGACTAGAAGTACAACTTCTGAAAATAGTTTTGTAACTCATCACATGAATGACTAAGTAGTTTGTTAGAAGGCAGGAAATCCTAAAAACGTCCGATGTTTATTTTTAATTGACAGCGATACCTTTTATAGTAAAGGTCCCTTCAGTATTTAAGCAGAGGTAATACAATTCTTTGTGCTAGAGATCCTTCGTACTAGTTATTTACGTAGAGAGTTATGAATATGGTGAGATGCAAGGAACACATTAATACATGCTCTCATTCTGCCTGTTGCCTTGATCGGTGGCTTGGAGTCCTTCAAGCTAAATTAAATATGTGAATATTTTGTTTGTAAAGTACATGCAAAGGAAAAATTCCCCCACATATTTATTCTCTAGGTAGTTCAATTCTGGTACAAAGCAGCGCTGCTGCTTAGCTGTGGCAATTGCACTCCTTTGAGACCAGCATTAAAACACAATACAGAAGCCAAAACACAGAGGATTAAAGTGCTTGGTTCCAACTTGCTGAAGAAATCAGTGAGCATGTTTGATAGAGCCAAGAATACAGCCCCGTACAGGCTTGCAGGGGGGAAATCTTGCTCGAGAGATGTTCCCCTTGCCTGGACCAGGGCAGTTCCCCCTCACTCCCCTGTGCTTTGTCCGTGCTGTTGGAGGTCTGCGGGGAGTGAGATGTCAGACGGTGGGGTCTGGTCCAAAGTTGGTGCAAATCAGCAACTGTGAGAGCCCCTTTACATGAGCTGATTGTGGGTGAGTCTCTAATCTGCTGAGGTGGAGACTCCCATATCTGTTTAATGGAAGGAGCGGGTTTTGGTTATGTTTGGAAAGCTGCCTGTTGGCAGCAGGCACTAAGGGGTTTAGAGCCGTTTCCTAGATAATCATACAAGAGGGTTGCAAGCAATAAATAAGCAAACAACAGGCAGCTCTCACAAGCAGCGTGGTGGTGGGGCTCCTCCATGCACTTGCTCATCGGCTGTGCTGCGTCGTGTCCGAGCCACTGTTTTACAGCGCGGCTCCCCTGCAGTCTAGCACTGAATAGGTCTCTCCTTCAATTCATGGGTGAAACAAAAGAGCAGCTTGTGGCTGCCCTGGCTGGATGACAGTGAGTAAATCTACCAGTTTTTCAAGAATGGGGTATTAAAAAAAAACAAGGAAGAGAGCATGAAGAATGGGGAGGAGGTACAAGACCAGCAGAGATGGTTTTGTGGTTTGTTTTCTTTCCCTAGCAAGAAAATAACCTTCACTGACAAAATCCCTGAACTCCGTGAAATTAGCAGCTTTTTTAAGTAAATCCCAGACACTGGTTGTTAATTTCTTTTTGTTTTCTTTTCATTATTTTTTTTATTTCAGCAGATCTTTTTATTGAACAAAGGGCTGGCTTCTGGTCTGCATCTGGCTTTGAAGTGGGTGGAAGTTTGTCACTGTATTTGTTGCAGGCATTATTTCAGTCCTGTTGGAGTAGGCGTCCTCTCATCTAGGTGGAAGAAGGGTGATAATGCCGGGGGTATCAGTTGGGTCAGCTGCATGGCTGAACAGTGTAAGCAGACAAATAAATGCATGACCTTATCCTGAAAGAGAAGGGCTTAGCCTCTGCAGGATGTCTTTGTGTCCAAATCATGCAGAAGGCACTTCCAGGAGAGGAGCCCTGTTGGGTCTCCTGACTGTGCACCTCCCCTTGCTGGCATCTTCTGGGGAGCTGCATGTGCTCCTGTAGAGCAAAGCATCGCTGGTAAGCCCCATTGCAAAGGATCTCCTACACTTGACAGCCTGCAGCATGTCCTGCTTGCTTCTCTCCTTTACACCACTGTTGCAGACAGCTGCCAGGGATGAAAATCTGTGGCACAGCAAGCCAGGCCCAGCTAGTGATCTGGGTGGGGAGGAACTGGGTCCTAGATGAGGTTTCTTCCCCTTTCTCGACAGGCTGAGCAAAGATGCAGTTGATACAGGCATGAGCAGAAGCAGGGATCTTTCTGAATATCTTGTCCCTCAGGTGCTTGCAGTCTCTCATGGTGGAGGTGGGCAGCAGATGTGCCGTGACTGCTGCTGTCTCTCAGGTGTAATCACCTCCCTGTTTTTCCACCTATACACCTTCTCTCTTGACTTACACTTTGATCTCAAACTCCTGTAGTTTGCAGGGACCATGCCATGTCATGTGCAGGGCCTCAGATGGAGGCTCACGTCTCCATTGCCACCGCACTCAGTATCACCGTTGTACCAGTAACTACCAGCGAGGAGATGGAGAAGAGCAGGCAGCCTTGTTGGAAAAAGCCTTCTTAAGGTTAAAAGGAAGAGATGTCTCATTCACCTGCAGTGCTAATAATTTGTCACAGCTGTATTTTTAACCTTCAATTTTAAAACAGGGCATAAGCCTCACTTTGCAGAATTCTATAATAAAATCACGTGCTCCCCTATATCACAAGCCTTGTATGGGTTTCCACATGCACACTGTCTCCCTGTGAAAGATTAAATTGATGCTTCATTGAGAAATGCAACAGCATTTGAATAAATTTCTCTAGAATATGCACAATGATTTATTATTATGTGATGTCTCCTTATACTGAGGAATGCTCAACCCCTTTTTCTAAGAAGTGATGTGGGATCCAGCCCCAGATAACAAATGAGGCTTGGGATGGCTATTTGTCATTTGGAAAACCAAGTCCTGAGCTCTGGTCTAACGTGTTCTTGAGCAGGTGCCAGCTTATGTATTTATGTATTTTCACAGAGTTGGGATCAGTGAATACATTGAGAGGCTGTCCTTGATTGCATCTGCATTGCCCAGAGTTTGGCGTGACGCCATATATTCTTTTCAGTTGTGAATTAAGTATTGAGGAAATGGCCTTCTCTGGAGGAGGCATGTTATTTCTGTTATTTTTCTCTTTCCCTTCCTGTTTCTTTGAACCACTAAGGTCCAGTTCCAGTAGGGAACTGGTCTGGCTGCCCACAAGAACAGGCTGTATTTTTAGGATGTAGCTATTTAAACATACAGCTTTAATTAACTATTTTACAGCTTTCTCCTCCCTTCCAGTTGCTGGACTGGTTTCACAGTGATACAGTCTCAGTGGGAACAGGTCAGGTCATGCATCTGTAGGTACCAAGACATGCTGTTTACAACAGCTGGCTGTGAGTGAACCCTGTGGCTTTGCATTGTTACGTACTTAGGAGTCCTTGAAATCCCAATCCAGATACATGGGAGTAGTGGTTATCCATAGACAGGATTTAGAACTCTTTTAGTTTCTGTTTCACAGATGCAGAAATCACATCTGCCATGCAATTATGGTATGATGGTAACACGCAGTATGCTATCTGGTGGCAGGACTACTGCAAAGCTGAAACTGGGCAGAGCATTACTGGTTTCAAATGCGTTTGCCATATTTGCTGGTAATGCTCAGATGTAACGATACTTTTCTGTCATCTTCAAATTCCCAGTCTACATCTCAGTTTCATCTAGAGTTTCTTGTTGAGTTTAATCAAACCAAAAATTTAACAGAAATGACTGCAACAATCATATTTTAACTTTTTTATTTAAAAAAAATAGTTCTTAAGACCACATCAATTGTATCTTCCTATTACCTACTGTATGGAGATCATGAGCACCTTGTTCTGGGTTTGTGCAGCTCAGAGCAAGAGTATAACAACTCATCAAGGAACTGCTGAGGGCCCACTGGGCATCCCACAAACATAAAGGAGTATTTGTAACAGTGACAACAGCAGCAACAATGTTTGAAAGAAAGCATATGACATCAGCAAATGGTGTAAAAGATAGAAGTCCTTGTTCCAAAATTACTTGAAAAGTGTATTGCTGGATAGTGAGTCATTCAACAGAGGAAACCAAAGATATGCACCCAGAAATGGATGTTAAAAAGTTGACAGCGTGAGGGATTCTTGGAAAAGCTAATAAAGAAAGAACAGTAATTATAATTGCCTTGTTAAAGAAGGATTAAAAAGAGAGAACTGAGAGTTAAGTTACAACTGCTTCGAAGAAGACTATAGGGACGTGAAAAAATGAGATGGTAGGAGAAAATCTGCTGAAAATATAATGTGTTGCTGTGCCACAGAAGTTCATAGTCGTGTGAAGCATATGAATCAACTTTGCACGAGATTGGTTTGAAATGCATCATGGTGTATATATACTGGAAATATAGTTTCTTTATTTGAACTTTGTTGCCATATTTTTACTGTCATGCTATAGTTCTGTAGCATAACACAGCATTGCTAAACCTCATGAGTGTTCACTTGTAGTATTCATAGTCCTGAGGTTAGATGAGCTTCAGGTGATTATAGCACCAGACTTCCAAACCTGATTGGTCAAAGTTGCATCCCCGTGGACTAACCTGAAAGAGAGTGAAATATGAGTTAACATTTGGACTTGATGATCTTAGATGTCTTTTCCAACCTAAATGACTCTATGATTCTGTATTCTATTCTATCAGTGGACTTTGCATGCATTAGCTCACCAGAGCTTTAGCACAAACTCTTAAATCCACATCAAATATGTAAATTGGTGAAGTTTTTGCAAAAAGTCTGGATACACCTCATACAATTCCACCAGAGACTTCACTGCTTCTGCCTGGGACTGTGGTTTGACAACTTGAAAGGCCCTGCGGGTGTACTGGGAAGTAGATTCAGGCACCCATTTGGGGGAACATCAGCTGTTTGCTTTTGCAGTAGAGAGAAAGTAATGACGATCCTCCTCACCTTGCACTGAAGTGGTATGAATTGCTGTAATTGCTGTGATTCAGAGCTGGGCAGCTCCAGATGGAAGAGAATAACCTTACTTAACAGTCAGTGGGCAGGATATGGAAAATTATGGGTCCTGCATAGCTGTAGCTTGGCTGTCTTCCACGTCGGTAGTATTTTGCATTGCTGTGTATGCTGTTAACACCTTGGTATATATGAAAAGTGTGGTCACACTATAGCTGCTTGGGGAACCATAACTTTGAAATGTGTAAAATTTATTCATGTGATTTCCATGGAGAGTTCCTTTTTCTGATGGAAGATGGTTAATTAGTGTAGAAAGGTGGAAAAATAAGAGGCAGTTGTATACTTATCCAGTTATGTAGTTCTCATATTGTACCTTGAATGGGGCGTGTAAGTAATTGGGAATATATCTTGACGGGGGCTTGCACGTATTTGTACTGCAGCCTCCAAAGAAGCTCAGCAAACCTGGCAACCTCTTTACTGCTACTTTCATTGCCTAAGGACCCACAGTGGTGGGGTGGCTCTGCTGTGCAGGAGAGGTCACAGCCAGCAACATGGTAACAGATCTGATGTGCAAATTATAATTGTGGCATTTGGAGCTCAGCTCTAATTAGAAAAACAGCATAAGCCAAAATGGAAAATACCACTGTAAAAAAAAATCTACTTTTTGTTAGAGCTCAACCAAGAGAACTGTTAGTTACCTACAAGATTAAGTAGATCTTCACTATCTTTTATAATCAGAGTAGTTTTGTCCTGAGACCTGTCTAATGTTGAACCACACATTATTAGTTACCATGGAGGCCTTCAAGCAACCTGTAAAGATGTCATCCCAATTATTCTGGTCCTTATTTGACACATTCATGGAATGTACATTACTTCTAGCCCTTTATAACCCTTTTGCTCGTGGTTGTATATTTCTTGCAGGAAAGGAGAAGGAAGGTTTGGGTAGTGGTTTTTTGTTTGGTTGTTTTTTGTAAGTATTTGTTCTTGACTCTTTGTCAGGAAGTGGAGTGATAGGACAAGGAGTCAGTTTAGTTTTAAACTAAAAAAGGGTAGATTTAGATTAGAAACAAGGAAGAAATTCTTCACTCCAAGGGTGGTGAGGCCCTGGCACAGGCTGCCCAGAGAAGCTGTGGCTGCCCCATCCCTGGCAGTGCTCAAGGCCAGGCTGGATGGGGCTTTGGGCAACCTGGGCTGGTGGGAGGTGTCCCTGCCCATGGCAGGGGGCTGGAATTAGGTGGTCTTTAAGGTCTCTTCCAACCCCAGCCACTCTATGGTTCTGTTACTGTCAGATATTCTACAAACCAAATAAATACAGGCCAAAAAGTATAAAAATCATGTTGAGGAAAATTCAGTGTCAGTCTGTTTCATCATTTCTGGTAGCCAAGATTTAGAATAAATGTAGAACAGAAGCTATGTTAAAAAAAAAAAAAAAAAGAGAAAAAAAAAAAAGAGAATAATAAAGAAAAGCCTTCTTACCAACAAGGTACACAAGGTCAGAAATATTCAGTTATTGTCCAAAATGGACAATCCTGGGACTATGCAGTACTTGGGACACTGGTCTAGCAAGTCAGGAGTGGTATCAGATGACAATCTGGCACAGACTTTGCAGTCTTTATTCAGAGTATCTGTTGTACGCAATTTTAGTCAAAGGCAACAGGGCTGCAAAATGAACCTGAGTGAGATCTGAACAAATAGAACAAAGAAACAGCAAGCCCTTAAAAAGTATCTGGAGCTGTGATTTAGCTCCCATCTCAAATGTTGTATCCCTTCTAGGTTAGAGCCCGTTCTCTTTGTAGAACCATGACAACTTCTAAATGATCAAACAAGATGATAGGCAACAAAATTTTATGCCCTTAATGGTATTCTGTATCTCCTTTCAAGAACTTGAGCTTGAAAATGTTACCGGAATAATGTGAAAAGTAGCCAGTGTCCAACATGAAGCTTGGCTTGGGAGTGCTTTCCAGCTCTAATTAGTAACTCGCATCCTTTTAGGAAAGTAAATGGCATAGATTACCAGTTTCACATTCCTTGACAACGTAAGATAAAATGATGGGGTTTTGTGCAGGAGGAACTGAGAGGAACTGAATCATCTTGTGATGATTTTCCAATGTGACTTTTCCTCTGTAATGTCAGGGCTTGTGGCCAAGAGGTAAGGTAGGTGGCTGCAGTGACAACCTCCCAGACCGCCAAGTGAGTTTTGCCAGGGCTCGTCTGGCAAGTCCACAGCCTCTACAAGAAGGTTTGTTTCCAGGCCGGTTGCATGGGTGAATTTCAGGTCGAGCAAGTTAGCTGACAAAATGGATTTGAAGGTTTCTCTGTTACACTGAGAGGTCTTCGCCATGGACGAAGGAAGTGACAAATAGCTTTCCTTGCAACTGATGCCAGCCACAGTCTGTAAATCAGCCAGTAGGGAGGTAAAGCAGCTAGAGAGACTCATTTCTCTCTGAAGAGAATGAGTGTCACATCAAGAAAGGACATGTTTGATCATCCACTGTCTTGTCGAGCTTTGTGTTTTTTGTTTTTTAATCCTGAAAAATTAAACCCCTCGCTGGCAAAGCCTGTCCTTGTGTGCACTCTGTCCATCACCTCTTGATATTCCACCAAAAGCCAGATTTACACCTTTTCTTTCATCCTTTCTCTTTAGGTCAAAATAACTGCAGCTGCCTTTTGGTCCTTGGCTGTCAGGCTGAGCTGAGCTGCTCTGTGCCTTCTGTCGTTTTTTCCCCTGTACTTGTGGTGCATTTTCTTAGTGAAACATAGTTTGGACTTATCTAAAAGTCCAATTTTAAATGTCAGAGAAATGTAAACTTTTGTATTATCAGTAAGTAATTCTGAAATTCTCCTTACTGTTGGCAACTGGTTTAAGAGTGAAGGAATGTCTTGCATGTAATTACATTACCAGGAGTTGGTTAGTTCAGCTCAGCCAATCAGCTATGTAATACTTTTTATCGGTGCAGTGGTTATTTACTTAACTGTCTACATGTTTTTATCTTTCAACTTTTTGTAATGTCCAACTAAAGCTGTGAGAGTTTGAGCAGCACTTTATTTACCAACATTTTTAATTCTTTAGGTACATTGTAATGGAGGAGAAGCTAAATAACGTTTCTGTCCAGGAGAATATTTACAAAAATGTGTTGTTCATTGGAAATAGCAATAAGAGACCCCATAATGTTGTGTAATCTGTGTTATGCCTTTGCTAGTTTTAGTAAATCAGGAACTTTTCCATTGTAGTGAAGCTGTGAGTGAATAGGAACATAATTCTTCCAGCTGAAAAGATAATTCATTCTGAATTACTGTTCACCGAGCCAGGATGCATTGACTGAGATGTGAGTTGCTGCTTACAAAACAAGCATACCTGTGCTGCTCAAGCCATGTGTGTCGGCTAATAATAATTCATTTCTTCATAACCGAAGCACGCCAGGCTCCTGTGTACAAACCTCAAATATTCCTGCAGCACTCTGCTTTTAGCTGTTGTTACTCACAGTGATGCGGACCAGAAGCTGCGTATTGCGTCTGTTGACTTGTGGGAGACAGAGCTGGTTTGCAGCACTATCACTTTATATTAGGGTTAGAAAGCAACATTTCATTCAGTTCATGTCGCTTACTGAAAAAAAAACAAAGGAAAGGAAACTTCTGCTGACTGTTCCAGAGAACACATTACTGTAGAGGGTAAGCAGTTTCCTGCTTTGCTCATTTGCTAGCAGAGAGATGCTCAGCTGAGCAGGGGCCAGAAATGGAAGTGGTAATCATTAAACAAGCAAATCCACTAGTTGTGCTCTCCAAAACAATCATGGCAGAACATGCTTCCCAATCCTGCAAGGTGCTAAGACCTCTGTGCAGAGGGAGGGGGACATTCTTGGGGATGTGGGATGAGGATGCTCAGCACCTTACAGAATCTCAAGTGGTCAGCTGCAGAATTTGTGCAGCTGGCCATGGGAACTGGGATCAGCACATTTCTCTCCCTATCTGCAGAACTATTCAGACACAACATTGAAGTGTGATTTGAATGTTCAGAATAGCAGATAGTGGTTAGTTGGTTTCAAAAATGCATCAAAAGCTACCATTGTTCCCCTGCTTTTTCTTCAAGAGACATTCCTTCATATACCTGCAGTTGACATCATAATTCTCGAAACTGCTAGTTTTAGTTAATTTGGAGATTCCCTCCAGTTAATTCAATTGGGAAGATGTTTTTTCACATGTCAATCACCATTGCTTTTTTTCTTCTTTTTTTTTTTTTATTTTTAGGTGAACATGTTTGTGGAAGGATTCCATGATGCTATTCTTCTTTATGCTCTAGCTTTACAGGAAGTCTTGAAGTTTGGTTTCAGTAAGAAAGATGGGGAAAAAATTGTTCAGCAAACACGCAACAGAACTTACGAAGGTAAGAGTTCATGTAGAATTCCAGCTTTCAGAGACAAAAAAAAAATAAATCAGTTATTTGTTGGGTGCAGAATAAGGACCAGTGCCTACTCCACTCTAATATAAGAGGAAAATATCCATATGTAACTATAAATACCTTTAGAACTGGCTCACATACTTTGCCAGTCTGAATTTTTTCTGCATCGACCCTTGAGGTCTTACTCAGTTTAAAAAACTCCTAACAATTTAATGACCCTCACTGGTGTCGTAAAGGGATACAAATAATTTTCTCAGGCTCCTTCTTTCTTTTTGAAAAAAAATTACAGCTGCTCACTTTACCCGTGTGCATCTACTAGCTCTGAGATTGCCTCATTTTTTCCATTTGACTCTTTCTTTTTTTTTTTTCCCTCCACCAAAGACTGGGAATGGATCAAAGCAAGCTGGTGCCATGGTGCTGTGATTTTTTGTTGTTGTTTCTTTTTCTTTCTTGACGGGGCTCTTTTGGGCATTGCAAGGATTTTCCCCCAGCCTCCTTTCAGGAGCTGTGCATGTTATCTCTGAGGCTGCAGCACGGTGCCTTCCTATGCTTAACCCTGTAGGTTGTGATTCCGTGGCACAGCTGGCAAGTGAATGTCACCCCATTGATGCAAAGTGATGCAAGGTCTTTTGCCAGGAAGGGGTTGCAATAAAGAAACTGAGTGTTGAGTGTGACATCATTGAATTATCTGTCATTTCATATTATATTCCCATCATCTCTAGTCCCATATTCTAGTCTTTTGGTGTATGATTGGCAAGATTTCCTATGGAAATGTCTAAGAGAAGAAAAAATTCCCCACTGGATATAGTGGAGGAAGGCAAGAAGGACATCAGCCCCAGAACTCTTTTCTGTTCTCAAATTGTGGCCTGAACAGAAGGGAGAATAGCCTCCAGTGGTTTAAGGCAACACAGGAATTGCTTTAAATTATGCTGATTGCAGTCATCCCATAAGGAGCCCTGCATCAGTTGGAAATAGTGCAGAATGTGCCACTACCTCCCTTCACACCCACAGCTTCTCAAAACACACTATTTTAATAGAGGGAATCTGGCATCTGAGGATTTGGCTCACAGTTTGGCTATCGTGTGTATGAACAGATGCTCGAGCACAGCCTGTGTTTTCTTGCCTACTTTTCTGCTGCAGGAAGCCACCAGCTGATGTGCTCATGCAATTCTTTTATAGTACTATGTGCTTCATGCAGGTTCTGTGGTTGATTCTCACACCTGCCTTGTAAAACCAGACAGGAAGGAAAAATGTTCTCTTTCCCCACTTGTGAAAACCAGTTTGTTATTGCTGAACCTGTCACAGCTGCTCTGAAGATACTCTTTCCAGCTGAGCTGTGAGGGTGCAGTCGAAAAGGTCAAAATGCCGTGTAAGTTGTACGCCATCTCCTACCTGCAGCAGTGCTTTGCTGGACATAATTTACAAGGATAAACCTGATTTCAAAAGACATCTTCAACTTGGTGGTTTGTAAGTTTTTTAGGGAAATTACATCCCTTTATTCTGCCAGTAGGCTGCTCTCTGAAGTGAATGCAGCATCTGCATCATATTGTCTGTATGTAAGTACCTAACAACAAGAGAGCCTGAATAAAATCTTTCCGCACTCATCCAAACACAGTTCTTTACTAAGGTTGTTTCAGAATTTCCTAAAAACATTTATTGAGGAAGACCATTGCAGGAAATATCAAAAATTCAAACTCTGAAGCAGATGGAAAAGCAAAATATGAGTGTTTCCCATTAAAAATCCCATAGGAATTCTGAGTTTCAGCAAGTTCTAGGACCTACTTCTACTAATCCAATTTTGGCTTCTTTGGCCAGGAAGGTGTCTGTTCCAATTAATGTCTCCTGTCAGATCCAGAAGCCAAGTCGTGTAGAAAAGGATGTTGCAGCTGTCTATAGTGGCCTCTTTTGGTGATCCAGTAGCCAAGTTATACCCATTCTGTTATCCTGCAGTAATCAAATTTGCAATTGTTTGGTTACTGTATTGTTATACTGAAGAAATAGACACTTGGCAGTAAATCTTTTGTTGAACAGAGCATGTTTAGAAAAGCACAACAGGTTGAAACATTCCTTGCATCCCTAAATGGGAACAGAGAAAAGATAAATGGAGGTGTGTTTCATTTTTATTATTGTTAGGTGTGTTGAGGGGAATTTATACTCTGCCTGAATACCTGACCTCTCTCTTTTGATTAACAGTCACTGAGAACCTGATTCTCTACTGCTGTGTGCCTGGTTTAGTAATGTAGTTGGTGTAGCATGGATGTAAAATGATACCTGTTTGATTTGCACTGGTGTAAATGGCTGTATTTGGTGTCAGGCAGGGATCACAGGATTGCATTTTAGAATATCTGAGGTGATAAAACATATCCACAAAGTCTTGTGGTGTTTCTATTATAGTTAGGTTAGAGCTTCATCAGAGTAAATTGGTATTTTTTGATGGTTTTCAAGTGCCTGTTTGATTTACATAGAATCACAGAACATCTGAGGTTGGAAGGGTCATCTAGTCCAACTCCCTGCTCAAGCAGATCCACCTAGAGCAGGTTATTTAGGACTGTGTCCAGGTGACTTTTGAAGATCTCCAAGGAGGGAGACTGCACAACCTCTCTGTGCAACCCGTGCCAGTGCTCCGTCACCCAACAACTTCGTCACCCCACACAGCAATAAGTTGGAGCTGTGCTCTTCATAGGCAAGGGCATACACTGAAACAGGAGGGTCAGACTGAATATAAGGAAGTATTTTTCTTCCATGAAAGGAATCTCTTTAAATAACCCACATTAAATGTATTTGTGCTCTTGCACGATGTTTTTTCTCTGTGAAAATTTTTCATTGTGACAGTTAAACACTGGAACAGGCTGTCTCAGAGAGGCTGTGCAGTCTCCATCTTTGGGGGTTCCCAAAACCAAGCAGAGCCCTGAGCCCATTCTGACCTCCTAGCTGACCCTGCTCTGAGCTGGAGGCTGGACTAGAGACCTCCTGAAGTCCATTCAGACCAGAGTTATCCTATGAGTCTGTGATTCCAAGTTTCCCTAAAAGTTTCCTAGAATACAAACAGTTGAAGGCAGAGATGCTGTTTTAAGACATGCAAAATACGTAACAGATGTTTAATTTGTTCCTCGTTATCAAAAACAAATACTGAAATCACCAGGAATCAGACATGATTTCACGTATAGAATTTTGAAAGTGATTTCATCCTTTGAAGGGCTGCTTGGGATGATGCCACGATCTGTCAATTAGGGTAGTTTTAGGAGTCTGAATGTTGTCAAAGTCTGAGCAAGATTGGCAGCTGGCCTAAGGGAATATCAAATCTTTCCCTCAAACTTGTAAAGGAAGGAAGTGAGCTGGGGGTCTAAAACTATAAAACACAAACATATCGGGACGTTAATCCTATGAAAATGAATGCAGGATTTAATGCAGATGTAATGCACATGGTGTCTCCTGTCTTCACTCCCTCCAGCATCCCATCAGATGGAAACAACTCTGGACTGGCTCTATGGATGCACCAACCCTGTCAAGTCTGCAGAGCACAGGGCTATGCCCCTGCATTCCTTGCAGCACACGAGCTGGGTTAACCTTATCAGTGCATCGTCAGATAGTTCAGGGCTAGGCTGTCTGTAAATAGTCCACATTAAATGTATTTCATGCATGGTGGCTTTCTGCATTAGGTTTTTCTCACATGCTCCCCAAACAGTCTCACACATTTGATATTTAAAAGGGAGAAATGTTAAGAATTCAGGAATGCAGACACCGAGTTGAAATTACAATTTCTTTTGGAATGCCAACAAAAATGCTGGGAGACTGATGAGATTTCCTGTCATATCAGTCTGTAAAAACCTGTCCACTGTTTTCTTGTTTTCCTTGGAAAGGCTCAGTATTTTAGCTAATTAATTTTCTAATTCCTCACATGCCATTCTTTAGGCATTGCAGGGCAGGTGTCCATTGATGCCAATGGAGACAGATATGGGGATTTCTCTGTGATTGCAATGACGGACCCCGAGGCAGGCACGCAGGAGGTAAGAAAACAAACACCATTGCACTTGGCCACTGATGAGTTAGCCAGTGCAGTGTAACAACATCCTATCATCTGTTTACTTGGTAGGCATCTGTTTATTAAATATACACATTAAAAAGATATTGCTTAACTGTGTCAACCTGCAGCCCAAATCCTTTCTTTAAAAAAAAATTATCTTGAATTGTGATCCTAAAAAAATGTTTAAACTTTAATGTCTTGTCTTCAACAATTCTGCATGTCTGTCTTCACATTATGCTAGTCTTTAAAATTTAAAGGATGAAATATCACATGCTACTTAAACTCTAGTAAATTGTGAATATGAGAAACTATTGCCTAAAATAAGTCCTTTTATATATTGTTAAGGACCATTAGGCTTGATGTACACCACTTGAGTTATTCCAGTGGACGTGGCAGGAGCAGAAGCAGACAGACCGTGAAGACCAGGCTATGCAAAATAGCAGCAGCTGCACACAGTAAACAGCATGGTTGGATTGAGTTTATTAATACATAGATTGCTCTAAGTCCAGCTGAGGCATACAGCTTCTGTTAGTTGTGCTGTTTGTTGTGAAGTAAGCATCAGCATAAACTTTGTTGGCCTCCGCATCTTCATCAAGAGCCCAGCAAGCCCAGAAGTAAAGCAAAGCAACAGTAAACCTGAGCTGGACGCTTCTCTGTGTGAAGTCTGGTGAAGTTATTCTTCTTGTCAGTGCTGCAGCAATGACAAAGTGAAGAAGCCTTTTTAAATGAATAAGGGTGGCTAGTGTGTTTTGGTGTGTAAAAATGACTGAAAAAATCCAGCAGTAAACTGCAGACACTCCCAGGGGTAGGAGTAATCATGATTAATTGACGTTAGGAGGACAAATTAGTTGGGATAAGCTTGGTATGAACAACTTGTATATTTTCTGTTTGTTCAGCCCATTAGCTCTTTATCCTGTTTATCAGTTTAATATCCCTCACTTAGCCTTCCTTCTGTTGTTCTTTCACTTGCAACTTAATTTTTTAATTTCTTTCGTGTTACCTTTAACATTTTAACGTATTGCTCATTTTAATTTTTCTCTGCTTTTTGATCCATATATACAGATAATTAATATACTTTACATGTGATTATGTATTACTAGTATCTGCTACATTCATTTCTATCCTCATGCCTCACTCTAAAAACGTTTCTTTGATGCTTTGTTTTATTCCTTTTGCCAATTTCTTCGGTGTCGGTATGAGAATATTTGTTTCTCAGTTGAGCTGAGTTAGATGAATCCATGTTTGGGCAGAGCTGTTTTCAAAGAACGATACACAGAGTTTAAAGCTAGATGAAAACATCAGTCCACCTAGTCCAGCTTCTGCTTCATGACAGGCAGGCGGGTTTCTTACCCTTGTATGGACCCCTGTAGTTTACATGTGACTGAAGCTCACACCGTAACAGGCTTTCATCTTTCATTTGGAGGCACTGAAGAAAAGTGACTGTCTCACTGGCTTCCTCGATGTGTGTTTCAATGTTTAAACACTCTTGCTTTTTATAAATCTATATCCTATTTCTGATCTGAATCTGTTTGGTTGCTGCTCATAGCTACTTGTTGTTCTTAAGCCTTTATGCATGCTTTCATATTTAGTAAATCCTGATGGTAGAGGAGGCTTACGCTGTAATAAAGATGCCTCTCCCACTCCAGTCTGATAAATTAAACAATCCCTCAATTAAGTCTGCTGCCTGCAAATGCTCTCTGAGGTTTTCTTTTCCTCTCCTTTTTCCATTTTACTGAATTAGCACTTATTTTTGAACAAATATTATAAAAAGTCTTTCTACTAAGGTTTTAACTCCTTGTTGGGAGAGAAATTAGCTCCATTATTTCATGTGAAATCTACCTCTGTGTATCGAGCCAGGGTAAATGTTATCTGTCTTTTAACCATTTCTCTTCAAAACAGAGTTTAGGTAAAACATTTGAACAGGCAATCAGTGTCTTGAATTCTGAACCCAGTGTGCTTATAGATGTTTCTTATCCACAAGTTAGACAAATAAATTTTTGATGTGTTCCTGTCACTGCTGCTGACTACTTCATTGTTATCATATTTGGACTTTTACCTTTACTAGTGTGCATAGATTTTTTGAACTATTTTCAGATGACTTACACACTGCTGTTAGCACGATTTAATCCTGGAACTTTGCAGTAGATCCAGCACACGATACCTTGAATAAAGCCTGAATTTATGCTTGAGGATGGGACTGAAATTCTAAAGTATCTTGTTGAATTGGTATGAATTAATAGCCCATGCTACCAGAATGATAAGCACAAAATTGCCTTTCCTGTGCAAATATAAACAACTGCAGAAAGAGAAGGTGGAGAATGACCAGCTCTGTAATAGTTCTGCAGAAGAGCTGAAGATTTAACTGAATATGATCAAGTATCTCCAGGTCCTTGTAAAATAGAAAAGTCCAACATACTAGGTACTTGAAATGATACTTTCACTTGGCTGAGTGACAGTCCTTGGCATTCAACCCACTGTGGAGGAATTGAAGAAAGCCCAGGGAGAGCAGGAGGAATATTCAGAGGGTTAAAAATAATAATAATAATCATGAACTGGGTTTATACAGAAGAAAAGCCTGAGGGTAGACCAGATAAGAATGTGAATATGTAAAAGGATGTTTCAGAAAGGAAGAGTCTCTATGTCCACTGGCAATTGGATAAGTAGTGATGGATAATTGCAACAAGGGAGATTTGAGTTACATGCTGGGGAAAATCACTGATAGTAAAGATAGCTAAGTTCCAGAATAACTGTCTACAGGAATTGTCAAGTCTCCCTCTGGAGGCTTTTAAGAACAGGTTAGATAAATATCTGTCAAGAATGCTCTTGTTCAGCTGATCTTGCCTTGGGGCAGGACATGTACTACATAACCTCCCAAAGACCCCTTCAGCCTCTGTGTGATTCAGCATCCAGCCACAGGAGTCCAAGTGAATGCTGCAGCTCTCCTGTTTGTTTTAATTCTCTAACATGTTAGGAAAATCTTTTCCTTCCTTTCTTTTTTGCATAGGTGATTGGGGACTACTATGGAAAGCAGGGACGTTTTGAAATTCGGTCAAATGTGAAATATCCTTGGAATCACGGCAGACTGAGACTAGATGAAAGCCGAGTTTCGGAGCACACAAACAATACACCATGTAAATCATGTAAGTTTTAGTGACTTAATGCCACTCGGTGATGAGAGAGAGGAACCCATGTAGTGAAGCAGTATAATGGGCCATATTAAATTGCTCAGCACAGTTGTCCAACTAGGACATCATGACTATGTCTCCCTACTGACTGTCTGTGAAGCTAGGGTTTGAGAGCCCTGGATGGTACGTGGTCTGAATCACTTTCCTCTCCTTAAACGTGATAATAATAATGATGGCTGTGTGAGGCACAGCCCAGGGCTCTGGAGGTTTTGCAGCCTTCCAGGGGCTAAAAGGTAGAATCTGTTTTAGCCAGAAAGAAGGATATAACTGAAAGCCTAAACAGAGAATAATCACACTGATAATTAGCAGCTGGGGGACTCGGTGCTGAAGGGAGCAGTTCTTGCCCTTCAAGTTCAGAGTGATTTTCAATGCTATCAGAACATTCAGGAACTAGAGTAGAAGGGGTTCCCACAGAGTCCTGAACTCTGAATGGCTTTATCTGGTGTTGGTCATTCATTTCCTAGCCATGTGTATTTTCCAGTATGTGAATGCAAATAGTTCTCATTGTGAACATTGATTGTTTATTTTCCCCTTTTTCAAGCAGGTGGTCTAGGAGAATCAGCAGTTACAGGAATAGTCGTGGGTGCCTTGCTGGGAGCAGGCCTGCTAATGGCTTTTTACTTCTTCAGGTTAGTCCAATTCATTGAAAGTTTGTTAAACTCTTTACTCACCATCCAAACCTCTCAGCTGCTTGCATCACGTCACTGATGGGAGACAAAGAGGCGTAATAATCATCTGTGGAAATATTTCTACCATAGACAGTGAATACACTTTGATTGTCCTTTTGTGTATATTGGAATCATTTTACCGACTCAGGGTCGACTCAGGGCCTTGTTGTGTAACTGTTTACATCTATGAGTAATTTTACTCATGGAAGTAATTCCACTGAGTTCTATTCCTTCACAGCTACCTTAATAAAGTGGCCTGGCCTTGAAAGCCTTCTTTGTTTTGTATTCTTTGCCAGTACAATTGTGCAGTCTGTGATCACGTAAGAGATTTATATCACTTGCCTGATACTTAGTTTTTGAGTATTGAGTGGAATTGTACGGGAAGCTAGAAGGGGATTTCTGTTTTGGTTTACGAGAGCATTCGGATCTCAAAGCTGTGCATTTGACTTAATAAGCTGAGGTCAGTGGAGGGTGATCAGTGTTTTATTCCTGTTTAAGTAAAATAATTCTTACACTGCTAGTCAGCAAATGCAAAGTCTTGAGACTTGATCCTACATTGACAGACCAAATTATTGTTATACCTGTTCAGCATCTTGCATGTATTATTTATCCTATTATGGTACAGAAGAGAAAAGGCAGACAGGACAATAGAATTAACCTCTGCATGTAAGAATCAAATCATTTAGTTTAATAAAAAACATGTCAACAAAATGAAGAAGCAAAAATTGCATCAGTTTACTAGTGCATTTCCAGGGTTTCAAAAGATCTGAGAAACAGGATTTTTCATCAAATACTTACAACTGAAATTCCTCAGGATGGTTTTATTCTTGAATGTTTTTGGTGCTTATATTGTATGGGTCTGAGACAAGACAATTTATCTGGGACTAATTATAGACTGTTTGTCTTTAAAAGACAAAAAAAAAAAAAGAAAATACAATTGTTTATTTATATTGTATTTCATGAGAGGTTTTTGCATGTTTTATACATACCCAACCTGATCTGATAATTTTTAGGTATTTTTTTTAAGCATTGCTGATATTGGGAGGAATTGGTCGGTGAGGACAAGAAATGTCCTCTAACTCCAGCAGTAGAATATACTTAGGAAACACAGCATATCAGGAAGAATGGGTCAAATTTTCAAAAAACACAGTTCTAGGAATTGTGTGACTGGAAGTGATTTTTACCTGAGAATTCTGTAGCTTTCATACTGTATATGCACCTTCCGATTACATCTTTCTACATCTTTCATTTTGATCTCTAATCACCATGGATGGGCATGCAAATACAGCTTTGAGTGTGTGTGCAAACTCCATCAAAAGGTCTGGTTTGTGGTTCTGATATGTAGCTTTGAAAGGATTTAAACTCAAAGAGCTGCATTTCTGAAAGAAGGATTTATCTGTGGGAATGAGCTACTACTGAGTGTGCTCTGACTTAAATATACATAAGTGAAGTAAAGAACGTAGTTTTTTCTAGTTATTTTGGAGCCTACAGACACAGATGTCTAGGGAATCTTTTCAGAATAATGTAGGTACCCCCTTTCTGTTGAGCTGTATTATCCAAATTAAAACCATGGTGTTTTGAAAATCCTTCATCCACCGCCACATATCTAGCACTGTCTTCTGCTACACATGCAGGTGGAACAGAGCTTTCCATGGCATGCAAGCATTTTGTCATGCACTTGCACAAGCAGTACTGTGTGCAGATGGGGCTGGACTAATGCCCGTTTGAAAATTTGGTGCCGAAACTCAGTAGAAGCATAAATGCGTGAAATGTAAACATGGTAGTCTTACGATTTTGGGGCATAATTTGGGTGCTAAAGTGGAAACTGAAAGGCAGTCAGAGGGTTTGTTTGACATAAAAATTAGCTTAACAGGATTCTTCAAAGGCTCTAGAGGAAGACACACAGGAAAAAACTGTGTCTAATGCATGAGCAACTGTATTTACGTCTTATCTACCATCTACATCCCTCTTCTTAATTCATCTTACTACCTCCTCCGACATTATAAACAGAATAGCTTTCTGAAAGGGAGACGGGAGGATTAGTTAGCTAACATACAGTTTCAGTGAGAAATGCAGTTGAGTAAAGAGTGAGATCCGTTGTTTGAACTCTGCAGAAAGTGCCCCCCATATACAGGAAAGAAATTTGGCTTTGATCAGTATAAAGCAGTGATGTGACACAGTTCACATGACACTTCGCAAAAACTTCCTAATCACTTAGATCAGTAATTTTCAAAGAAGCAAATGTCTGTGTCTTGGTGCTTTGAGACTGCTGTGTAGAGAGTAACCAGCATTCTTGAGCCTGGGTAAAATGTTTCAAGGCAAACTACTTTAATCTTTGACCAGGGTTTCACATGCTGTCACATTTCATTTTTCAACTGGCACCCAGCTGTCCCCTACGGGCATTCTTTATAAGGGAAGTCCTGTTATCCTATAGCTGGAGAAGGATTTCTCACTCTGTTCCTCTCCTTTCATGCAGAAAGAAATACAGAATAACTATTGAGAGAAGAACTCGACAGGAGGAATGTAACATGGGGAAACATCGGCAGTTACGTGAAGACTCCATTAGATCTCATTTTTCTGCTGCATAAAGAAGAAAAATAATCCCATTCTTCCTGGGAAAAAAAAAAAAGAAATGGGGAAATGGACACAACCAAAGACATCAGTGTAAAAAGAAGAGGCTCTTGAAGAACTCAATCTTTTAAGCAGTAATTTTGTCTTAATTTTTTTCAGAAGCTCAGGAATGATTTACTAATCACATTATGCTGCATGGCCTTTCATCTCATGAAAAAAAAAAAAAGATGCAGTTTGATGTTATAGGATGTACTTAAGAAATACTGTCTTTACATATTAAGGCATATATTAAGGGCAGCAGATCTGGGTTTAGTTGATGGGGATGCCTCATTCTGTTCCCTGTTTTTTAGCTCCTACTGTCTCCTTCCTTAATTGCATCTCACTCATGGGTATCAATATGGTTTCACAGACAAAGATGCTGGTTTGCTGTCAAATTTAAAAAAAGCGGGGGCAGGGTCATTTGGGGTATGAGCCTGCATCACTAAATCATTATCATCGATTACAGGGAATAATGCAGAATTAGACATACAGAGCTTAGTCCTGGGAGGGAGCTGGCACTTTGGGTGTAATTAACTCCACTGGGTGTAACGAACTCAACTCGTAGGCAGGTGGAAACACACACAAATCATTCTTCCTGTGTTTGTGTAATATCACAATCAAAAGCACTGATTCTCCCTCTTATGCACTGAGAGTTAGGAAAGACTCCAGTGAAGGATGTGGAGTTTCACTGGTATGAAATAGTGAGAGAGAGACGACAGGCCTCTGGAGAAGGCTGGCCAATTCTTCAATCTTGCATGTTTTATCACACTCTTCTCTCTCCACTGCCATCACCTTTCAGAGAGGCAAATATCATCTATGTGGAGCTTGCTCCTGTTCCCAGTGAAGTCAATGGCAAAATCCCATTAACTTCAGTGAGCGCAGGATCACATCCAAAATATGTAAATATGAAAGTGTGTAACTGAGGCAATTCAAAAAGTGGTCTTTTTCTGTAAAAATGACATTCCATGCTACCATTTTATTTTTAGGATATTTTTTTATCTTGTATTTTTCTATTAAAATATCTATTTTTGCTTTGGTAGGATTAAAAGTTAAGGGAGAGAATGTTTTGAAGATGTATTTTTTTGACAGGAGTAACATGCAGGGAAAGTCAACAGCTGTAAGTACATTTTAGAAGCAACATTTAGGGGAGGAGAAGTGACTTTATAGATAGTAACAAACTTTTTGTCCCCCTTTCTTCTCCAGGCACGTGCAACACGCAAACATTTATTTTAAAAAATATAAATGCAGTTGTCAGATCGTCTATACAATGATGGCTCTGATCCTGAACATAATGAACTGTTTGCATGTTAAACAGTCCCAAGTTAATCAGTGAGACCAACTATTCACGTGTGTGCGATTAAACACACAAACAGCTACCTTCAGGAATCAGGGTGGTAAAATGCTGCTCTAGGGCTGACTTTAATCCTGCTGCCATTGGTATCCCTGGGAATTTTGCCACTGACTTTACCAGGAGCAAAACTGAATCTGTGATGAATTAGCTACTGGCAAGTTATTTTCTGTTAGACAGAGGAGAGCTCTTCCTAGTCAACAAATGAACAGCTATTATTATAGATGTGGTGAAGAAGACCTGAGAAAATACTGTCTGTGAGAAAACCCAGCTATGACTATGACTGTAATGCATGAAATCCTTTGGCTCATCCTATTCTGATTTCATAAACAGAACTTTCTGGTCTCAGGAGTCACAGTCAGACTTTACACAATAGTTATTGTCATAACTGGCACTGAAGCCTGTGTTCTACAAAACTTTTATGCTCTGAGAAGCCAGAGTGCAAATTCGAAGAAACCATTTTGGGGTAGCTGGAAGTGAATGAAGAGCGAAAGCTGGCTCTGTCTTCTTTTTGCTGTTTTTTGTTCATAGGGAAATACTCCATGGAATAATTCCTTGGCCTGTTTTTGCTATTTCTTACATTGCACTATCTCTTAGCATATATAGTGGCTCATCACCTGCCTCTGTGCTCAATGTCCCAGGCAGCCAGAGGGCTGGGCTTCCTGACTGTCAGGGCAGCTGCAGGATAGATGATGGCTGTAGACTGGGTAGATCCAGCATCTTTAGGACTCGCTGTAACACGCGTTGTTCACCTGTAAGATTTATATCTTCCCATTTTCCAGTCAGGGCCTGTATGACTTCTGCAAAGGTTTGTTATCCAAAGTAACACTGATCTCAATGGACAGGTTTCTGAAGTAGCCTCCATATCTCATGGGCACCAGAGAAGGATGTAGGCTAGAGCAGCATTCATACTGTCATAGAGTTGGGGAGAAAAAACATTCCTGATTACTTTTTTGGATTTTTCTTTTAAGTATTTGAGTTTATCTAGTGACTGGTTAAGGGTTTTTATTTGTTTTTGTTTGAAAAAAAAAATCAAAGGGAATTTTGATCTACTTTTTGTTTTGCAAATATGCTTTTCAGTTTTTTTTTTTTTTTAAATCTATTTGACTGCTTTTCCACAGAAAAAGGGAATGAAATATTTTAAGCATGTAGAGGAAATAGGGTATGATTTAAAGGATAGACTTTTTTTAGAAATGATGTTTGCTATGAGTTGCCTTCAGTCTGAACTGGTACCCAACCAGTTAAGAAGTGAGGCAGTAGCATACGTCTGCCTTTATCCTGTGCCACACACAGTCATGTCAGACTAGAAGATCAGAGCAACAGTATCAGACGGGGACAACAAATTGTTAGGACTTCTTTATTATGTAATCTTACTATAACTAAACATCAAAAAAAAAATTGCACGAAAGGTCACCCTTCAAGTAAAAATAATTCCCATCTTCAATTTTATGTAGGGTTTTTAATAGTGACTTCCAAAAGTGTTGTCATGAGATACCTGTTGTTGGAATACTGATGGAGGCCTGGCCACAACTTTACAACCCAGCACTTCCCACCTTCTTTTAAAGGTGAACCTTTCTTGCATGTTAGAACATTTCAGATCAATGGGCTTTAATCTTTCTAAATTGGTGTACGCCAGCGCACTTTTCCAAAGGAGGTGTGGAGATCATTTAAGATGTTTCACATAAGTAGTTCTTCTTAGCTGCCTCTCACAGACTGTGTGTTAATAGTTCCCAGGTCTTCCAGGAACCATAGATCAAAAACTGTCTTGAGTTTAGATTATTCAGCAGAGATTCTTTACCATCTAATGCACTTTTCCTTTCTGGTTCATGTGCATTAGCTCAATGCCACAATGTTTAGGCTTTAAACTCAGTAAGGGAATGTCTAATCAAAATAATAATAATTGATTCTCAAAAGAGTTTTCAAAACCTACATTTTTGGCTTCAACAAATTACCCATATTGCAAACATACATTGCAGAGCAGCACAAGGAGAGCCTTGACTCAGCCCAGCACTTCAGAACACATTTAAAATATGCTTGACTTCAGCTTCTAAGTGCTTTGCTCACTTGGGACTAAAGGGTATAATCCTGGCCATGCCTGAACCAAAGGGAGCCTTGCTGTGTGCTTGAATTGGAGTGAGGTTGGCCCCATACTCCATATGTTTATTGCACAGTCTTACAGTTGTGCCTGCTAAATTGAAACTGACCTGGTGGCTTCATGTCTTTTGTTGAAGTGGCAAATTCTGCTAATTTAGCATTTCATTAAACTACCAAATATCGGTCAACTTAATAGCTGATTCACCTCAAAATCCTCTTCTCGAGGATTATATGGACAGATTACCTCACTTCCGCCCTCTTATCTGCAACATGTAGACTTCTGCTGCAAGTTGGCTGTTGCAGTATACTCTCCAAAATAGAAAGATTAAGCAAAAGTTTCAATAGTACCTGTGATTTAGTATGCTGGGATCCACAGCTTCAGTCAGATGCCTAGATACTTTGATGTGGGCCAGAGGTAGTTCTGGAAGTTTTGCTTATGGACAGTCTGTGTGTCCAGAGTCTGTGGGTCCATCGTACCCATTAATTATCAGTTTCTTTTGTGATGTGCCTCAGTGAAGATCAAATCTGGCTCAGTTCTGAGAACATTCAGCAATTGCTAAAAATTGGAATCAAAAGTGTTGTGCACTTCGCCGGACTGTGGCCAGAATTCAGTTTATTAGTTACATTTGTTGACTTTTCAAAATATATTTTGTTGATCTGCTTTCAACATGTCCTTAAGAAATGCTTTATTGCATTATTGAAAGTATTTAATAGTTTTTTAATGGATAATTATTGAGATTTAACTAATGCTTTGAAAACACCGGGGAGGATGGGAGTTGAGCTGGGCAAAGTAAGTCTGTACCCAGACAGCGTGTTTTACCAGGAGGTTGATCTGATTCATTTTTGGGGCTTGGAGATCTAATTACACTCTCATTAAGCAAATGAAGAAAAAACTCTCCTTGATTCAGTGGAAGCAAACTGAGGCCCTCAGTGAAGTGTCTTCAGGCTTTACACTCAGCATCTTGAAGCAGTTCAGAGTGAATTTCTCAGCTTTGCAGTAGAACAGGCTGCATCAGCCTTAGCTGACCTTGGCTCCAGAGCAATTTTCACCTCATGAATGCCATAATGCTCCTGGAAAGCCAAGAATAGACATCAAAGACAGGAAGCTAATAGTCCTGGTCATAAATTTCTTTGGCAATTCAGTCCACCTTTTCCGGAGCTCAAGACAGTTCCACATCCTTCACTACCCTCCTCTGTGCTTCAGCGTAGCCATGTAGCTGTTCTGTTTCTTTAACTAAAGCAGTTGAGGGGTTTTTTTGCTCATTTTCTCCCAGAGTAGAATGAACGCTGTTGAATTCCCTATTTTTCATGCTCTTTTCTCTAGCTTCAGAAGTACTCTGAAAGGAGACGGCCATTTTGCATCATGTTGTTGGACGTGCTCCCTCCTTACTGGGAGGTGGCTGTTTTTTGTAATTTCAGCCTTTGCTCCTTGTTGGCATGCTGTTCAGCCACAGGCACACCTTGCGTTGGGCCACTGCCACACCAGCCTCTCTCTGAGATCTAGACCCAGAATTGTCTGGTGTTGCCTGACTCTTGAACTATGCAAAGGTGAAAAATTAGGTTGACCAAAAAGCCTCTGAAGTTTAATTGGAATTTTGCAGCTGGCACCCTTTCCTTGTAAGAACAGCCAAGGCTGGCACCACAAATTGTAATTACAGGAGCAGTCCCACTGAAGTTAATGATTACTGGGCATCACTGTACACTTGGACGTGCAGTAGTCCAAGCATGGTCAGGTGATGTCAGCCACTGTCTTTTGTTTTTACCCTAATTGTTGCTATAAAATGACATCAAATGTAGTGACCCCTCCCAAAGCGGAGCAGATGGACACGGATGAGTTTCTAATGGAACCTTATTTGTTCTGGGGATCAGGCACGTGCTATAGCAACTTGTCTCACAGCAGTGAATGGCGAAGGAACATGTTCCATGGAGGCAATTTTAGCCCTTTTTAGAAACAAAGTAAAACAAAAGTTACTTTCTGGAATATATTTTTGAAGACATGCTGGAAAAAGTTTTGCCTTCAGATGTCACGTGTGTGTCTCCTCTCCTCCCCCCACCTCCCCAACCCCCTTTCTTTCTTGCTGTTGAAAGCACAAAAAGATTTGTGTGTGTGTGAAACCTTTCAAGTGGAAGAATGGAAGTGTTTGCACTGTGCCCATCCCTGCTTAGAGGCAGAAATGAATTCAGATGGCTTCAGGCCTGTATTTTTTCCATTCTCAGATACCATTTAACGTTCTGAGACTGATGAAAAATGATTGATGCAATTAAAACAACTAGCTATTTGTGAGAGACCTCAGACCTGGCTGTCTACAGGGGTCAGCAAGCTGTGCAGCAGACTTTGATAGTGTTGTTTCTCTTCCAGAGAATGACAGGAAGCCTAAGCACTTTGGCTTGCCCCAGTGAAGCCTTAAGTCTGGCATAAATGCAACTCCCCCTTTATCTCATCAATAGAAGACAAAAGGATAAAGGTTGACATTGGTGTTTTTAAGAGTTTATGGCTGGTTTTGATCAAGAAGATAATGCTGCCATGGCTTTGAGGCTTTTTTGGGGTAGTGTTTAGTTATGTCCAGTGTATCATTACATAGACTGTTTTATTATGCTATTATTTCTTCCAGAATTTACCTTGCAGAAGGCCTCTTACCTGACATAGACTGAATTTATAGTATACAAAACTAGCTTTCAAAAGAGAGGCTTAGAGTTCATTCAAAATCTCTCACTAACCACTAACTTAATATTCTGCATCAAAGGCAAAATATTCTCAATAATATGACACTGTTAAAGTTTGTATGTTAAGCTATAGTACTTCAGAAATCTTACGTGGACTCATTAGGTGTTAAATCTCTGAAAGGTTAAAATCCACTCTGTGTGAAGTATTGCTTGGTGTTTCTGTTATGTGAATGTTTCTAGAGGACACTTGAGCAAGCAAAGAAATGTACCAAAAAGGGTATTTAAAAATAATCTTGTTTTAATGGTTTCTTTTGTAATCTCAACTGGTATGCACAAGGAACGCTCAATTCTCTCCATCCAGACTAAGATCAGAGGGTTTGCTCATGTTATACTGAACCTTCAGCAGTTGTAATCAGTA
Organism: Cygnus olor; assembly: GCF_009769625.2. Classification (NCBI taxonomy): domain Eukaryota; kingdom Metazoa; phylum Chordata; class Aves; order Anseriformes; family Anatidae; genus Cygnus; species Cygnus olor. The sequence goes on along the minus strand of NC_049198.1, from coordinate 11,664,031 downwards.
CAGCTGTGCTGATTCACGCTTGCTGATGGTCTGGACTTCTCTTTCTCTGTGAAGTTCAAATGCAGTGTGACAGAGGAACAAGCTACCACTGAAAAGCCAGTGTCACAGTTAGTAATCCGTGGCCAGTTATCCTGGTGCCATGTGAGATGATAAAGGTGTATTTGGCATCTCCCTGATGTAGTTTTGCAGCAGATGACATAATGAATTCTGCAGTGTAGGATGCAAATGTTGAAGAGATCTGTTGAGAATATCGGGAAAATATCTGTGCAGTTGAGTTAGGGAGAGAGAAGAGGGAAGATACTCAGGGATTGATTATACTCCCATGATGATGCTGTTGACCGTACAGAGAGTGGGATCAAGCTCTTTCTGCACAGTACACTGCCTTTATTCAATATCTAATTTCTTAGAGACTCAGCAGAAAGCTTATTCACCTTTTAAATCCCACATAGCCCCCTTACCCAACATTTAAATGGGATTTAAGGGGTGCATAGGAGAGGTTGTACCATGCCTGTAGGCCTGGGTATGTGCTAGTAACGAAGTCTTCTTCCCTGTGCAGGTCTAAAAGTGCTGAGAAAACTTAGGTAGAGTGGCAGGATGAAGGCAATGGGTAGAATTTGCTGTGTTTCTTGTGCATAAGGTGTAATTACCACAAAACTAAGAGGACTCAGGATAGACACTGTGGACGTTAACTTTGTCCCCTTTTTTGGGTGATGCTGTTCATTATTGTAAAAATACTGGACAACAGAAAAACCTATTATCAGTCTAGTAGAAATTGAATGGAAAGCTGCACAGTATATTGTACTGATGTAAGTAGAACTATCTGCATATAATGTGATTTTATTTATTGTTGTTTTTGTGTAGAGGAGAGTGAGTATTCATGACTGTGGATATAACCTTTGTTTATTTGTGTAATGTATTTTATTTCTTTTACAACTTGGTCATTTAAAATACCTACATTCATTGGTGTCCTTTGACTTTTTATTATGTGCATTTTCTTTTACACATTTTAAAAATGCCGAAATATCACATACCTAAATTGTAACAAAATGTTTCCATTAAAGAAATAGGAATATGGTATCACCTGTTTCCCTGTTGTCTTTTGTCGCATGTTTACTACTCTTTTGGTCTGTTTCATCTAGAGGGTAATATCAGATGGTAAGGAGTTAATAACAGGAATATTAGTGAGGGCCATTTAAAACCCTGACTTTTATGATGACTAGCAACTGATTGAAACAGAAGTCAGTCTAACCTGTCTTTGAAAATATTTCCCCTACCATATTAAGGTCTGGGAAAGGTTTTAACGGGTATAAACAAGTGGTGAATATTTTTCTACTTATTCTCAATCCTCCAGGAATGTAAGCAAATAGGAATCAAATATTATTTAAATATATTGGAACGTTATCTGGCAAGCACGAATTTTTATAGCCTGTGGAGAGGCAAAACTCACGTTTTACCAAGCTCTTTTCTTTGCAGCAATCTTATCAAACTGGGGGCATTTCATAGGGTTTCTTTCCTGTGCTTTTAGATACAGTCTTCAAATTACCCTGTTTTGTCTAGCCGCCTGCTTTCTGTAAGCATGTGTCTGTTTTAGCAATGTTGCCAAATTTAAGATTCATGCTTGAGAGTATGCCAAGCCTTTATAATCTAAAATAACTGGGAAATGAGCATGAGGAAGAAATATCTGATCGCACTTGTATCACAACTACAAGTACCAAGAATTCTCTGGGGAGTTGATACAGAGATGGAAACATCCTCTGAGTTAACTATGGACCTAAAATCTTTTTGCAGCCCAGGAAAGGATAAAGAGTAAAAATACAGGCTCGGAGAGGCCCATTCAATTAGGAGAGGGCTGAACTACTTTCTTAGCTGCAATGCCTTCCACTGGTAACTGTCCCAATATGTCACTAAATTTAATAAGCTCAATACTGCCATCAGGTAAATGAATGCTACCAGTTTGTACAGCTGATTAAAGGTGCAAAGAGGTTAACTTTCCTGAATTTGTATAAAATAAGCCTGGCATATGTTAAAATTCAAATTATTTTAAATCTGCCTCAGAGATATACATCTAATTTTATGAATGTCGTACAGACACAAATTACTATTTTTCTGTATTTTGCTTGATTTTTTTTTTTGCTTTTGTTTTTAAGCTCTTATATTTTCATCTAATTCTAATTACAATCAAGAATTGTCTGAAATTAACAAGAGATTTTCCAATATTATTTTATAAAGAATTGTAGAAGGAATTGTCTAAGTAGTGTTTCATGTCCCTAGTAACAGCAGTGTTCATTAAAGAGGTTCTGTGATCTTTTTAAAAACCCACATTTTACATGACTCATCTCCAGTGTCTTCAAGCAATTTAAGATTCTAGTCAGGATAAACTGAAGATTATTTTACTAGTGTTTTCTAACATTCTAAGTTTGCTAGAAGTGAGATCAATAATGATACATGCTTCCCTGATGTTATATTCTAGGGATGCATCATCAGGGAACACAGCAGGAGAAACTCTGGCATCTTTCCATGGCCATGGAAACAAATCTAATCAGCTTCAATAACATAAAGTTTTGACTCATGTTTGGGAAATGTCATGAGACATTATTGACTGAATTTGTGTTCAGTATATGGCCCTCATGCTTTTACTGCACACCCAGCATGTTGTTACCTCCACACTGGTAGGACTTCCTTCCACTGTCACTGACTTTTTTTTTTTATCCTTTTTTAGTATCTTCTTCGAAATGAATGTTTGAGAGGTGCGATGAGTTGTGCGCATGTATACATACATCAGTATTTATGAAACAGTTCATCCAAATGCGTTAGTTATCTTTCTGTTAGAGTCATCAGCCAGTGTGACAGATAAAAATTTCATCTGATGAAATTACTTATGGCAATTGATCTTCTGTGGTAGCAATTTTTGGATATCATTCTAGATATCCTGTAACCTGGCTAGACACATTTTTTTGTGGCTTTCTTAGGAAACTATTTCTTGAGGAATATTCATCATATTTCTGAAAAAGTATGGTGACAGTTGAGCCAAATCTTGGTCTTGAAACTCAGCCAATGTTTTCCTGACTTGAAGGAGTACTGCCAATGAAAAGTAATTGTACAACTGACAGAACTTCTTTTGTTGCCTCCTAGGAATAACCGTAATTCTCAGTCTGTGATGCCAAAAGGGTCTCCCTGTATATATACTACTCTTGATATATTTTCCTGAGTCATCTTAGGACTGGTTTGATGGTCTTCAATCATCTGCCTCAGAAAAAAAAAATCCCTTTCTATAAGTAATTACTCTGTCCACTACAGCTATTTGTTCTAGCAGTACACTGCTTTGTTATCATTGCCCATTGCTTCTTGACACTGACATTCAATTTACACAATAAACCCCTGCTTTCAAATTTTAGATACATACATATAGCTTAGGTACTAGCTGAAGTTGAAAACTGTCGCCATGGATTTATGTTTGTCCAGGACACAAGGGGACGTAGGAAGCCCATATCCTTGGAAGCCCTGTTCTTCTTCCACCTGTACTTCTGCAGTACTGAAGCTGACAATTTCCCCATCCTGCTCTATTCCTTGCACTCCCTGTGTGAACAAGCACTGAAGTCCAAATACTACCGTGCTGCCTACAAACCAGCAAGCTTCACAACTGGTTATTTCTGTCTCCCTTTTGGGGTCTAGCAGGCTAAAGCATGATCAAACCACACAAAACATACGGCAGAAGTTGTCCTTGTGCCCCTGCCTCTTGCCTGCTATTAGTATAGTAGTGGCACATCTGGGGAAAGTCAGTGTCCCGGATTTGGATCAGGTATAGAATTGCAGTTTTTCTAAGGGAATAACCTAAACTTTAATGCTGTTAGCGAACCAGTGACTTGCTGAACTCTTTTGCTGTTGTATAAAAAAATGAAAATGCCTCAGTAAAGGCATTTAAAAATAATTTTCCCATAATTTAAATGTATGCCTAGACAAACAGACTACAGCAGGGATTTATCATTTATTTCTCTTGCTGCAGCAGAACAATCATTTTATTGTTATTTAGACTTCAAAGAGAAATATTGAGAAGACACACTATATACCATGGCTTAGGGGCCATTCTTCCAGGAATGTGAATTTCTGGATTTAAACCCCTCTTCAAACCAAACAGAAGAAAGATTTGATCTGGGACTTCTTACTGCCCTTGTAACTGTTACTGATTAAAAGGGCAGTAGAGGGAATAGTGTGATTTATGTGATCTGGCCAAATTAGGTGCCCGAATCAAAGACTGGACTAAAGGCTCTGAAATCTGAAGGAGAAAGCTGCTCTCACAATGAAACTTTGAAGATAGTGAGAAAGTCCCGGCAGCACTGTCACTGATCTTGCACACATGTATAATATGCGCCTGCTGAGCATTACCAGAAATGATTATGTTAAAGTGTGAAGTATGCTGATACTCCCCCGCAGTACCTATCTCCACGTGCAGGATGGAGGGTCTAAAGGAATAATTCACAGCCCCTGACTGAATTGTTTCATGCAAGATCACTTCATAACAAGGGAAGGGATCCCAGTTTGATTACTGTGGTGTTGTATGGGATATCAACCGGAATAACATTTTAAGAAATACCAGTGTAATGCATCAAAGAAACAAGTTCAATGAACAGATATTGATAAACACCCTCAACTAGTTCAGGAGAACAAAAAGCATGGCAAGAGCTTGATGAGTGGAGGAAATTAAGTTGGAGGAATTACATTACTGGGTAATGACGAGAAAAAGGCATATAATAGATAGAGGAGTTCAGGGCTTTGGTATCTGTTCTCAGAAGAAATTTACCAGAGCAGAGAACTGGCCAGTATCCAACCTCCTACCCCCCTGGGATAGAGAGAAATGAGGCTTTCTACTGGGTCCTGGGCAGTTTTAGGGAAGAAATAATGGAGTCTCTGACAGGAAGGCACCAAAAGGTTTAAAGAATGTGGACTAGACTCTGCCCTTCTGCATGCCTTCTTAAACAGAAATAAACCTCAGAACCACCTGGGATTCACCCAGCACCAGTTATAAATAGGAATAACAGAGTAAAGACATCAAACAAAGGAAAATGTAGGCTATGTATCAGGAAAAATTGCATAAGAGTGTGATCTATTAGCCCTCAGGCACCCCTCCCAAAGGGGGTGCGGGTGGAATTTCTGTTGCTCAAAGCATTAAAACCCAAAGCCCTTGGGAGTGTGCTGCAGGAATGATCCTGCACTGACTAGAGGGAGGATGAGGTGGTTTAGCTGGTGGTCATTCCCACCTCCAAATCCCTTTTATGTATATGCCAGGATGCCTCTAGTGACAAAGCTACAGTTCAACGCCAGGGCTGAAAACAGCCTGGACACGGCTTGAGAGTGATTCAGAAAAGTAGACAGGAAAGGAGGTATAGAAAGAGGGGCGGGGGGGGTTAATTTAACTGAGACAAGCCAAAGTCTATAAAAAATTTTCCAGTTCAGTTTGGGATGAGAACTGAGGTTGAAACAAAGAAAGAGTGGTTAAGCGATCCCATCGGTTCTTGAATATTTATAGATTCATGTCACATGGCAGTGGCAAGTACGCTAAAGCCTTGTTAACACTGCTTTCCTTAGTCAAAGCCTGACAAATTAATACAGATATTAAGGGCTCCTGCCACTGTGCAATAAGCCCTCACCTGGGTCTGACCTGTCTGAAATTCTTTCTCCCGCCTGAGCTGCAGCTGAAACAAAAGTTTCCACCAGCACCAGCACCAAACACTTAATTTCCTCCTCCCTACAGCTCCCTGTTCTCTGCCAAGGAAATAAAAATGAAGGAGAAATAACCTTTCCTAATCATGAATGTCTGTATAAGAGATCGTGTTTTATTTCACCCCTTTACATTTTCAGTCCTTTCTATAGCCTCTCATCCCTTGTTTTCGCTTGGTCATTTTTTTCCCTTTATTTCCTCCTTTGTCCTCTACAGTCCCTCTACTTCACACCTAACCTCCTTTCCCTCCCTCCCTGCCAGTTTTTCCTAAGTGCTTGCTTTCTCTCTCTTTAAAGCTGATTTTAAAATTGTTGTTTTCTTGTTTAGAAGAGTCCACCTGAGTTGTCTGTGCCTGGTGAAAAAGCTTCCATCACGCTGCAGCCTGAGGCACTGCATCTCTGGCCCAGGAGCCTTTCCTTCGGGTCCACCAGGCTGTGCTGAGGAGTTATGCATTCTGCTCCTTTTGTCACTGAGCGGGCTCTTTGTGCCATTTTGCATCTGTGCTGCTGCAGGGACTGTTACTGAGGGAGAAAGTACCTTTGTCTAATATTACTAATGCTCTGATTTTATTTCTGGCTCACAGCAGAAATGTAAATAACCACAAACTGCATTCCTTCAGAGGACATTGGTTATGCCATCTGTCCATTAGTGATTGCCACACAGTGTCACAATTATTTATTTTTTTCATAAAAGATAGCACAACTTGCCTTAGGACATTCTGAAGATTTTATTGTTATTATTATTATTTATTTTTTTTTTTTAGAAACAATCAGCTTACCTCTCATTTCTCAGGACTTAACCTCTCAGGCTGGAAGAATGGTTAAAACCCAATTGCAACAGTGCAGCCTTCAATTACGTAGAGAACACCTGTTGAAAATGAAGTTTATTGTCTATTAAACAGATATTAGGAGGCAGTGTTCTGCTAGAACATAATGTACCTAACTTGGCAGGCTAATGTTAACAGGATAGTACCATTTCAGAGGGAGGAGGCAAAGACACACCCGTACTTTTTCCATGATGCTAGCACAGTTCTTCCTATTCCTATAGGGCTGTAAAATTTGAAGCTGGCTGTATTATCCTTAATAAGACCAACAGCCCTATGTTCAGGCAACAAAGAGAGCTACATCTCAGAAGAAAATCTTTGAACTGGTAGTAACTGCATCTTAGATAAAGCTTCACAAAGGTACAAAGCCCTTCACAAAGTTTAACCAACACACACCACACGGCATTGATTGATGTTTTGACTGAACTCCAGCCCAATTTTCCTAGTCAAATAAGTTCTTTGACTGAAACTCTATGTAAGTTCGTATGTCCCATGACTAATCAGGTATCTGACATGGCCCTTCCATTTCTATTGTTGATTGGACTAAATATTGAACCTGACTATGGGGCAATCCCCATAACTTACGTGCGTCAGAACTGGCTGATTGGGTTAAGATGATTCCAGATACCACTGGCTTTGAAAAAGGACTGGTAGTTTGAAATCTCTCTGTTCAGCAGTGCCTCATCTGAGATATTCTGATGTAGTTTGACTTTTCCAGTGGCAAAACCTTGCTCTGAGAAAATTAGATCTACATTAGATTGGGTAAAGCAGGGCCATATTTAAACAACACATCCAAAATCACTAGTCATTTGGAAAATATAAGCATTAAAAAGTCACTGAAAACAACAAGAAAACTGTACAAGAAAATCTGAAATACTAAAAAATAAAAATAAAACAAGGAAATGATTTTTAACTATTTCAAATACTCATATAGAAAGGCATGTGCTTCTTTCATTAAAAAGTTAAGAACAATCCTAATTCATTTCCTTTTTGCTATTGTGAATTGATACAAATACCTCCTGGAATGGCAGAAGCCCCACTAACCCTGCGGATATAACAAACCCGAAGCCAGCAGTTGGCTAACACCCCTATTCAAAACACAACCTGAAACAGGGCTTTCAATCAAGACCTCGCCTCTCAGGTCTGCAGCTATGGTAAGTTTAAATGCACACGTGTTTACATTACATTTACAGTGCTCCAGTGCTCTGTGTTTTACACGTTGCTTAGGCTCCCTTGTGGTTGCAGGGCTAACTGGATTAATTCAAGCTTCCCAAGAAGGTTAGCATCCTAGGTGGGAGGCAGGAAGCTGTACAGTTTTGCAAACTATCCATCTCCCTTTGCTAATAGAGCATATTGTTTCCTATCATATTTAAATTCTCAAAATCAATTAGGTAATATTGTACTAGCTAAATACTGCATTGCTAGCAACTTAATAATCCTAGACAAATTGTATCAATGCATTCTTATATGCAACACACTGTTTTCTGTTAGAGCATTCTATATGTATATGAGAAATACTAAAATCATGCATTAAATACACAGTGAAACAGAGCTAGGTTGTGTATCTATGTGTTATTTTCAAAAGGTTAGGACTAAGTGCTTTTTAATACCATAAAATTCATGCCTTCTCTGTAGATTTACAGATTTTTTTCCAATGCCTGGAAAAGAAAATTTATAGCTGAGAAGCAACTGTTTTTAATGGAAATGATTGCCCAATTTATCCCTTCTTTTCCCTGATCATTCTTCTTTTCGCTCTCTTTAGGTGTTGTAGCATTCAAAAAGGAAAAATAGAGCTCTTAGTATACTAAGTGACAAACCTGAGAAATTATTCAAGATCTGCCAATATGAGTTCAGTAGAATTATTTCCACTGTCCCACCAATGAAACTGGCCCCAAATGAGTACAAGATTTCAAGTGTAAATGACACTATCAAAGCAAAATACATTTGAAGATAAAATACATCTTTTCAATGTTTATTCCAAGTTATGAAACTTCTTGATATGTTTTCAATTTGTTGCCATTCTTACACCCGATCAGATGGTCACATATGAAAAGCTTTCTACGTGAGTTTGACTGAAAAATATTTATCAGTGCTATTTTCCCTTGGAAAATTACTGGGTAAATTTTGTTTGAAAAATATTTTCTATTTTCTGATGAGAAATATACTTCATCAAAGAACTGAAAACCATTATTTCAGTGTGAGGTAGTCCCAACAGTTTTAAGTGGAGGTATTCAAATGTTTTGCTGCCACCTTACACGACTTTCTTCTTCTCAGTGTTAGTCTGGCAGACCAGACTGCATCTTACAGTTTTCATAGTGTGTATAAAATAGGCATTGTCCTTTACAGAGGAGAAAGCTGAGTATTGTGAAAAAGAAAAGTCTGGTGAGCCCTGCTCATAATACTCTTTCCTTCAAAACCCTTGATCAACTGTTACAGTGTCTTGAACTGAAAAATATTCATTTCTATCAATCTTTTAAAATGTTATTTTTCTGCACAGAGAATAGCCCTCTTTGTTTTGAACAGCTCTGTTTTCAAGCATGGAATACAAAACAAGTACTCAAAGGTAAAGTAAACATATTAAGAAATATTCACTATTTTTTACTGAAAAACACTCAAAGTTCCAACCAAGAGTTTTGTAGCAAGGTAAAACTTAAAGGGTTTCTGTAATTAAAGGCCTCATTAACCCTTCCCCACTGTTTGCCTTGTTTACTAAAGGAATGGGATTATTCACTCATTAGGTTGTCCATCACGTTTTTAATCAAGTGACTAACTTCAAATACATTTGACAGGGGGTGAAGGGGTATGAAGCATATCTGGAGTTCAGAGATTTCATGCAAATACAGGCAGGATGTGAGAGTGAGCATCAGAGAGAAGCAGCTGAAGGTCTCTGCTGATCTGATGGAAGGAATCAAAGCTGGCTTCAACATTTACCATCTCTGTTAGCCTGATGGTGGCCAATATAAACCCATGCACCAAGTGGGTGATCAAGCATGCTGTCCTAGGCCCATTTCATAATAACAATTTTGAATGGTAGTGTAAGTCGGAGTCATTATTTTTCATTTGGCATTGAAATAAACAGAGGAAAAGGACAAGGAAAGGGAAGGATAAATATTTTTGCAAAACACATCTAAAACACTAATGAACATTAAATCATTTCCACAGGAGTTTGGATATCAAAGAAAACAAGGAAGAAACCCTCCTAGGTTTGTTAAATTGAGAACAACTACACTTATTTTTGTTTTTACTATTATCCGGCATTTTCCTGCTTCCTAACATTATCATTATTAAATTAAATTAAAGTCTATGCTAAGTGTGATTTAACACAGGAGATAGAAAGCCAGAGGGGTCTGGTTTTCAGTATCAGAGGCATCTTTGTTGTGGAAATTTGTCAGCTCCCAAACGTTGTCTACACCACATAGATCTGTGTACTTTGGCAGGTTTATAGCCCAGAATCCAGCTCCCCAGAGACTTGCTGCAACTTGTAAACCCATAAGGAATTTTTCAGGCCAGTTCTATATCCTAATTCATTCACTTATGAGAACAGATCTATTATAAGATATTTTTTTAAAGTCTTTTTCAAATACCAGCTTTCTTCGTCATTCTTGCATTAACAATGATTTGAAACATTGACAAAGATGTCAGGTTAGCTCCTTGGTCGAGGTAGTTTGTTATCTAGGTAGAATTCCTAAGGGTTTAGTTTTGTTAGCTGAGGTGGAGGAAAGTAGAGGGGATAGAAAACATTTCAGTATTTGTTCCTGGCCCTTTTCTTGGATTTATTTCTAAATGTACTGTTTATCTCCTAGGTCCAATGCCTGTATATGCCAACAGTTATACAGTTGGGTAAAGGAATTCCAGATGAAAAGGGAAAAAAAGTGAACCAAACAGTCATCAAATGAGACATTTAGTTCTGTTTGAACCAGTAGATTTCAGATAATTTGAAACACTCTGGAGTTTTTGATTTTGATCTTTAGCTGGGAAGATAGCCTATTTGCATTTCACTCCCAATCTCTTCACAGAAATATTCAGCTTATTTAACTAATCACTAATGAAGCAAAACTAATCACTAAATAAAGCATTTTACTGTATATTACAGTATTGTTTATTACCATTATTTCACTAAACATCTACAAATCTTTTTTTTTTTTTTTTTCCCCAGGAAAAAAGAATCAGCAGCTTCTTTCACTACAGAATATTCAGAAACTTTCAGTACTACGAAAACATAGCTCAGTAAATGACTTTATACTTTGTCCCAGGATTATAGACTCTTTGACTCCCTGGATTACTTTCCTTGGATCTTTTATCATTTTTTTCTCATCAGTAGCTTCTAGTCTTCCCCTAATGTCCTCTTACTCTTTCATGTTCACTTTCGCTTCTCTTCATCCTTCTTAACCTTTTATTTATACTATTAAAGCCACAGATATATATACATATAATTTTGTAAGACGCACCAAAATATGACTCATTCCTGAATGCCAAAAAAACATTGCAGTGATTTCAGACACCATTCCAGGAGGCCCTGAGATTGGGTGCTTGCAATCACAGCGTAAGATGTACATTAGTACAAAGAGGAGAGCCAAATGGCCCAGAGGGGGCTGTTGCAACACCTTAAAGCCCTGCAAGATCCTCCAGGGTGCCACCATTGCTGCCCAATGTGAGGGAAAATGGAGATAATTCACTGATTCAGCTGGTTTTTCATTTCCTTGCATAGCTCCAGCACACCTGCAGTGCAGTCTCACTGGGACTGTGAGGGACCAGGAGCAATGATGAAATTAGTCTCTGGAGGACTGACTGTCAAATGATTCAAACAGCATTGTGTAAAAGCATGTTTCTGATAAAGTATTTATACACCATTTTACAGTGTTTTCATGTAACCCCTACTTCCTCCTATTCTGTTCTGGTTCGTTTACCTCGTCCATGACTACGGTATGTGAGAGTGTTCAGCAAGGGTGTGATTACATCTGTTTTATCAATACACGCCATTCCGTGGAAATGGGACCAGCAATTAAAATTAAATTATGCTGCTTTTCCCCTTTGAAATCATTGATGAAAAAAATAATCTAAAAATATTATCTTAACCTTTTGCTAATATCACAGTGAACCTTTGGTTTAAGGTCTCTATTTAACTGTTTAAAAGAGGAAGTGATAACAAATGCTTCAAGTAACATTGTTCCCAAAGACGTAGGAACTCTGTCTCCAAGAAAAATACTTAACTACTTCTTGTTTACAAGAGGTATTTTCTCATGTTCTTTTCTGCTCTGAAAAGGTCCAAAGCTTACACTAGAAGAAGGAGAAGCACCTTTTATGAACTCACAAATAAAATGCCTCACTTGCATTGCAGCTGCACTGACACAGGGATGGAACAGAAGATGTGAAATGTACCCAACAATGAGTTTTCTCAAGGTACTCTGTGGAATACATAAGTACAAGTGGAGTTAATGATATCTAACCACATTAAATTGCAGATAAATTAGAGCCTTCTTAATTAATTGAGAATTATTTGATTTAACCAATGTTTCTAACAGAGACTTTCAAAATTGAACTGACATAAATAAATCAATGCTGCAAAATATCTGGTATACTGTTAACTAAGTTAACATGTTTAGTTAAGAAAAAAAAAAACACACACACATCTTTTACACAGTGCTGAATGCTAATTTTATCCACACTCCTTCCATTAAATCGATGGAGCTGACTGGGACTAAAAGTGGAATGTGACTTTAATTTTGATGTGGCATGACTTTAATTTTGATTTACTTATCAAGGCATGAGTAGGAACCTGCATGTTCAAGGGATTTTGATCACCAGGCTTTAGTTACAGAAATAGTATTGCTGGAATCAGAGGAGAAGCAAGTGCCTCATGGGCTTTCCTGGCCTGTGGAGTGCGTGCTAAAAAGACTCAGCACTTCTGGAAGGCATAGTGGTTATGAAACCGCTAAGTATTACCAGTTGAAACAATTTTTAGGATTTATGTTACTGGCGTGGAGACCATAACCTGGCCTGCAAAATTCAGTTGCTTCTTCAGTTTTCTGCAGCTGTCCTGGACAGTTTTTGGATCTGGTCTCTGGTGGGAGTTCTCTGTTGAATGCTTACTGACAAGTGAACAGAAAGACCCTTGTTTAGTTGTTTCCCTATGTGCAAGGGAAAGAAAATTCACTTTACCAGCTACTTTGAGGAAATCTTCATCAAAAGAGAGAAAGAAATAGAGAGAGACAGAGAGAGAGGGAGAAAGAGAGGGAGGGAGAAAGAAGGAGAAAGAGAGGGAAAGAGGGAGAGGAAGAGGGAGAGAGGGGGAGAGGGAGGGAGGGAGAGAGGGATAAAGAGAAAGAAAGAGAGAAAGAGAGAAAGAGAGAAAGAGAGAAAGAGAGAAACAGAGAGAGAAACAGAGAGAGAAAGAGAGAAAGAAAGAAAGAAAGAAAGAAAGAAAAAGAGAAAGAAAGAAAGAAAGAAAGAAAAGAAAGAAAGAAAAGAAAGAAAAAGAAAGGAAGGAAGGAAGGAAGGAGGGAAGGAAGGAAGGAAGGAAGGAAGGAAGGAAGGAAGGAAGGAAGGAAGGAAGGAAGGAAGGAAGGAAACTTTTAAATAAAGTGGTATTTAGCATTTTTAAAGGTGAGGAAAACAAGCCAGCCAAACTGTCTGACCACTGGTATTCAGTGTCAAAGACAAAGCTAAGGAACGTTAATTTGTCTGGGGTTTCAATTCTTCCCTTGTACAAGGCAATAAGAGTAATTACAGCGAAGTCAATAAGGTCACCCAATTGACATGAAACAAGGCTTCATTTTTAAGCCTGGATGTGGATGTTGGGTTAGTATCAAAGAAGTTCTATAGCTATAGCCAGGAAAAGAACCCATGGAGGCTGACTCTTCCTGGTGAAGGGATGGCTTTTTTCATTTCTAGTCAGAAATATGTTTATTACTCGGGATAACAATAATAACAATGAGGAAGAAACTGGATTTTTTTAAAGGATCTTTTTAGTTCATAGCATTTACCCTGTGTTCTGCAGTGATCAGGTAGTTTAAAGATAGTTGAGAAAAATCTCATCATGAGAAACCTTCCCAGAGGAGGAATTTTTCCCAGTCTGTATTAGCTAGTGATTATTTTGTGTCCTGAAGCAATGGATTCATACATAAACATAAACTATAATGCCTATGATAATGTCAGGTTCCTATTTGAATTCATGGAGTTACGTGCCTGTGAAAAAATAGTATTCTCTATGATGGGTTTTACATTCCTGTGCCTTGGGTATTTTTGAAAGGCAAGTTAGAGCCCATTACATAATTAATCTGAGAGAAATGGGTTATGGCACAATGAAAAAATTGTCTCTCTGGACTTTTTTCATATGCTACAACACCCCAGTGCACCTAGGTGAAGGATGCATGGTATATAGCACAGCTAACATGAAGAACAGCAAGAAAAAAACTGGAGGTTGCACATCTTTTACAATTCTCCTGAGAGAGACACTTCAAGACTATAACAACCACAGTCATGAACCTGGAATGACCATTACTATAACTCCGTCACAGGGCAGATCACTGTCAACTTCCTACTGCTCCAACCCATTTCTGAGTCTGCACAGGTCTGAAGAGTCCTGTCTGGGGACAGGAATACTGTAGGACCAATGCTGATCAGATTTACATTGCTGGAATATTTATATGACCTGCAAAATCTCCTGCAATCCCCTTTTTCTCTTACTGCCTCATCTCAGCATGATGAGAACCGCTCCTGCTATTTCATTAAGAGAGCCAGAGTAGAATACAGAGATGCAAAGCCTGACTGGTAAAGGATGCTTTCCTCACTCAGATAAAAATACTTGTTTTCAGGCCAGATTTAGAGCTTTCACAAGAGTATGTGGACATGAAGCAATGCAATTTGACTTTGCCAGCACTCTGTGTCATAAGAAATCTTTGTCTAGCCACCCCAGAAGGAATTTTGGAGGTGATTATTTCTCACATAATTTTGCAGTGAGAAAAGACTTCTCACTTCTACGTGAGTAGAAGGAAAATGATAGCCAGGACAGCAGGCCGTGCAACAGCATGTTGTGACTGTGCTACCCTGACTGCGCTACCCTTAATCAAGCTCTAGTGCTAACCATTTCTCATAGAAATTATTTCCTGTCTGCTGGATGTATTCCCACAGCACTAATAGAGAGCTCGTATATTGCTCTAATTGAAATAGCTTAAGTTGTCTGAAAGCCTTGCTTTGTGCAAAATGCAACACGGAACATTTACCATCAGATAGCAGAAAATATAAAGTTAATCCAACTAACGTCTATGTTGCTTTCAATATACTTTTTTTTCAAACTGTTTGATGAGCAGAACTAATAAAAGTTCTTTGCAGGATGCAGTACACTATGTTCCCATTTTAATAACCCTGATCCTGTGACTCTTTCACAAAATCACTCTTTGCTCTCAGATTTACCTTAAAGCATCCCATTCATTTTCCCCAGTATTTCCTCCCTTTCCCACCTTCTCCAATGCCTGCTGTAATACATTAAAATACCAACAGGTTGCCCTTCAACCTGTCCCTTGGTGGTGGTACTAATCCACTGATTTTCAGGAAATGAAGAGGAATGTAGTTTCTGTACCTTTACAAGATATGCTGGAAAGCAACCAACAGATTCAAAAACTATGTGGAGTTTCAGAGGGACCGTCAGACAGATATTGTGCATGGTTAAGAAACCAGACTGAAAAAATAGAAATAGTGCACACATTGTATAATCCTAATGTTAGAAGAGTGATACTTACATTGCCTGCACAAAACAAGCACATACACCTGTTAAGGAAGGAAATGCTTGTTTTTGATGAGTATTTCCACATACAAATAACTTTAAATACAAACCAGTCACTTTCATATCTAGCGAGAGTACATGCAAATCATCCAGGCACCATATACAGTGTTCAAACTTCAATATATTGCTATTTCTTACACATGCTGTGTACTCGTTAATGAGTATTTGAAATGCATTCTACAGCAATTATGCAGGCCCGTGTGTTTATATAGTACTACTGATCTAAATCAACCATGGAGCCAAATCTAAGTCTATTAAAAAATGTATATAATCCAGCTCCTCCTCCTCAGGCAGAGATTTACTGAGTACTGATCAAAGGCTACTACACTTTTCCACAACCAGAAACCCCTCTATCCTGGGTATTGCAAATCTGACACCCCGTTTACATATTTGCAAGCAACTCTGACATTTAAAAAAAAAAAAAAAAAGGGAAATAAAAATTGAGAGGAGCTGATCCTAAATTGAAATGGGACTTATGCAAAGTGTGTGTCCTCAGGAAATTGGTCATGCCACCCCTTTTGGACATTCTTGAGGTTGCTGAGAATAGTAAAATGATGGTTCTGTTCTTAACTCTGATTCTGATGCCTAATCACCCCTTTCTGAGAGCTGAAAGCCTGTGGTCCATGAGTTTAGACACTGTGATTAGTACAGGAGCCACAGACTCCCCAGTGTCTTAGCATAACCCTTCACAGAGTTCCCTTTTGTGGGCAGTCTGACTTACAGTTCAGGTCTTCAGGGACTCATGGTGGTGTAGGCAGACAGACGCAGACCTTGAAAATGATCCAAATCTATTAATCTTTACTTCTTGTAGAATAAGTGATATCCAAATCCAGACAAACAATAAGCCATCTGTATATATTTGCCTGCTTCAGTTTCCTCATACTTAAGCATTCTTTGGGGTTAAGTCACTCTTCTAAGGAGTTCAGCATTTTCTCCTTCCTACTGTACTTTGACTTTTCCTTCAGAGCACAGACTTGAAACAAACTCTTGTCTAAAGTACTCTAAAATTTCCACTAAGAAAAATGCTTTCTTTTATAACTTTATCTTGAAAAGCTTCCTAACTTTGCTTAATTTTTGTCTTGTGGTGCACAAACTTGAAAAACTAGTTTATCCTCAGCAAGTTATCTGTTTAGCCAAAGATAATGCCATTTGAATGCACAATTATCACAAAGTTTAACAAATTATAATTTTCTTCCAATATTATCTATGTAGCCAGTGCAAGAATTTTTCTTGATATTGCTGCTCAGGCTTAAATTCCTGGGGAGGCAAAAGACACGAGTGAAAGCAATAGAGCTCCACCTCCAAAATAGATGTTGCAAACTGACTAAGTCATGTGCATATGAAGAATTCATATCACATGGACATTTTCAGTGACCTTTTTTCCTACCCTATTGCAGAAACGATATTCTGCAATAACTATGTCCACAAGGCCAGCTGTTTCCTACTCCTTTTCTACAACAATGGCATAGAGACAGCAGGGGCCTATTTCAAAGACAGCACATAGCATTCTGGGCAGGAATCCTATGGTGCTTTTACCAGATGGTGAGCTAGCTGTCTGTGTTCTGGATCCTCTCTTGTGGTGTGGTGTGATTATATAGCAGAGCCAGCTGGAATCAGCCAGAATTGCAGGTCTTGTGGTCAAGCTACACATTTCCACTGGTTCATCCCCTTTTGGTGCACCAAAGCATTTTCAAGTTGCTGTCAGCTACTGCTAAAGGGAACTCTTCTGTCTGCCATGCCACTAGAAGTCTCTCATACAAGAGACTGAGATTTCCGCATGGCATGGATTTAGCAACAGAAACCTCACACCATTTTGACAGGTCATTTAGCAGCTCAGATGAAGTGATGGCACCAGGAAGAAGAGGAGAACATGAAAGAGGAAATAACTCTTTTCGAAATAATTTCGTTTCCTGAGCAGAGGAAAGAGGCAGAACGTGCTGGGAAACTACCATGCCGCAGATCTGTCATGCGTAGTGGAAACTGCATAAATTAAAGTACTATGAATATCTCTGTTTTTAGGATCCCTGCCATGCCAATCTTGGGGCTATAAAAGCAGCAGGATGGGCCATAAAGCATTAAGGGTATGATACACTCTTAGTGTCTTTACCTGCATGTTCCCATGTGATACTAATGTATTAATGGGACCTATGCACCCGTACTTTGCCTGCCGCACCAAGATGAAATGTTCTGAAGAAATATAGTTTAAGAGATGTTTCTAGAGTTTTGATGGCCTGATTACACTTCAGGGCAGCTTCTACAATGCCAGAGTCAAAAACTAATGTATACATAGAAAAAAATGAGACACTGCTCCAAAAAAACACAGGGGATGCTCCCAGTGCTTAGATCTTTGCAATGCTTTGGGAAAAGAAAACAAAAACAAAACAAAACAAATCAAGTTTACCAGCCATTCTCCTTGCCCTTGAAGCCTTTAACTGGAGTCCTGCACAGTAAGATGTATTAGTATATCCTGAGAAGCAACAGATTGACAGTGAAGTGTGCATTTAAGGGACTAAACAGGAAAAGAGGATGCTTAAGTGGATGATTTTGAACACCACCTACCTTGTAAGTGCTTGCTTGCTTGCTCTAGTTTCAATGAATTCTGCTTTATGACTACAAAGGACAGCTTTACTCATGGAGGCAGAGGGCACAGACAGCAAAAGAGAGGTGTTCCTCTCCAGATGGCAACTAGCAAGAACGAATTCAGAGAGGATTTGTGTTTCTACCTTGAAGGTGGGAAAAAAAAAAAAAAAAAAAAAAAAAAAAAAAAAAAAAAAAGAGAAACTGTGCATCTAGTCTTTTAAGCATGGGAATCACACTTTTATGAAAAAGAGAATTACTTCTCACAGAATGGCACATCTTACATAGATTACATTGGTAAGAGAGACCACTGTATGCATTGTATTTTGATGAAGTGCAAGAAGACCAATGCTTTTTACGAGCCATTTATTGTGTTCTCCACGTGACACCCTTTGCTTTACAAGAAACAAATCATATGTTAACAGAAATGTTCTTATCAATCAAACAAAATCCTCTTGCCACCATCTGATGTGTAAGCTTTATAACCACTGAAAAGATAAAAGATCTCGGGAAGGTCTGGCTTTTTTCCTACAACTCTCTTTTAGAGTTGAGCAGTGTGCTCAAAGCCTCACTTTCAAGCAGAAGGTCCTGTCCCATCACCAGTGGCTCTGTCTGCCCTGTGAAGGGTGATGGACATACGTAGAGAAAGGTGCTGTGCAGAAAAATTCTCCTTTGACCTGGCAGTATTCTCAATGGTTCACATACATGACTGAATTGTTGCACTGCCTGAGGATACCGTGGTCTCTGAGGAACCAACAGGAATAACTTGCACTTTTGCAAAATTGTCTTTTCATCCACTCTAAGGGCTGCCTGCTCTTGGGTACTATTGTGGGGCAGGCAAATGCTCTCTCATGTCAGAACAGTGCTGCCCAGAGTGAAAACAAGTCATTTGCTAGCTGCTTAACTTTCTTTTTTTTTCCTCCTGAACAGGCTGTCAGCTGTTTTCACTTTATTCCAGGAAGCCAATAGTAGTTTTTTGGCCCATCTTCTCTTCTGTCATTCTTTCTTACCCCTTCCTCAGGAGGCCAGTACTTAACAGATAACATCAAACCTTACCTTGAATGTCTTGACACTTTGTTTATATTGCTTGTAGAAAAAACATCCCTAACAGGGGTTAATTTTTCCCTATTTAGACGGTTTGCAGAAGAAAAAAAATGGCTTTCTCTGTGCAAAATGGTGAATCTTGTTGCAGTGAACCACACGCTGCTACTAGCTGTGTGAAGTCATGGTCTGGACCAGTGGACACCAGCATCTGGCTTTACGTTATGCAGTGGGACATGTTTAGTGTTCAATCAATGAAACATCCACAAGCTTTGATATTGAGGCTTTTTCCTTAGAGGCAATGAGCAGATTGGATGTGAGCAGGTCAGTGTCTGCATTTACGTGTCCACATGCAGCTCTTACAATGTTGAATATTACACTTTTACCTTAACATTATTAATGTAACATTCATACATTATTAGAAGGTTAGCATTAGGGTTTAGCATTAAAATTATTAGAAGAGGTTGTTCACAAGACTTAATGCAGATTGAAGAGAGATGCAAGAATGCTGAACTAGGCAAAATACTCCAAAATCTTGCTGGATGGGAAACACCTCCTTATGTATCTCCTTGCTGTTCAGTTCTGTCCTGCTGTCCACCCTCTGCACAAAAACAGAACATCCCTTTGGTGGTTCAAAAGGTTCACGGTTCATTCATCCTTCAGAGATTTCTACACAGATGCCCTCAGCTTTCGTGAGAGTCCCTGTCTTTCAAGGAGTTCCTCATTACTACAAGGGCATACCTCACCACTTTTCAGTGTTGTCCTCCATAATCCTGGATGCTGAAACAACACCTCAGACAAGGAAAAGGAGAAGAATCATCGGGATGCACATAACTAAACAACCAAGAAGGTAGCAGAGAGTAGGAAAGAACTGGAAGACTGCTGTGAAGTATAGATACATACATGCAAACATTAGTCAGCAAACACTAGTCAGGAAACTGGAATCTTTTTCAGGGCGTACAGGACAATTCACATCAACTGGCAAGAAAATTCACAAAGAAAAATATATCAAGCAGCACAGAAAGAGTAAATGTGAAAAAACAGTGATGCAGGTATGCTCACAGTTACTGAAACAAAGTTCCTAGTGTCAAACATCCATGAAATATACTAAAATTTCTCTTAGCATTAAATTATGTGTTGAATTTCTGTGTATAAGTACCATTCAAACTGGAGCTCAGGTTCATAGGCTTTCAAAAATGAATGCAATTAAGCTCACTAATCAGGTTTGAGAAATTAGATCCTAGGAATCTGCACTAGCACTGTGTAAATAATTGATTTTCCGGTTGGCTAGCCCAGCATTTCTGTTTGATTTCACTTAAGTGCACAGAAGAGATACAGGGTCTTCATTAGCACGGAAAGAAGAAACATCTTAGCCTTTTTATACTTCAAAGATTCCTATTGAAAACCACAGAGTAGATACTATACCTTGATACAGTCAAAATAAGAGGTGAGGTTTAGTTAAACATTAAGATTTTGTTTCTATTTCAAAATCTACAAATAAGCTTCTAGTTTTGGAAAAATGTTATGTTGTTGGTATCTGATGTAAATTATCTAAAGGGAGATGTGACAAGCAGCAAATGTGTAGTCTTTGCTTCAGTATGTCCAAGTGAAGTCAATTTTTTAACAACCAACTCTTTTCCAAAAGCCTTCCGTTCATGTTTAGGTTAGTATGTGCATAGCATTGTGTTCAAGTGCACAAACACTTACAGAGACAAAATGAGTTACACCAACACGTACACGGATTCTTCATTGACTTCTCTTGCAATAAAAAGTCAAATATGCCTGTCATTGATGTTTGTTACCATACAGCAGAAATGTGATAATACATAAAAAAAAAAAAAAAAAAAAAAAAAAAAAAAAAAAAAAGACATTTAACCTTGATTAAAACATGGCTCCACGGGCCGGCAAATTTAGGTTTCCAGGAAAGGAAGTGCAAAAGAACACACTGTCTGTCATAAGCTGGGTGGAAAATATTTTTATGCATAAGGTGACATCCTGTTTCAGATATGATCTGGATACCATGGTCTATATCATGACTTTTGATGACAGGGTCATGGTTAGCTTTAGATTAAATAAATCTTGGTGGTTTGGTACATATTTTCATGTGAACATTTATTTCAATTTTAGTTTACGTCTGTACAAACCAGACTGTTTAACAAAAGGGTTTGAAATGGGACATGTAGGCAGATGACATGGGTGGAAATCTGCAGCCTGAAATTTGCTAGGAAGCCATCACATTCAGCTTTGGGATATGCAGCATACCAGGACGCATGCAGAGTGCAAGGCAGGAGGGATCAAAATGTTTGCCAGTCTCTGCACTGTGCCTACGACCTCATCTGAACTGCAGTTCTGTACACATGGGATGAAGCTCACATATACAATGAAACCTCTTGTACTACCTAGAAAACGTTCCCAGAGATTAAGCTTAATCCACATCTGCATGACATTTAATTATAACAAATACTGAGTTCAATTGTTGTATATTCATAGATGTTTAAGCCAGAGAGGATTGCTTTAAGCCTCAATCCTGACATCCCAGATAACACAGGATAGTTAGGTTGTAATGATCTGACTCAAATTCAAGCCCTTGATTTTCAAGGACTGTTTGCAGATACCAGTCCAGGAACAGCCCTAGCACAGTCAGCAGTTGCTCAGGCCAGTGGATTGCTGGTGTGAAAAAATGGCCATGGCCTCACTGTTTACCTTGTCTTTGCTGTAGTGAAGCTGTAAAGCATCACTGCTGCCAGAGGTGAGTGCCAGAACATGTTGGGCAACAGTGGCAGCTCAAGGAACCAGTGCCACCTCTCAGCAGTGACAGCCAGTCTGTAGCTGCTCCACTTCATGGCAGAAGCCTACAAACACTTGGCCTTCTGCCTTTTTTTCTCTTAAGTTCCTTTTCCGCAATGAGAGCAGCTTGATCTGTTACAAACCCGCCCCTCACCTACAAGGTAGAGAAAAGCAATACAGCCTCTGCTGCTAAGAAGCCTTCAGTCAGTTTTAAGTCAGGCATGTTATATTTGGTACCTTGAAATTCATAAAATGTGTAATTAGACTGCTGACAGAAGCCCTTAGGCCCTCTATGAGTCATTATTTATTAATAATCCCAAACCAAAATCTATAGGAACAATAATTCCTTTTTATTCCCCAGGAAGTAATGCCAGACAATCAGTTTTCCGGTATACTTGGTATTTTACTTATGGTCCTTAGGTGAAACAGAAATGGACAAGAAGCACTCTTTTCACCAGCCAAAGGACCCAGAGCACGTCTTTAGCTCATTTCTTTTGTACTGTACACAGTAAAGCACAGAATTTTTATCCTAAATATTCATTGCATCAGCAGTATGCTCTAAAGTTAATTCAAGTATTTTATCTAAATACAAGATCCTGCTCTGTAATTTTGTAAGGTATTTCCCTGACAGAATTTATCTGTCTATATGTTGAACAACAGGTGAAACCCTAGACTCTGGGGGAATTTTTTGGCTGGCTTTGTTCTTTATTGGGGTTTTCTCCAAAGTGGTCTGTTGGTCTTGGTGCATAGTATTTCTGTCCATATTTCTTTTAAATGAATGTGTGTTCTAATGTACATAGCGTAAAAGTTAACTTTTCACCCAAGACGTGTTTCTAGGCACAATCTGGGCTATGAAAATCCTTTGGGCTACATGCTGGAACCGAGGCCCAGTTTCTGTGGCATGCTGCCACATCTCTTTTGATTAGGAAGCTAACAGCTGGATAACTTCTGAAAACAGGAAGGTATGACAGCAAAACTTTCTTTCGATTAAATAGCTCCCATATAAACACAGGAATTCCACTGTCATCCCCACTCCTTACCCTCAGCAGGTTTTGCAAGGACAGACTGGCTGGGTGACAGGTCAGGCGGCTACACGCTGGCTGCAGGTCACAGCAAGAAGGTCTCTTACCTAGTTCAGCTGGCAGCCACTCTCCTGCCAAAATAAATTCTCTGAAAAGTCACAACACAACCACTGTTTGCAGAATTCAGTATTCCTCTGGGGATCTAGTGATATTTTTTTAATTTTTTTTTTTTTTTTTTTTCATGGAGATGTAAGAGAAAGCCTCCAATACTAATCTCATACACAAAATGGGTGCCATCCCCCCTTATTGGCAATAGAAGCCAACAAAATGGTCACCTGCCTTCCACCTCTCAGTGCATAAGAACAAGCAAGAGTGAGACGCAGGAAAGTAGAGGAGAAGAAAGTGCAAGTGGTAATGGGTGAGTGTGGGACACATAGGCCAGACTGGGAGCAGTATGGACAATGGCAAGCTCTTCTGGAGCCGTGTGGGTGTTCAAGGATAGATTTTAACCTGGAAGTTGATAGACGCTGTGGAGGTATCATCCACCATAAGCTCAAATACAGACAGGAAAATGAAAATCCCTAAAACCAGATTAAGTTAGTGTATCCCATGATTTTTAATCTGATCTAGTGCTAGAGACCTGGCTGATGCTCCACAGCTACCAAGTTCAGCAGTTGTGAGCAGTGTCATTTTGAACACGGATGGCTGATGACTAGCAAAGCGTGCTTTTTCTGATTATTATTTTGTGTGTGTGTGTGTGCGTGTGTGTGTGTTCTTCAAACATGATGAAAAAAATTCAAAGATATCTTTGGAATTAAAAAAAAAAAAAGCCTGTTCTGGTTTCTGGTGAAAGAGATCAGCTGTCTGAGATATTTTGCTTCTCTTCCCACAGGACAACAACAGCATTTTCATAAAGGAGTTCAGCTGGCTGAGCACACCAAGTGAGCTGCTGCAGGGAAGATTGGTAAAGACAGAGTGGAGGGGAGCTGCAAATGGTGGTGACATCCCCAGCAACGGGGGTTATACAAAAGCAGAAGGCTTTAAGGAAGGTTTGGTTCAGGTCCTAATCTGCAGTCACTGAGGAGAAAATGCATCACCTGGAGGTAGTTTGGTCTTTAAGTGCTAGAGGTGGCAGTGGAGCAAGGAAGTAGGAGAAGTTTGTAAGGTATAGAAGATCAAGGGTTTATCTAATTTTTATTCATTAGACAGCAAGGCCATATTACAGCAGTGTAGCAGTGTGCCTGCAAAACAGATGACATGAAAGGTAATGGAGGGTTAACAGATATCCTTTCCATAGCAGTTCCCTGTCTATAGAGTTGAAGTTCTATGTTCAATAGCATGATGAACACAACTACCAGTTAAACCTGAACTAACCTGTCTACTACCCAGCGCACATGTAAAAATCACTGATTCATATATAATGGCAGAAGGCAAGCTAGAGAAAAACCACAGTGATTGCTTGATCTAATACAGGTGGTGAAAACAGTTGCCAGTGTACTTGTAGTCATCTTAATGGTATGAATTGCTACTTATTTGTCTTATTTGTAGACCAGTTTCCCCTAAAGTTCTCAATGAGATTTAATGTAAAGCATGAAGATTTAGTAAAAACTTCTGCTAAGTAAACAAACTGAAACTTAGAAATACAATTTCTTAGAATGCTGGTTAAATTAATTTTCACTTGAATAATTTGCTCTGAAATCCCCATAAAATTAAATCTTCAGTTACAAAAAAGGTGGATTTTGGAAAGACATTTTGCATTCTTAACATGAAACAGTGTTTTTTCATTTAATCCCCACATTTAACTCTCCTTTTTACCCCACAATTAAGCTAGCAGTGTTTGTATACTTAAAATTTATTGTAGCTTCAACAAATGACAATAAAAATTGTAAATATTCAGCTGAGAGAAGAAAATCAAAACAACACATCACAATTATTATTTAAGTTCTGGTGTCTCCTGGCCAAAGTTTTAAAAAACAGGTCTATATCAATGGAAATCTGGTATTTTAATCAGCAGTGTCTGCCATTAGCTCTTCCCTTTGCAGTTCATAAACTACTGGGTTCCTCATTGCTCCCACAAACTGAGCTGGACTTTAAGTACAGACAAATCTGACAGTTTTTTTGTATCTGCACCATTGTGGGCCTCACGCTTTTGATAAACTTTGGAAAGTACCTCACACTGATAAATTAAAAATCCATCCTCAGAGTTGCCTTTAATAGTCATGTGTTGTTTAAATATACTGTGCAAACTGTGACTCCTTAGAACAATTCCACGGATCAGTTGCCTATATTTCTTTATAAACAATACTGAGATTAATTAGTTGGAATGGCTTCCTTTGCTTCGCCTCTGATGTCATGAAAATGCTATTACTAGCTCTTCCTTGGACAGAATAAACAAGCATATCTGATATGCAAGCTAATATAATGTCCTTTATTTACATGATTGTAAATCCTGTTAGCTCTAAAACAATTTTGAATTTAGAAGAGGGCCAAAAAGGAGAATAACAAAGGAGAGAAGTGACCTCAGTGATTCCACGCTGACGTATCTCCAGCTTCAGAACTGGCATGGGAAGGTTGTGTTATCAGTTGGCTTGGGAAATCTGAGTGATGGCTCTGCCATGCTGCCCACAGTGGGACATAAACAACCATTAATTGTTTCAGGATTTATAGCTTTTACCTGTACCTCGATTAAATTTTCAATGTAGCAAGCATAGGTTTTCAGACATGTTGAATAGACCTAATGTTTTAAGTAGAGCTTAACTGGGATTTTAGGGCTTCATCTTCCACAGAACTCTGAGTTCAATATCCAGTTATTTCAGGCTTCTTCTATAACATCCTCTGAGTATTTTCTCTGAGGCTGCACCTCATATTGAACAACCTGATATGCCTGAAGTACCTAGATGGGAAATCTATCCTCTTTCGAAATATCATCCAGTTAGTGTTGTACTTGTGAGGGAATGCTGCCTAAGTTTAAGTTCTGTCAGCCTGCCTGACTGGAAGGGCTGGAAACTACTGTTTTCGTAAATGTGTTCCCATTCTTTCAGGAAAGTCTGATTTATGGGTCAGCCTTACCATGGTATATGCAAAATTAACATTGCTGAAGTCAGTGACATTCATCCCATGATTTGGCAGTCTTCCTTTCTAAAAGGCACACGAAAGTTATGATAGAAGAAATAACTGGCTACTTCATCTTAAAATTAAATCAATCTGATATATATTTTTTCTCCTTTTTTGCCTTCATTTTTCTGTAACAGAAATAGATAAAATAATAATGAGTCAAATCACAAATTGTTCAGGAATTCAGCTTAAGCTCTTACCAAAAATCTGAAAAAATATTTGCACATTTAAGAGCTTGTAATGTTTAAATATGTGTGACAAATACTAGTCCAGTTTAAAAAAAACAAAACAAAAAAAAAAACAACTAGGAATTTCCAAGTACAAAACTAAGCCTGACCTGGGACATATTAGACATGACCTACTGGAAGCTTCAGATTTATCAGAGTGAACAAATTAAAATTTGATTGTATAACTTCTTACATCTGGTGTTGCCTTCTTGAGAGAAATATCTGAGTCAGTTTATAGTCAGTTCTATTGAGTTGCTGTTTGTCTTTGCTTTGTTTCTGTTTGGGCTTTTTGCCTTTTTCTGTTGTAGTGTTTATACTCCACAGAAGAATATAATTTATCTTTACAAATGATCTGAAGGAAACGAGTCCATTGCATTCATTAGTTTTATGCATTTATTAGTTTTATTAGTTTAGTGCAACCTGTGGTCACTTGCTTTGGGATGCGAGGGAGACAATAAAGTATATTGGCAGAAGGCAGTGACATTACTAGAAAGTTCTGAAGCTTAAAGAAATATTGCTGTTTGAAACAGATTTGTTTATTGTGCAAAGAAGATATTTTTGACAGGAGTAAGTTCTCTGAAATTTTCAGGAAGCATTTACAATATAAAATGTAGAATTTTGCATGCTATTTTGTACATGTAAAATGTGATCTTTTTCATATCAGGTTAATTTTTCATTCATAAGTTTGTTTTAAAATGTGCCTTATTTTAACATCATACATTTTATCAGATGACAAACTGCATTCTATAATCATCTGTTTTATGTTGAATTTTCACCATCCTGACCCAGTAGCAGCCCTGTACATGCAATGATGGTGTAGCAGCCAAACACAGTGTCCTATGGGCTCATACTTAGCATAAGATAGTAATCAGAATGCCTTAGTTTCTGCTGACCTAAGACAAACTTTTTAAGGACAAAATAGTATAGTTTAGTTGAGTTGGAAGCAACCTACAAAGATCATGAAGTCCAACTGCCTGACCATTTCAGGGCTAACCAAAAGTTAAAGCACATTATTGAGGGCATTATCCAAATGCCTCTTGAACACTGACAGGCACAGGGCATCAACCACCTCTCTAGAATGCCTGTTCCAGTGGTTGACCATCCTCACAGAAAATGAATTGTTCCTAATGTACGTTCTAAACCTCCCCTGGTGCAGCTTTGTGCCGTTCCCACACACCCTGTGATCAGTTCCCAGGGAGCAGAGACTGGCATCTCCCTCTCCTCTTCCCCTGCTCAGGAAGCTTTTACACAGCAATGAGGCTGCTTCTGAACCTCCTCTTCTGCAGAGTAGACAACCCAAGTGTCCTCAGCCTCTACTCACAGGACATGCCTTCCAGCTCTTTTAACAGTTGTTGCCCTCCTCTGGATGCGTTCATTCATTAACTTCTACTCTTCAGTCCTGGAGCTCAAGAGGTAAGACAGCAGTCTTATCTGCTTCCTTGTGGAAAAAAAAAAAAATGTTTCTCAATTTCTTAGTGGTACATCAATGACAATTTTTTTCTCCTCTTCTAGAATGGTAATGGAAACAAGGAAACAGAACCCAACAGTATAAATGTTGTTCATTCAGAACTATTGGGTGGTTAAAGAAGAGGCCTGAATCTAGGATTCATTTCCTTGGACAATACCGTTAATCTCTGTAATCCTCCATCTGTCAAATAGAGTTAATGTAGTTTTCCTGCTCCCCTCTTTTTGTTGTTGTTGGTTTTTTATACCGTAAGCTTTTTTATCAGCAGTCTTACTATATGCATGCAAAATTTCATAGCTCCCACATTAACTGCAGCTTTGACTTTATAAACACTCCTTGAGGTCTTGATTTTTTTTCTGCAGAATCCAAGCATTTCCTCCAAACAGAGGGTCTGGGTCTACAGACGTGATTTACATTACAAATCTACATACAAAACCTCAGTAGTTTTGACACCTGTAATTATGCCATGTCAGAGGCAGCCAGTTCTAAATCAAAATATTATTTACTTAGAACAGAGGAAAAGCATCTTTTAAGTCATGAACAATTGTAGCTACTTCATTTGCTTACCCAGCAGTCACCCCTGCACATGCACTTTTTGTTAAGTGTGTCAGAGTCTGAACTGTGCTACTTTCTAGAAGATGGTGCTTCCCTCACTCCAAGCATAGAGCTGTTGTTTTACACAACACATAAATTCCCATGTCCTTTCCATGTCACCATAAATTCACTGGCTGTCACCCTCAGTGGCTTCTGGTCCTGTGGAAAGCATCACTCCAGAAACAAAATTGCCCATAAATACACATACGCAGTCTCTAGCATTAATACAATAATTTCAAGAAAGTCTTTGTTGTTAATGCAGGGCCTTGTATTTTGAAGAGCAGGCCTTGCTTTTCAGATGTGGTTTCGAATGCATGTTTCACACACGGATGTTTGTATATTGGGTCTAGTAAAATTATAAAAATGATGCATGTTGATCCCAGGAAGGGAGAGTATACTTCACTATACAGCTAAAGTCCTTGAGTGGTAAGGTTGTGAGACAGAAATGTAGTCACAGGCTGCACAATCTTGTTTTTCCTAAGAGCAAAGTTAAGGAATAGATTTCACATTTAAATAAACATTTTTTCTGCTGAAACCTTAGAAAAAATATTGCTAAGTGCAAATCCCATACCTAACCCCAGCATGTATTGGACAAGTATTGGATAGAGTTCAAGTTCACATTAGAAAATTCAGATGTTTAGCTCCATAATCATCATAACACAGCTGTCTCTTTGTTGTTCTTGCATTGTAAAATCTGTCTCCCCTTGGTAATTAGTTTTTTTAGGACAATCTGCTCTTCTATCTGGAGTGGTCACTCTAGCATCCGATAAACGCTGGTGGAAATAAGTGTTGTGCTACTTCAGCTGTTGACAAGTGTGAATAAATTAATGTTTACACCCAACATAAGACCCCTTTGCATTGCCAGTTTCAAACCAATAGCTTTAATTCTTTAAGCTTCTAGTAGCGCAAGTATTGTCTAACTGCAAAACATTTGGTCTCAACGACTAAATGGCGCCACAGAGATATAAAATATTATTTCATTACTATTTATATTTTGGTTGTTATGTTAAATACAGCGGTGAGATCAGGGGAGATTTATGTCTGACAACAGTTCTTGGAAAGTCAGTTTGTATTCTGGTAGAGCATAAAAGCCTCTTTCTCTGTTTTGTCTTCCATCAAGGCTAGCAAAAACAGCAAGCAGGACAGGGCAAATTATAGGGCATGGTGAATGATGACTTTTTCAGTGACACTCATTGTCACTGAAAGCCAAAGAGCAGGATTTTTAGTTGTGAAACAGGAGGTTGTAAGGTTGGGCTGAATAAAAAAATGCCAAGAGATCATTCTATATCTTTAAACTGTATATTTCTAAGCCATTTTTTAAACATATTTCCCTACTCCATAAACTATTTTAAATGATGCTTGGATTGTACTATGTCACATTCCTGTAAAGATGCCGGTAGCTGAGTCTAATAATCCATTTCAAACAAACTTTATTTTTTAAGGAATATTATTTGCCTCCCTCCTGTCTTCATCCATCTTCATGTCTTTTTGCTTCTGAAAACCAGTTGTGCCTGACTTTTTTTGTTGCATGATTTTTGCCACAGATGCCATGATTTCAGAAAACTCGGTGTATGGTAGGGTAATGTCAGCTGCTCAGGACCTGACCTTTATGTTGCAAATCATTTGAGGACCAGGGAATGTGAAGGGGATTAATACGTCTCATATCTGGGCCTTGGTTGAGGGATGAGATTCATGTGTGCAGTCAGAAATCACACAAAAGTGCTCATGGACGGCTTAACGCTGCTTTGATCTTCTCAGAAAGAGTGGTCAGGCACTGGAACGGGTTGCCCAGGGAGGTGGTGGAGTCACCATCCCTGGGGGTGTTCAAGGAAAGGTTGGATGTGGTGCTTAGGGACAGGGTTTATTGGGTGACAGTGGTGGTAGGGTGCTGGTTGGACCAGATGGTCTTGAAGGTCTTTTCCAGACTTAATGATTCTGTGATTCTGTGATCTGCTCTGATCTGAGGACTACTTTGCAAATGACTGTCTCTAACATATATACTGTAAGAGCAGCCAGAAAGCAATGTAATTGACATGACATCAGCATTCTGATTAGTTTGAGGTGGGCAGTGAAAAAGGATGAATAGGATATCATCACAGCTTAAAAGCTTCCAGAAACAGTAAGGCGAGAGCTGCATATGCATACAATTTATGAGTGCTGATACCACCTGCTGAAAGTACTTTGTATTGTGTTTTCAGAAGCCATTCTAGGTATGTTCTTGAGATACTCATTATCCTGCCTGTCAACGTTATCTATATCTATTTTGCCTCATTTGTTTCTGGATATACAGATATATACATATGCATGTGCATAAATGCTATAAATACTCATCTGTATTTTCTGCGCTGAAGTCCATTTTGATTCTAAGTCTCATTTATTATTAAATTATTTAGTCACTCCAGTAAAACCTGTGAGCGATTTTGCCTAGCTTTTCAAAGAACGGCTGCTACCTCACAGTACTTGAGAACACAAAACAAAGCTGAGGAAGGGGGACCTGGGGCGTTTACCCTGGCCTAAGCTCTTGACCATTCTTCATGATTATGTTATGGGGAAAGGTTATAGATGTAATATTGGTCCTTGGGTCGAGTTAACATCAAAGAATGTGGATCCCTGCAAGCAGTGTTGCATTAGTCAGTGGGTGCCTTTTGTCAAGAAAAGGACTAGACCACAGGGAGCTCATTTTCTTTGTCCTTCCTACTATTTATTCTTTCTCAGTGTCCACCCTTCCCTAATATCCCCACTTCCATTAGGTGAAATATAAAACTAATCAAAGAAAGAGAAAGGATAAATCTATTTCTAGAGACTTTGAGCATGAAGGGAGATTGACTTCGGACTGAAGCATCAAAGCAAAGGAAGGAGACTGTCAGCAGATGAACTCAACGGAAGAATCTCATCTAACTCCCACATTATGACTTCTATCCTCTGACTTCTAGAAATGCCAAATCAATTGTCAGATGAAGCCGTGATAATAACTGAACAGAGGTGGCTCAGTTTGTGTTTGCTGTTTTTGCATTCGATCTCATCCTGGTGCTAACTAGCTTAGACAAATTATTATTTTTTTATTTTTTTATTTTTTAGACTCATTCTCAGAGGTCATTTCAAGCTTTAGGAGCCTCCCAGATATTGAATTCCCAAATACTTGCATTGTTTCTGAAAAGGGGCAGACAGTGATTTAGAAAACAGTGGTCTTCCTCACAGAATTTGTGCCTGGAATTGGAAAAGGAAGAGAGTTGCAATTCTTCCAGAGTTTCCATCCCTGTCATTTTACCAATTTGGATAGCTGAAAGAAACTTGAAACAGAAACTGATCTTTTTACAGATATCTAAATGAAATTCTAGCTTTGATTCTCTCTATGCATGCTGGGTTTTTTAAATCTTTTCTGCATCTCTATGGATTGCAATCTTGGCTTGTTAGAGTCTTTCAGCTTCTTAGAAAAGTAGTAAATCTCCGTGAAAATGAAAGAAAAGGTAAGGACAATACACGTCTGCTCTAGGACTCGCTTGATTTGTTTGTGAGCTACCTTTCATCCTTTGCTGTTGGACATCTTCTAACATGTTTGATAACTGGCCTGCTGCCAGCTCTTTTACATCGACCACCCACCCTTCACAGTGACGTCAAGGAAGTCCCCGAGTTTGTATTACTCAATGGCAAGGAAGCCTTTGCTATCTTTGACTACACAGATGGTGAGCAAAAGGATGGGAACCTTTGGATTGGACTGCATCCCTTTACTCTGATTTGTTTTTTCTTCTCAACAGAGCCCCTCTGTAACAAAGAAATCTTCTGTTTGGTATACTTGCAATAAGAAAATAATGTTCGGATTGATGACAGGTACTTTAACTTCCAGCTGATTTCAAAGTGCGTCATACTGCTAGAAGAAAAACCCAGCTGAAGAATGCATGGAGCTGTAAAAAGCCTTTCACAAGTCCTGCTGGAGGATCACCAGGAATATGCTTTATCCAGCTGAGTCCCGTGCAGTATTCAGCGCACAGGTCTACATCTCTTACCATTTTTACCATTTTTCTGTGCTTCTCTTTTCTAGTATCCCTGTAGTGGCACTGGAAAGTTAGCAGTTTTCATTCTGGGAGATCACTTTGAAGACGTGCCCTGAAATACATTGTCAAGTGTCGTCCTTCTGTAGACCTGCTTGGTAAGAGAAATGGAAAAGTTTTAACAGAAGCAGTTAAGTAAATGAAGCACTCAGTTTTTGTGACTACTTTCCTTCTTAGGAGCCTAACAATGAGATCATTTCCTACCTGGGAGATATCAGCAGTTTTCTTATAATCTCACCTCTCCGTTATCATTGCGATAATATCAATGATAGGAAAAACAGCAGCAGAGCTACCACAGAAGGGCAAAAAAAGTTTCCAGGTAGGTCCATTTTTTCCATTTTTTGCCACTGGTGCTGTCCTTTACTCCTATGACTCTTCTGCCCTAGCAAAGTATTCAGTTCTTCTAGTAAGGAATCACTCTTCAAGGAGAGTTCAGCACACTATGATGCCACAGGTTATGGAAATTCTCCAGTCAAGTAGTATCACAGCCATCACAAAGCACTCCCTAAAGCACACAGCTTGTGTTATGCAGGCATCTGTGTCTATGCAAGCAGGTTCACAAGAGCATCAGTAGAGTCTAATGTCAGGGGAATTTACTAGTGTTTTGATTTCCTTTTTTGTACTCAATATATTCTGCCATCTGCTCTCCGCCTCTTCCTGATGTTTTTATGTTGCAAAGCTCTTAGACAGGACGTTTTCTTTTTTATTTGTTATGGGCCTAGTGTAGGGTAATGATAAACAGAAATCCAATGCCATGGTGAATATCGACTTGCTTCATTTTCCTGACATTGTGGAATGTGCCTTTTACTCAGGTGTGTGGGGCTAACATAGACAAGGAGGATAAAGGCTCCTGATAGATATCAGCTAATACTCAGTATTGGAGTAATAGTATAACTACTAAGTTTTTATGATTTTGTTTCCAAATGTTCCCCCATTTTCAGTTAAGAAAATCAAGACTTGTAAGTTCGTATTAAAGGACTCCTGCAAAGTGAAATGATTTGAATATTCATCTAGAGGAAGAAAGAAAGGTGCAAAGAGATTATTTTCTATGTGTTAATCCAAAGTCAGGGACTACAACTGAGTTAAAATTTGCCTCCATTCAAAATGCAAAGCACTTAAAGGTGTTCCACAGCCTTCATCTTCCACTCCAACTCAAATACAGAAGACGCAGGAGAATCAGGCTGTTCTGCAAAACTCTTCTGTGCAAACCAAAAAGCAAGGTTACAGAGTTCACTTTTAAAAATATAAAACCTTCTAAGGTTAGTTGCCTCAGATCACTGAGAAATTTTGTGAGACAATGGGGAGCAGAATGGAAGAACCATAATTTACTTTTTGTGTTCCTTCCATTAACACATACTTCATCTTCCCAAACAAAACAGGAAGAATTACTGAAACATGTTACATTAATTACGCATACATTGGGGGAAAAATTGCTTCTAAGGTTATAGGTGGAAGTAATCCACTTCATACTTACTTTTATAGCTTGTGCATAAATATTTTCATGTACAAGTAATATACGGGGAAGTCAAATTTGCATATGTACCTTGGACAGATCTAAGTTTCAATATGCATAGTTGCATGAGGAAACATGATTTGCATGTAAAGTTTTTTTTTAATATATAGATGTGTACAAATTTTGAGCATGTTGTTGACAATGTGAACTTTCAGTTTAAATAAAATGGTGAAATTTAAGTTTGGCAATCCTAAAACAAGTATATTTTCTAATTTGATTTTCCAACAGGCATTGCATACAGAAAAAAAAAAAAAGTAGGAGAGGTCATTGGAGAGAAAGGCATAGGGCAGTCAGTCTCTTTTAAACCCAAATCATCCTTGAAAGTCATCTAGCTGTCCATTAGATATAGCTAGAGTCTAGAGCAACTAACCTGGACACTTGGTAACTTAGGCATATAAGGAGGCATGAACCCAAACCTAAATGGACATAAGAACAAACATGGAGAAGAAATTTGCCTTTTATTTTACCAGGTTCAAAAGTAAATAGAAAGCATGAAATAAACGGATTGCTCTCTTCTAAAAATAGTCCAGCTTCTTTCTCTATACCATAATGTGTTCAATTCTGCAGGACTTAACATATAGTTTTTCATTACAATCTCCAACGTAAATTGGGCATGATATCACATTCTGCCTTTCTGCTTTGATTCATAATCAAATACTTCCTAATCAGACAACAGTTTGGAAAACAACCAAGTGGGAGAAAAATTCTGAAAAATGCCACAAGCATAAGTCTATACAGTCCACAAAATGTAGTTCAAGTCCCAGTGCAACTTGGATATTTACGTTAATTTTAAATGATTTTCCCTAACAAAACAATCACATCTTTCAAGGAGACTCTATTTTGGAGTTATTCTCCTTTACGAACAAAAAATGTGGAAGGAAATCCAACACTGACATTTTGGAATTGATTTATATCCACTGTATTGAGTTTAAAATAAAATATGAAATATTTCATATGTTTCTTCTAAAGAAATAGCCAATTCCTTCCAAACTGAGGACTGAGGGAATTGCTGTGCATCTCCTAGAAAATGGAAATAAATGTTTCTGAACCCCAGTTGAACAGCACTCTCCCCCACTTCAAATTCCACGTCCATTAGTGAGTGAAAGTACTGACAGACAAACATTTCTGTTCTTGAGGCTCAGCAAGGTGTATTTTGAGGCTGAATGCAGCACAATAAAAAAATTGAATGTGTAGAACAGAAAAGGTATTTTGCAATTTCACACTGGGTAGAGCACTGTCCTTATACTTAAAGTATGGCTAGAAATAAAGTCTGGAAATCGGATGACTATTTTAGTTAAATTAGCTGTACTATGGTAAGCTGGAGAACAAGAAAGCCAGGGACCCCTGCTTACTAAAAAGGCCCTTGAAAAGGCTGTTGTAGTCTGTTGTAGCTTTAAGTCGTCTTGAGGCTGCTCAAACTTGTGCAGTAAACTTAATCAGACTCAACCATTTTCTATGTCAGAGTTTGTCTAGACTGGATCCAGTAAATGAGTAGTGGAAATCCTATCAAAGAGCAACCTTTTAGATGTAAATTTGTGTATTTTTCATATGCAGGATATTCACTGTTTCTATTCAGAAAAGAATATCACCATCATACAGCCCTACCTGACTTATTTACTAAGACTTTTTTCAGTCTAATGCAGATGTGGAACATTCCAGTCTGAACAACAATATAAATGTGTATCATAAATGAAATCAACATACTTATGCTAATGAAAGGGATACTGTTTTATAAAGACAATCAACAGGAGCAGAAATACAAATTTAATGAAAAAGCTGAGAGTATATCTTTTGTTACTGAAACACATCCTTCATCTACCATGGAAAGCTGCAGAAAGTTGCGTGTTTACTAGCATTAAATGGAAAAATAGAAAAATATATGAAATCCATTAGCTTCTACAAGTATTCCTATATTTATTAAAATGAAAATACAACTGAAAAATATGAAATTCGAACATATGAAGGAAAAGCCTATGCAAGTTTTCAGAGCAACTTTAGACAGAGTTGTTCTCTATAGACCTGAAGTGCACTTCACATTGTTTTGTGATGATGGTATTTTTCTTTGCAATTGTAAATATTTTGTCCAAATAAAGCCTAACATTAGCAGATACAAGTTGGCCAGCTAATACCTGTGGTAGTGTATCCTCCTGTGCTTGCATGACACAAAGATTTTTAAGATAGCAATAACCACCCATACTAAAACTGAACATACTACAGGCAAGGCTAACTCCTACAGAAAAACACTGTCTTCAGAGGAGGCACATGCCTAAGACTTAAAAACCAGCATTTCATTCCTCTTTTTGCTACAGGCTTGTCATCCAGTCTTTCGTAAGTATTTAAATTCACAGAGACTCATATATGTTTATAATAATAACAAGTATAATAAAAAGAAGTGTATCATAATACACTCATTGTCTCATCTGCTTTGACAAAAGCTCTCTCTTACAAGATATGGGTTCAGTGCTTTAGCAAATTGGTAGTGCTTTCTTGGCTGGATCTTCCACTGTTAATATAATTTGAAAGAATGGTTATAATGTACTACATTAGGCACCACCTCACTTTTTTTTTTTTTTTTTTTGACCTACTCCTTATTTGCAGCTATCAGTATTTCAGGGAAATCTGAAAGTCAGTTTTCAGTTCAGATGTTCTCTCCTATGCATTGTTGCTTTCAGATAATGATACAGTTGCCACCTGCCTTTGAAAGCTTAACTCCAACAATAAAGTTAGTAGAACATTTAAACTGAGTGAATTACAAAGTCATGCTCAAGTACCAACAGTGTGCTTGTCATTTAAAAGAAAGTCGTTGAAAATTTAGAGTGTGCAGTTCTTAATAGGTACAAATCTCTATGGTTTTGTGAATTGGAACCAGATGAACCACTGAGATATGCGGACTGAGTCTAGCAATGTTCTTACCAGCAGAGACAAAGCCTGGAGCTGTGGAAATGCACCTCCAGATTACTCTTCACAGGTGAAAAGCCTTCCTCTGAGAGGTTTGAATCACAGAAGACTTGTCCAAAATAGAAATTACTAAACAATGGAAAGCAGCTATAAGTGTAGCAACTATCTTCATTCTTCAACACTAAAAAATGCACTACTAAAATTCAGGAGAGTTTTGAAAAGGATTTCCATTTTCCAGGGACTGAAGGAAATGTGCAGAAAGCCAGAATTCCAACAAAATTCAGGTCAATGAATTGGAGGAGTGAGTTGAATTAGAAATACTTCTTTAAGTTAAAAAGCATCAGATAGTGAATTCTATGATAAGCTGTAGCAATTGAAAGACAGAAACTTTCCTATGCAGGGGTAAGACATCTCTGCATTATTAACCTGGGCTTTTTCCCTGGCTTTAACTTCCGTCATCAGGCAAGAAACCCCACTGATGTCAACAAATTCTGAACCAACACAGTGCTTGAAAGATTTTAAGCCTGGGCTTGCTTTTATATCCATTTGTGTTAGAGTACAGGCTGTGCTCTAGCTCGAATTAAAAGCTCCAACTTCAAAATGATTGAATGCTTATAGCCCTCCAGTAATCTGACATTTGTCCATCAGATTACATCTAAATTCCGTGTGGCTGAAGTGATGAAAAAGATAATGATCCTGTAGCTTTGGAGTAAGAATGTTTTTGAATAATCCCAAACACCAATATGGGCAAGCTTACAACAGGTTGGGTACAGCTTGGCTGTGGGAAGATGTTGCAGGCCAGATTTAGGTTGACTTGGGGACTCAGAGCTCATATGGGTCATTCAAGTTAATTGGGTAAATCAGTGATCTGTACTTGTTGCTGGTGAGCAACTGTTACTGCTTCCCTAAGCATACACCTACACCTGTTAAATGAGTTGGTCTCTACTTAGGGCCCCGGGTCGTCACCAGCAGTAAGTAGCACCAAGTCCTCTGGCTGCAAGGGAGCTCCACCTATTAGTAATGGCCAAGAATCAGTCATCAGCTACCTGCGCTCAAGTATTCACATGAAAGACATCTCTGGTGCAGCAACTCGGGACTGAATGAACATAAAACTACAGTTCTTTTCTCTCCATTATGTCTTGCCAATTCAAAATTAAGATATGTTGCAAGACAAGGCAGAGGCGGGTAGAGGATTACTGCAATATCCAAGTTATGTTTCATCTTTGACTGAAGATACTCCTTTTTCAGGCCATGCCATTTATAAATTCCTAAAACCCTGTAATAAAACACACATTTTTGCTATATTAAGGAATGAGAAGGCATGTAAAAGTGAAAGGGAATGTTACAGTTTTTTTGTCTGCTCCTGTTAATGGTGCTGGCTGCACCTTTTGAAACATTTCTACAGTAATTTTGGTCAAAAAAAAAAATCTCTCTTAGTCTGATATGACAAGTTCCAAATTGTTCACTTCTAATTGGGGTTAGTGTACGAGAGAGAAAATTCAATAACACCATGTCTGTCCTGACTGTAAATGAAACCCTGTTGCATTAACTTCATGTGTGACAGATTAAAGGACTGATACTAGCTTTATGGAGTTAGCTCAAGCTCGGTGAGACTGTTTTATAAACGTATTTCTTCCTGAGCATCAGTATAACTTATCTGCATGTATGACACAAACTGTAGTGAATTCTTATTAACCTGTAGGTTCACACTAAGAGCTGCAGTAAAAAGGAAATTACTGAAGAAAAAATTAGTTATAGGGAGGAAAGAAAGAGAAGTATGCAGTTTAGTTCCATGTTGTTTAGTCAATCTGAGATCACTGTTAGTGTTTTATATTATCAGGGCACAGTCTGCAGTGCCTTATGAAACCATAGTTCATTCTGTAGTCACTCTGACAACAGCAAACTGAGAGGCATAGTAAACCACCTTAAAAAAAATTCTTCTGAGACATAGTCTCTGAATGACAGAAGTTAATAAAGAACTTCCATGTGTGGAGATTATCTTCTAATTGACTGTGACCAAGTTTTCCCATTGGGCTTTCAGAGATAGGAGAGTAGATTAACAGGACTCAGGTTCTTATGCATGGAAGTTTGATAGTTCACTTATCTGTGGCAAATAATGTCTCTTTTTTACGATTAATTAAATACTGCATTCATCAAGAAAGGCTTTCGTGAGGGGTAGTATACATTAGTAACTGAACTGGTGCAACTGGAAAGAACTGATAGAACTTGGGGGTGTGCAAACCCTTTTTCAGATGAGAAAAAGACAAGCTGCTTCTATTTCAAACCTCAAAAAAGGCTTGTTTCCTTCCTCTAATTGCATCAGTTCTTCTACTTTCAAATCTTCCCGTGTTTCTATTCTTTAACTTTTATGGCTGCAGTAGCTGTGCTTATCTGCCAAACAGGTAAATGCATCATGGAGCAGATGAGCTAGAAAGTAATTTAGCAGTTGTTCTTGACATACCCACAGGAACCATTTCAGTCTCGAGACAGCATTGATCCAGACTAAGTCCCTAAACAATTTATGTTTATACCCTGATTTCTAATGTGTTTGTATCAGTATGTGAAAGAGCATTTGCTGATTAGAAGCCAAAGTACAGGAGCTGGGAGATGTGTCTAGAGCAAAATCCTCAGGCCCTCTCCTAGGTCCTTTAGGCTTCCTTCAGTTAGCTTTTCATGTTTCTATTTGGGGGACCATGAAGAGCTAGGATCCAAGGTGTGCAAGGAATGAGTATCTCCAGTCTTTGTACCAGTCGCTCCTTCAGAGCAGAACCTGTTTCCCAGCCAGAGGAATGCCATGTTGGATAAACAGGCATCAAGTCTACCCTTTGGCAGAAGAGCAAAAGGATCTCAAGAAACTGGAACTCACATTTCCATTGCTAAGAGCTGTATCTGTGACTGCCATAGCAAAAAAGAAAAAAAAAAAAAGGAAATACATAATGTAGTAGGATATTCATTTTACAGCTACCGTTTTCACATAGAGCTGCCCTCAGCTGCTGCAAAATGGGAGCAAATTACATTCCGTTTTGTTTTGGAATTCCATCAGCCAGAGATATCCTCTTGATCCAAAACATGTTCCTGGTTCATTTCTCCTTGAGTCATTCCCTGCATCTGTGCCGGCTAAGGATAAGTTGCTACTGTTCTGATTTGGTTGAAATTACATTTAGACTGCCAGAGACTGTAGCAAGCCAAATGGATCAGGTTCACATTTCATTTATCCCCAGGCAGCCCTAGTGGGTTCAGTAGGTTCACAGGGAGGTGACTAAGAACCAAATTCAATCTGTGTTTTTTACAGGGTTATGTGCAATCTGTCACACGTGCTTCTCTCTCTCTCTCTTTTTTTTTTTTTTTCCACACAGCTACTTTTTGTATTACAGTTCTTCATTGCATTCATTTAGGTCTAGCCACAAACATCAGCTGAGAAGAAGAACTCAGTAAGCAGTTTGTTGCTCACTTTCTCCTAATATGATCTATACCATGCTCAGGTTGAATGTTTGTTTAGATTTGTCCTGCTTGTCTCTGAGATACATAAACAAGTTGCAATCCACATACTCATGAAACCTGGTTAAGAGAAAGTCTGTAAACCATGTAAACCAAAACACTGCATTTAATAATTCTGAAAAATGTGCGCTCGTCTTTTTTCAACCATTGGCTTGTTGCTCTAACAGGGGAAGTTTATCAGCTTTGTTTTCAAAATACATGAATTTTGGCTGTACAACTTGGGAAGATGTTTTCTTAACCTTAAGTAAGAGGAAAGCAGAAGTCATCAGGTCAGAACCTCAGATGACAAAAACTGATGAAATTTGTGAGTGATTTATAAGAGCCAAGGATCTGGCACAGTATCAGAGCAGACAGAGTAGCACACTTTGATGCAGAGGAGTGCTAGGGAACATACCAAGCTAGGAAACTTCACTTCTTCATCTCCAAGGTGTTGGCATGCAGAATTTCTTCTAAATTAAACAACCCCTATCCCTGGGCTGAAAAACTGAGGCTCAAGCTTGAGGGCAAGGCTGATAGCCTTGTTTGTTGAAATGTACCCTTCATTTTCAGAATGTCCTCCCCTAATATGATGAATTTGTTTCTTCACTGGAAAATCTTCTTCCAGAAAGATTGCTTGGTATTCCATGGGAGTTCATCTGAAACACGTCCAAAAGAGAGCTCAGAGTCAGTATACACATATAGTATATTGAAGCTGTGCTAACTAGGGTGAATTTTGAGGGGAAAATTGGCAGGCAGCTTCCATCTTAAAAGAGGTCATGCCAAGACCTTCAGGTACCATTTTCTGTGTGTGAAGACAGGAGTGTCAGATAGCTTAGGGAAACATGTTGCAACACAGAAATGATACATAGCAAAAGCATATTTGAAAGAGTTTGAAGGGGAAAATGTCCTTCTAACAGGAATTTGTGGTGGTCAAAATTCCCATTTATAATGTAACAGAGACAGGAGTGCAGGAAGAATCGCTGTAGGATCTAAATCCAAATCATCTCATCTTCCAAGGAAGACATGGTATTTCTAGAAATAAATTCCTGGGAAATGTGGGAATAACTTGCCCTCTAACCTTTACAAACGAATCTTAAGAAAACAAACAAGAATAGCGTTAGGGTGTTTCCATCTGTTTTTTTTTTTTTCTTTTTTTTGTATCTTTCAATAGCTGTCCCAGAGAAAAATACTCTATTTTATATGCCACAGTGTCAAGTGCTACATATATATGGTTTTGTACCTGCCAATATTCAAAATGCACAGGGAATATCCTGAAAGTGGCCATTTTATTTAGATATTTTAAATATTTGACTTGAAATATGCTTGAATAAAGCAATATTGCTATCAGAATACTGAGTGGCATTTAACAAATAAGAAGTGAAGGGCTGAAAATGATCTACTTTCAAAGTTGTGCTTGCAGATCTGCTGTCTAGGCAGGATACACATCTCTTCTGCTCTGCCATATTCTCTGTTTTAACCTGCTGTCTCTTAAATTCCATTAGCTGATACTATGAGGAGCTACACTGCTGATAACTTAGTTTGTGGGCATCAGTGAAGAGTCTTCTGCATTGCAAAAGTATGAAGTTTCTTGCTAATTTTCCCAAAATGTACTTTCTGATAGTGTAATAATCACTCCAGAAGCATGTGCTCATCCTTCCCCATGGTTGTTCCTTACAGAAGCTCTTCTCATCTCCTGTTCTAGGAGATGTATCTTAAGAGTAGTTATACTTTCATTGATAAACAGTGATGATAAAAGTTATCAATTCCTCCTTCATGACAGGTGGATAGGTGGTACTGATTTTGTCTTTCTTAATAGATGGTGTTGATCTTTTAATTTCTATTAATTTTTCATAGAATCGTAGAATTGTGGAATGGAAGGGACCTTAAAAATCATCTAGTTCCAACCCCACTGCCATGGGCAGGGACAGCTACAACTGGATCATGTTGCCCAAAGTCCCATCGAACCTGGCCTTAAACATTTTCAGGGATGGGGCATCCACAGCTTCTCTGGACAACCTGATCCAGTGCCTCACCACCCTATAAATGAATAATTTCCTCCTAATATCTAATCTAAATCCTGTCTTTTAGTTTAAAGCTGTTCCCCCTTGTCCTATCACTATCTACCCATACAAAAAGTCAATCTCCATGTTTTTATAAGCCCCCTTTAAGTACTGAAAGGAACTATTTAGCTAGGTATTGCACTAGATCTATACGAAGATTTAAACGGTTCAAACAGGACTTTAGGAGACAGGAATTTGATGCCTGAATTGTGAAATTAGACCTACAAAATCCCACTTTACTACAGCTTGTGGAAGAGTGTGAAGTTTGCTGGCAGTTCCAGCAGCAGAAACTATCTTTTTCAAAACATGGGTGAAGGTGATGTTTTTCCCTAGCCCTTTCATACCTCAGCTCAGTGGATGAGGGCTCAGTATGTTAGAGACCAA
Organism: Cygnus olor; assembly: GCF_009769625.2. Taxonomy (NCBI): domain Eukaryota; kingdom Metazoa; phylum Chordata; class Aves; order Anseriformes; family Anatidae; genus Cygnus; species Cygnus olor. The sequence goes on along the minus strand of NC_049198.1, from coordinate 11,621,502 downwards.
TTCACAATAACAGCATGAAAGAATTACTGAATGGTTTGGGTTGAAAGGGACCTCTGGAGATCATCTGATCCAGCCCCCTGCTCAGGCAGGGCCACCAACATCAGGTTGCCCAGGATCCTTCATCTGATGGTTTAGACTCTAATCCTATTCTTCACAAGAAAATAAACTGTTACAAACTATGGCCTACCAGCCGTAAACTACCCAGAGTGAAGCAGAGTGTAATGAAGAGATTACTAGCAGAGATGAGAGGCTAGGTGTCAGACCGTTATGTTGTAATACATTGTGCAATTACCTCTTGACAATTGCAGTTCCCCTTAAGGGCACTTTCCTAGGACAAACCCAAACTACTCCCTAGATTATATCTACTTTTTCTAAAGAAAATTAATAAGGTTTTTTTTTTCTTCTAAGTGTATAGATTCCTTCACAGTCCCCTACATACACAGTTCTCAAACAGGTAAACGCTAAATCATATAATCATAGAGTCATACAGGTTGGAAAAGACCTTCAATATCACCTCTCCTCTGAAATACTAATGATGCATTTGCCCTTTCTAGTGCAAACTTCCCTTGCTCAGTGTAGTATTGTAAATTTCCATGTATAAATCCTGGGCAGATTTGGTACTGGTTCATTTACATTTCCCTTATAGTCTCCCTTTAAGGCACAGTGAGGTTCTAAAGTGAACATCAGTGGTATTCTGTAGCATTGCGTTCAGTGAAGTTGCAAAACACAACTTAATTCTTTTATGCTCTGAGCACAACACAATATTTTTTTATAATTCAGGCAATAAATTTCAAACACTATAAAAATACCAAAATGAGATCGACTATAAATTATTTTAGAGGCATATCCCAGAAGAAAACTTTGATTCATACCTCTTTCAAATAACTATTTCCTATCTGATCTGGTCTTTTTTTATCTAAAATTGTGTTTTCCAAAGCAATGGAAATGCTGTCCAAAAATATATTAAAAAAACTGATTGAAATACAGAGATTTAAGTTTAGATTTAAATTTTATAATAAAAATACAAGTTTTTAAAACTTCACTAAATACAAAGATAGTTCTTATAAGCTTTGATAAACAGGAACAAAATATTATCTATCTCTTTTCTTGAATTCTGTAAGAATTGTTTTAACAGGTGGAATTTTTCCAGTCCCACAAACCTGTACTCATAAGTATAGAAATGACAAAGAGAACGTATCCTTCACTAAGAATTATACTCAGTATTTTAAAAACATAGGGAAGATGGCAAAGACTTTTCAACTCACCTGTAGACGAACTTCAGCAGATTAGAGACCTAAGTATTTTACAACAACAGTACACTAGGGGGACTAGTTTTACTCTTTCTTCAATCCTGGACATATGTCACAGTCACAAAAGAGACCGCAGCTTCAGGGAGTTCGTATTTTTGGCACTGCTGATAGTAGACCCTGCACATAGCAGGCCAAATATCATTACTGTAATGCCTTTAAAATCAGGCAAGCTACTAGTATTAAAGTTATTTGACCCTCCAAAATACTTTCTCTTCAGTTTGGAGATAGATTTAGCTGGTAGAGAACTGCATTTGTTAAATATGAATATGGCAAGAAAGAAGAATTAAATGCTCATAATATGGAAGCTGATAACTCCACGTATCACTAAGTAGATCAGACCAAACACTTTCATGCCAGACTAAATCTGAAGCATTTCCACTACATAGAATGGACTTGCTTCAGAACAGGTGCCATCGAGGTCCTGGCTTATTTTATATCATATAACTAGGAAACTTATGTTTCATGCCACAGAGCATGTTTAAATTCTGGTTTCAATAGGAAACGTGATTAGTTCATTAAGTAAACAAGTAGGTTGAGAGAATTCATTAGCAAAGTGCATTAAATATTTCCTCACTTGACTATTTTATATTTAGAAGAGAATCGTTAAGAATAAAGCCAGAACTCCTGACTTCTTTGGTACTGCCTCGTCTCTTTCAAGAAATCACTGAATCTCTCACCTTCATTTCCCCCATTCTTTTGTATAATCTTTGATGTGCTAGAAATTTAAAAGGCTAACATTTCCTCAGGATGCTCTCAAGGGACTGTGCTGTATGGGGCAGACTGTCAGGAATGCAGCAACCACTCTCCTGCTTAACTATATAAACACGACTAATTTAAAATTAGAGTTGGGTTTTTCCCCTTAGCTGTCATTCTCAATAGGAGCTGTATCATGGTGGAAATCTCTTCTTACATATGTGGTGCTCTTAAATTTTCTTCAATTTTACATATCACTTTGTCTTGCTAATAAGGTGCTAGAGGGAGGAAGGTAATATAAAAAGGTGAAGATTGCCTGGCATTCAATGTTTACAAGATCATCTTCTTTATGTGGTGATTCTACAGAGTGTCTCACCTGCACAGTTTGTAGAAATTTTCAGTGATGCTGTCTCAAACAACTTGTTTTGGAGTCTAAAGCTATTTCAGTTAAGAACTTCTTTCTACAGCCTAACCTAAACTTTCCCTTCCTTAGTTCCAGGCCATTGTTCCATTGTGGCTGTAAATATTTCCCTTCCTTCATTTAAGATAAACTTTTAAGGAAAATGTCAAGCAAACAAAAAAAATTGCCATGGTGCAATTCAGCTGTGGACAAGTTGCAATATCTGTGCAAGAGAGCAGTCCATATATTTTATAATCAAAGGTTTTCAATTGAAAGTCCACACTGCACATGCAGGTAGTATGAGGAGCTGATTCTCCCGCATATGCTGCCTGACCTCTGAGATTTACATTTGGTCACTGAGTTAATATGAATGCAGTACAGTTTAAATGTTGTAAAAAATCTGGTGTCCTCTGGTATTTTGATTAAGGAAGGAGAATAATTAAAATATCCATATCACACATATTCAGTAGAATAGTAATGAACAGATTAAGTCTTAAAATATAAATGTAAATAGAAAATCATCAACGATCTGTTGTTTTCCTTAGTGTGACCCTGAATGCCTTGTTCTTGGTTCTGAGATTATTATTGCATTTTTTTAGTGGACTGGAAGAAAACATTAAATGTCTGCTGACCACGTTTGCAGATAACACAAAGACTGTACATAGTGTAAAATCAGTGAAGAGGTCTATTTAGGGTAATTAAATTGTTTGACAAGAAGGTCACAAGCAAATTCACAGAGTCACAGAATCAATATGTCTAGATGTGCAGTCATATCCATGGAAATACTCCTGCAGGACATGGATAGCTTTCCTGGGAAAGAGTAAACCATTGTTCATGGCAGATAGCTAACTTGGATATTAGGTCCCATTAAATGCCATTTCCAAAAGTGCTAATACAGTCTTTGGATAAATGAAAAGGGGAACCTTGACTGTAGATAGCAAAGACATACATTAGCTCTGTATTTGGCTCTGTGACTAGGAATATTCTGTCCAGCTCTCTTGTCCAGAACCAGACCGTTATTGTTGTTGTTGTTATCAGTGTGTTGATAAATTAGAAAAAAAGCTTAGAGCAGGGTTACAAAAGCAATTGGAGCATGGAAAACATAATACAGTGAGATTCATGGAGCTCAGTCTGGTTGGCTTTATCAAAAAAGCTACATGATGACAGCAACTGCCAGCCAATATCCAAATGAGAAGTCAGAATTAAAAGAAGAGGGGATGATGAAGTCAGTCAAATACAGGCTAAAAATGAACATTTTTTAAAAGCAGTGCTGGCAATCTGTTACATAAAGAGTATGAAACACCACAGATTCTCCATTCTTGGAATTTTTTAAGCCAAAGTTGGGCCTGACTGAAATGGAAATTAATTCATGAGGCCCCGAGCAAGTTAATCTAAACTGCCCCTGCTTTGAACAGAGACATGGACAAGTAGGCTTCTTGACGTCTCTTTCAGCCTTACAACCTAAATTACTGTGTGATTCTATGGTTTCTGCTTTTTGGGAGAGATGACTACATAACATCTTTAGGCCTTAGGTAAGGCTCTACTTATTTGTGGCATAGGGCAGGGATAGCAGCAGCACTGTAGCTTCAAGAAGACCAGCTCAGCAGAGCTAATTGTCCAGGAAACAGTATACCTTGTCCTCCAGTAATATGGGGAGATTTGATTTGCAGTTTTCCACAACAGAGGTGTGCATATGTGCTGGTGAAATCCATATGCTTCACTTGTTTGAGGTTCATGTTTAGTTTTGATGTTTACTTGCCAATAACAAACTGCAGCCTATTCAAAGTCAAGGTAGCACTGCCATAGAATTTGGTGCAGGAAATATCTTTCCACCTTTAGTTCCCATTAGAAAGGGAGGAAGAAAACAGGGCATAGTACCAACATGCCAACACAGAGAAATATATGTTCCCTGCCCCAGGAGGAGAGGTCACAGAGGTATTTACAGATGAGTTGTAGAAGTGCCATAAGAAATGAGAGGAACTGCATTCAAACCCAAACTACATTTATACGTACAGTAATGAGTTGCTCAGCAAGGTATTTCTAAACCTCCTAACATTCATCTGCAGCATTAATGTTTTGCTTTTTTGGTGTTTACTCAGTTACTAGCATTCTGCTGATTTCTGTGGCTGTCATGGCAGGGAAGGGAAGAGGGGAATGTAGGAACAAAGGTCATGCTTTTGTACATTTCGTACAGGAATTTGTGCAGCAGGCTTGGAAAAGGCACTGGACCATTTAGAAGAAAGCCAAACACAGATTCACTAGTAGAGTAGAACGGGTCAAAGAAATACAAGAGACAGATAAAGAAGAGCTGTCATTTCTACAGTTAATGACTGCTCTTGCGTTTTGTACTTTCCTGTATTGTTGTGTGGTTTATAATTTTTCTGTTTGGTAAACTCTGGCATTAGAAATTTTGTATGGTTATTGCATTGAACCTTGTTACTGCATATTAGTTTTGCAACTCAAATATACATATTCAGCAAGTATTTATCTAGCTTTTTGATGGATAATGACTAATCTCAGTGCTTTTCCTTTGGAACTTTCTCTTATACCCATAGAAATTATCATCATGACTAAATCCAAACCAAACAGATCAGCCAAAGGACTTGACTTTCCCATTAAATGTATTAGCTGATGTATCCCTAGCACTACAAGGGTAAATTCCAGAGGGAGGTGAGTTAAACAGTTGCTGTCTTAGTTCTGCTTGGCCAACAAGTCTGGTCTTTACAGATGTCAAAATCAGTCTGCTAAAAGGAGTGAAAAAGCAATTGAGGAAAACTAAACGTTCAGCACCAAGGAGTATTCTCTCACAAGAGACAACATGCATGCGAGGACCTAAATGTCTGTTACAGTGACTCAGACTATTGGACATCCTCGTATCCTAAAGCCTTTTAGCCCCAGCTTTGCACCTGGCTGACAGTACAGGAAGGAAAGCAAGTTAAATATGCATTTTACTTGGATCAGATGTCATTCTGTTTTTAGGATAGAGCAGAAGAATTTGGAATCACAGAGGTCTTACAAATCCTCCTTTTAATTTATGTCATTTCACCAAGAAAACAATGTCAGCTGTTTAGTAGCCCAAAATACATAAGTTAAATGGAGTCTGAATGCTGACAGAGGAGAACAATGGAACCAGCATCAAGACGAGCAAAGAAGCAGGCTCCCAAGGTGCATCACTGAGGTATAACTTCTTTTCCTTAGACTGGCATTTTATTTTTTTCTACAGTAGCAACTGCTGAAAAGCACTGACCTGAACTGAAGTTTATGCAAGAAATCTAGGAAAGTATTTTGTATAATTAATTTGCTCTTGTTCAGAAAGTGTGTCCAGGTTGGGGGTGAGGTGTCTGTACTTAGTTTGAAGAAAATAGGGAAAAAATCCTTACCAAGAAGGGAAATAATACAATTATCAGAGAAGGCCAAAAAGCTGCTATGTTTTGTACTTGTGTGGGCAAGTATGGTGCTGATGGAAGAAAACAGAAGTAAAAGGTAAGAACACAGTGTTTTCCATAGTGGTACTGTGAATTGGCCTTGCAAATCTGGTGGCCTTCTGAGATGGGGTTGCAGCACTGGTGGACAGGGGAAGAGCAAGTGATACTATCTGGACTTGTGCACTGTCCAGGTAGACACTGTCTCCCATGATATCCTTGTCTATAAATTGGAGAGACATGGATTTGATGGATGGACCACTCAGTGGGTAAAGAACTGGGTGGCTGGTCACACTCAAAGAGTTGCAGTCAATGGCTCAAATGTCCAGGTGGAGATCAGTAACGTGTTGTTCCTCAGGGGTCAGCACTGGGACCAGAGCTGTTTAACATCTTTGTCAGTGACATGGACACTGGGATCAAGTGCACCCTCAGCAAGTTTGCCGATGACACCAAGCTGTGTGGTGCAGCTGACACACTGGAGGGAAGGGATGCCGTCCAGAGGACTTTGAGGGGCTTGAGAGGTGGGCCTGTGTGAACCTCATGCAGTTCAACAAGGCCAAGTACAAGGTCCTGCATCTGTGCCAGGGCAATCCCAATCCCAGACACAGGCTGGGTGGGGAATGCATTGAGAGCAGCCCTGAGGAGAAGGACCTGAATGTGTTGGTTGATGAGAAGCTCAACATGGGCCGGCAATGTGTGCCTGCAGCCCAGAAAGCCAACCATATCCTGGGCTGCACCAAAAGCAGTGTGGGCAGCAGGGCGAGGGAGGGGATTGTCCCCCTCTGCTCTGCTCTCGTGAGACCCCGTCTGGACCCCTGCACCCAGCTCTGGGGCCCCCAGCACAGGAAGGACATGGAGCTGTTGGAGCAGATCTAGAGGAGAGCCATGAGGATGATAAAGTCTCTGGAGCACTTCCATGAAGTGAAGCTGAGGGAGCTGGAGTTGTTCATCCTGGAGAAGAGAAGGCTCCAGGGAGACCTCATAGTGGCCTTCCAGTGCCTAAAGGGGGCCTGCAGGAAAGCTGGGGAGGCACTCTTTTTCAGGGGGTGGAGTGATAGGACAAGTGACAATGGCTTTAAACTAATCAATGGTAGATTTAGATTAGACATTAGGAGGAAATTCTTCACTCAGAGAGTGGTGAGGCACTGGCACAGGCTGCCCAGAGAAGCTGTGGCTGCCCCATCCCTGGCAGTGTTCAAGACCAGGCTGGATGGGGCTTCGGGCAGCCTGGTCTGGTGGGAGGTGTCCCTGCCCTCGACCTGGGGGGTTGGAGCTGGGTGATCTTTAAGGTCCCTTCCAAGCCAAACCATTCTGGGATTCTGTGATTCTAACTTGAGGGTGGAGATTTACCTGTTCTTACTCTGTCTTGGCTGACTGCATTGTAAGAGCTCCAGTAGCTGTTTCTGCAGCTCATATGGTACAAGGCAGCTGGAAAACAGGACAAGCTTTAAGTAGGTTTCCATTTGCTCACTCAAGCAAAATGATGGGGTTCCAGAGAGAAGACAACAAGGGTTTTTGCCATTGAGGAGGAGATCTTAACAACAGGGGAAAAAGAGCTGCATATAGCCAAAAGACACAGAGCAGGAAAATCTAACCACTGCTCTGTGCATCAGTTTGCCTCTTTTGTAGGAGGAGACATTACAGTTGCCCTTGTATCCTTAGTTCCTCTCAGGAATGATGATAGATAAATAATCATAGTAAGGAACTATCGGGAGGCTCTTAAAAACAGATTTGATAGGCATGAAAGATTATGCCAGACAGGGACTGAATTTCCAAATTCAGAATTAATGGAAATCTCATAGTACACTTATTTATCAAGAGTTTAATGCTATGGAAGAATCTGTGATTACTGACTAGAATGAACATTTGTCATGTGAAAAGGACAATGTTCACAGAGTACATTGTGTACTTATTTTTAAGTGCTGCTACCCCGTATCTCAACTGAGTACAAAAAGCATGTGAGAATGCACATGCTTCTTCTTCTTCAGCACACAAGCTATAACCCGCAGTCTCAAAACAAGTTGCGCCAAGCAATTCTTTTTTCTCTCTGTTGGCACAAACACGCTTTCGCCTTCACCTCTTCATATCTCTTTTACGTTTGTCACATTTACACAGCCGGATTTCACTGGACACTGGCTGTTCCAGCAACATTAGCCACAGGCCCTCCTCCTTTTCCCCTCCTGCTTTCACGCCTTGGGGTAGCTTGACAGAAACGCAGGCCAGCTTGTGAAAACACTCGTTATGTCTCCTTCCTTAACTAGACAGCCCGTTTATTTTAGATAATGCTGCTGCTTCAGATGAAGGAAATGGAGAGTGTCAAAGTGGTTCATGGTGCTTATGTCTTCATAAACACAAGACTTACTGACTAGATATTAAGCAAATGGAAGGTGAAATCACGCATCACAGAAATGAGAGTTAAATACAGGCATCCATCTTCCTCCCGAAATCCCAAAGAACGATTTATGTGCCCAAACTTGGCTATCTTCTTCCAGCTACCCTAGCCAGTCTAATGAGAGATATTACTTCAAGTAACAATTGTCTCCTTTTTCTCTTTGTCAAAGGCAGACAATTTCTTCACAGACATGTACAAATACAGTATTTGAATGAATATTAAGGATGTAAACAACTTTTTGCCTATCTATCTAAGGGCATGGCAGCAATCTAGACACTCTTTCCCTGCCATTTATGTATTTTTTTAAGGAGAAAAAAAAATTAAAGGCAGGGTTAAGGTACCTAAAATCTTTCCCATGTAGTTAGTATGTGTTCAGAGGGATCACAGTGCCTGCAATTTGCCAAGGTGTGCAAAAATGAATCCTTGTGAGGATGCTTCTAAATCTCAAATGTGAACTGTCAGCTCTAAACAGCGAAGTCCATGGAGTTTTGTGCTGTGAAGTCTAGACTGTTCAATGTGGATTGCTTCATGTTAATGTAACGGGAACCCTTGTAGCCTGAAGAAACATAGCTGTACTATCACAGATGGTAGTGAAAGACAGTAATTTCTATATTAAATAACTGCATAATTTTCCTTGAAATTTTTCAGGAAAGCAATTCTGATGTTGTAGGCATTTCTAGATTGCACACTACGATAATGAACCTACTTTATTCACAATGTTTTGTCTCCATTTTGTTACTGATTTGGGACTTACAAAGACCAAGCATTTCCATGCTTTGAAGAACAGTTAAACTGTTCATCCTTGCTTTTGTGAGCACTGTGATTAAGTAATACGTTTGGAGAGACTGATTTATTCAGGAATGATTCATGATTCAATGAAAGGGAAAGAGCAACCTAAACACCTTATAGAAGTATAAGCTAAGTAAGTTTCCAAACAAACTTTTCAGACTATTTATCAACACTCTATACAATCTCTAGTGTGCTTATGTTTGACAGGGAAAAAAACTGTTGGAACAATTATAGTTCCCAAATGCAATTCTGTAGTGAGCCAAGGGACTTAACATATATTGCTCGGTGGATCTGATGCAATGTGTTTCTGCAGTCAGAGAAGTTCTGCAAGGATTAGAGAGATGTTGCAGCAGTGACATAGCCAAAACAAACAAGCAAAAAATTTACTAATTTTTCTAGTGGTTCAACCTGACAGGGACTATTAGCAGTAACTGCAGAGTGCAGAGGTGACAGACTCTCCCACTGGAAAGGCAGTGAGTGCTGAATGGAATGACTAGTGGTCTGAGCTTGATCTTTTGGAGTTGGACTCAATCCTTGTGGGTCCCTTCCAACTCAGGATATTCTATGGTTCTATTATTTAAAGAGGTGCGAAAGTTTCTCATGTGAGAGAGAGCACAGATAAAAGTAAAGCCTGTACTTATTCTGTGGGATCACTGTATGTCTAGAGTACTAACAGCCAGGTAGAAATACATACACTCCTTAGCTGTAATGTGGTCATCAGCAAAAATACCTAGGCAATTAAACGTTTCAGAAACAAACAAAGAAAAAAAAGTAAGCTATGGAAGCAGAGTGCAAGACTGTTGTATTAAATGTTGAAGCAGTTTACAGTACGCTTCTATTCTATTTGGATAGTATCACACCAGCAACAAGCTGCTGTTTTCTTCTGAACAAAAGGAACAGGGTCTTGAGAAGATAGTTACCAACAGACCAGTGTCTGCATGTAATTGCTCATCCTTTTAACCCACAGCAACTAAAAGGAATGGATCAGGTACAGAGGCTCAAATTCATAACAGGAGTATAAGGGTGCAGCTTCTTAAACTCAGGAGGGTTGCATTATGCAGTACCAGCTCATAGGAATGCCAATTTCAATTGCATTGAAAAGGAGATAGGGAGAATGCTAGAGAAACAGAAGGTGTTCACAACTGGCCAGTGATGCAGCCTTTTATCTTCTCTTTCTAGACATTCAAGAAAAATGAAATGAATTTATTCTTTCCAAAGAGCCTTTTTGTTTAATCAATTCGCATAGGTCTGTACTATTCTGCATTTATTGCTTGGCATACAGACACTTTGCACTTCCACTGCATCCCTTGCTATGTCCACAAGGTACCTTCAACATCATCTGAAGATCCTTCAAAATACCAGCATAGCTTCAGCAGATGCTAGGTAAAAATGTACCTAACTTCAGGGGTCTTCAATGAAACTGTCTAATCCGTGCTGTCTGTCTAGGTTCCCTTTTTAGCTAGGGTAGAGAAACAGGCACTCACTGGGAGCTGGCTGTCAAACTTACTCGAACAACCTCCTGCACATTTTCTGCAGTGGAACTGCTCTTTTCTCTCTTTCGCCTGTAAAGGAAATCTCGACATCTGGATTAAGTGTATTTTTCTGCACAGTAGAAGCCTATGTTTGCACACATACCCTATCACAGAAATCAGAAATGGATACTTGAGTCTTTTTCATTGATATCACTGCCACACTTGCCTCTCGATGGCTTCTCAGCTCTGAATGGCTTCTAAGCTCCTCCACGTAATCTTCCCCACTGGAGCATCCCCACTGCCCCACAGGCTTTGGGTGTGTCCACGTTGCCAAATATTCTGCATAGACAAGACTGATACTACGTCTGCCTCTCTGCCAGCTCCCATAACCTTCTCCATTGCCCACCATCAGATGGAGTTTTTTGAATGCTTGAACTGAACAGCCTTGACTCCAGTTCTAGCTTCACAACTCTGAAAACGTCAGTCTCCTGAGATGAAATTCTCCATCCTGACACTCCTTGAAATCACAGCAACCCAGAACAAAGTAAAAAAAAAGCAGAATATGTGGTTTACGTATAATAATCCCTTAAGAAGTGTGTGTTGAATTGATGATGTCTGATTAAAACCAAAACCAGTATCTCTCACCATGTTTTCCACTTGTTCTGAATTCTCATGGATCCCATTGCACTCAGCCAAGCTTCTTTGAATCGCTCTCAGATGGTATTTGCAACAGTGTGAATCAGTAAGTCTAGCCTATGAAGACTGTAAATTGCTAATAAGCATGTATCTTTCCTTACAGAAGTAGTTCAGTTGAGTTCAGTTGAATTAGATTGGTCTAAATCAGAAGATTGCCTCTTGTATTTGTAATAATTGTTTGTTCAGAATACTTAACAAAATAAACAGATAGAGCAACTCTATCTTTCTGTTCATTGATATCCTGTCTGTTCCAGCAATCAAAATAAGTTTCTTTATTATTATTATTTATTCTTTTCATTCTTAATTAGTTCCATTGTGATTTCAAATTTCCTCAGACACTGAAGTATTTCTGTATCACATCCACATAAAAGCTCCCATAGTAAAATTTCAAAAACAATTGTTATGACAAATATTCCCAGCACAGAACCTGACACAAAGTTCTGGCACAAAGTCTGACTGATGTTTAAGTTTACCTGTTTTAAAGCACACGCTGAAGTATTATATAATACGAACTCAAGAAAAAATGCACAGCTCACAGTAATCTCTCTTTAAAGTAGTAAGTTTTAATTTTTACTTTTCAAAATGTTCTTCCTTCCCTTTAATTTAATCTAATTTTCTATTTAATAATGTGGTTTTATGATACAAAAAAGGACATTTCACTGAAAACCAATAGTTATTAGATGAAATTACCTTTATTTTATTTTATTTTATTTTATTTTATTTTATTTTATTTTATTTTATTTTGTTTTGTTTTGTTTTGTTTTGTTTTGTTTTGTTTTTATTATTTTATTTTTCTGAATTATTTTCCAAACTTTCAAAGAATAATTGTCTTGGCACTTTAATGACAAGGACAGAAACATAGAAATACATGGGCTGTCACTGATATCTATTGAAGAACAAAGTGAACTCAGAAATTAATTCATATTTTAAGTGAAATGAGAGATAATCTGACTTAAGCATATCTTCATAAAATGTCACTGAGCATCTAAAAGGTATAAAATGTAAACCCAGAGTCTTTGCTGCCAAAGCATCCCATCCAAGCCAGTTTTTGCCATTTTTTCAGAACTCCTTGTATTTTTTATATTATTTTTTCTGACAGTAGCTTAGCTGTATTTTCTTTTTAACTTTAGCTACATTTGATCTGAAGTATGAAGGCAGAATTTTTTAGAAACTCATCTTGTAAGTGGTTTCATTTTATCTTCCGATGTTGTCAGAAGGATTTAAATTTGCAATCCCGAATTATGTTAAGTAGCAGACATAGAACAGAAGATGTGTCAAAAATATGTCATTTTCACAGATGCATAAACAGCATAGCATGATTGACAGTACTATAGTTATTATTTACAATGCAAGAAAATGAATTTTCTTTAAGGCTTAATTTATGTATCTAGGAATGTTGAAGTACTGCTTAGTTTGAAGTAGGAAGCTGTTTTTAATTATATCCCAAGGCTGTCTTTGTCATAATCTCAACTTTCTGCACTTCTACCTGGCTCATATATATGATGTGTGTAAGACTCTTCTGTCTTAAACCTTTTCATGAAACTGTGGTAACTCAGTCACATCACTTATCACTCACATACTGCCTGCATCTCTTATACCAGCAATTTCCACTGCTCTTTCTGCTCATAATGTGACTAGAGAAATTGCTTTTCCTATGAGGGATTTGATTTGAATATGAAAAGAATTATTTGCAATAAACTCTACAAGAGATTCACCTTTTCTATTGCTCAGGCTCCTGATCTTTTTCTTTCAGTTTTTTCTTACAGATCAACATTTAGACTGGAGTAGATATCATCTTACCATTTGCTGCCCCACCTTCTAGGTGGGGTTTCAAGAAAGATTGCACCAAAAATTCCAGACAGGACATATCTTCTTACTCTGTGCTTAAGCATTTTGTTCCTTTAGGTCTCTTGCATGTTACAATCATGAATAGTGAACAAAAGAGAGTGATTCAGATCCAGGTTTTAGGTATACCTGTCTCTATTTAGATGTCTGAAAACGTGAAAGATACATGCAGGATAGATGTCTAAGCATCCATTGCTGTCAGTACATCCAGTTAAGTCTAGTAATTCAGCTGACCAGTTGAGATGTCTTGGGGTATCTCACAGAGGTGACACAAGATCCATAGGAATTCTTTGCTCGTCTGAATTGAGAGCTGGGGGGGTCTCATGGAAAACCTGTGTTTTCCTAACTGGCATTTGACATCAAGTTGTGGCCAGGTGATGGAACCATTCATCTTATCTGGCCATACTAGAAACCTTTGTACTAGTTTGTAATTAAACATCTGTACCTAAATATCTACTGTTTGGATTTGAGTCCTAACCAGGTAGAAATGTAACCACTGAAGAGAAAGTAGCATGAGTGTACTACCTGAACAAGACCCTTTTTCCTGGGTGGGTTTTCAGCTGTTAGAAATCCCATGCTATTGTGATTGTGTTTATGTTGTCATGCAAAAATACCTAACATAGTTTGAATGTGGGCATGGTATTAAACTTACTTTTAACAATCTCTACCAAAGTGCACCTGTTGAAAGAGTCAGATGAAGTTTCATGAAGATTCTCACCCAGTTGCTACTAAAAATAACATTAATAGAATTGGTGGGAACTGAATTAGACTTCAACTACACGCCATACTTTTCTTGTGGATGTCAATAAGACACAAAGAACACATTTCTGTGATTCATATGTTTATATGATACCACTCTTATACCCTCTGATATTAGCCTCCCTGACATGCTGTGAATTTTGTTACTATTCCCACTTTCCAGAGGAACAACTGAAATATAGACATATGCGATAGCTTTCTCAAACTCACAAAATAGGTGACAGCAGAAAGAAGAAATAAGCCTACATTTCTTCAGTGCCCTGTGTGGTGACTTAAATTGCATGATCTTCCTTCTCTACACGTGTATGATTATGTTCTCATTTGATGTCTTTCTTTTTTTTTTTTTTTTTTTTTTTTTTTATTCACAGCAGCAGAAAAATAAAGCAGCCAGAGCCTCACCTTGCATTGTGAAGAATCATATGTTGACAAGAAGAGCTTCACGACAAACATGAAAAATTCTGTTTGGGCTCTTACATTTGTATAATTTTCTTGCCACAAAATAATAGCTATTCTTAAGAACATACATTAATCATTAGCTTTGAGAAGGTCTTGGGGTTATTTAAATGTACATAGAAAGTTATAGTGCTAACTCCTCCCACTTATTCTAGTAAGAATTCAGTTCTATCAAGTTCAGTGCATGCAACTGAATACAATAACCTACAATTTTTAGTGTGCTTGGGAAAATAATGGGCTCTTAGCTAGTGAAAATGTAGACACAAGAGTAGTCGAGATGGAATCTCAAGGTCTGCAGTATTAGTTTTATTGCAATAGGCAATCCAATATCAGGGTAATTGAGTAAGTGGATAAAAGACGCTTTGTAACTTTAGCTATGAATTTTAAACTATGAAAGAGCTTAGTGTCAGGAGAGGCACATGAAAATAACAAAAGAAAGCAAATAGGTTACTCTGTTATTGGCTAAACTGAGTGTGATTGCATGAAGTTTAAATACACAGTGATGAATGGAAGCATCTAAGATGGTAAAATAGATTACAAAGGCAAGTTCAGTTTGTTTCCTCATAGGAATCTTGCAAACAAGTATGTTATTTTTTTTCAAAAATGATGGATTTAATTTAGCTCACTGCAAGTTTGATCTCAGCCCTGATTTTGATTTGAAACAGTGTCCTTTAACTTCACTGGGCTTTGGGCCAAATCCTCTGTGGGCATAACTTTTCTAATAAAGCAAAGCTCACAGGGAAAAACATTTTCTTAATTTTTTTTTAAATCAAACTAAATGATAATTTGGGATAAAAGTCTATCTTCCAGACGCACAAGCCCTTCTTCAGGTCTGGAATGGAAGCAGCAAAATACTTAATAATGTAAATCAGAAGTCTTTAGAAAAAATGTCAGCATCTGTAGAACAGGGAATATGTCAGCAGTAGAGCTAACATTGGTGCTGTAAAACCACTGTCTTCTGGTTTTATACTGAAAGATTCAGGTACTGATAAAAGAATACTTTTCACAAAACAACTATTACAACTTTGATGTTACACTCCCTTTTGTCCTCCATGGAGACCTACTTCTTCCTCAGAAGAAAGTTCTGCTAGGTACTACAAAGCACAAACTGATTGCAGATGTTGATTTTATGACACAGGATATATTCTCCAGTCATCCTCCTGGTGTTCACTGGCCATTAATTACTTGGATCTCTCTTTGGTATTGTTGCAAATAACTATATGATTGACCCTCCCCACTTTAACATCTCCCACAGCTCCCCTGCTACCAGCAGGGTTTCTTTGAAATTGTCTGCTTACACAAGTTAAACTCAGACGAATTGTTCTCAGCATCTATTATTGATTAGAAATTGTTGTTTCTGTTTAAGAATCTGCATGCCCAAAGCCTTGCCTGTTTTTTAAGAGCAACCCACTAAAGTTCCACTAAAATCATGGCTGTAGTCAGTCATCCACTAAAGTATACCCAGATAAAGAGAAGAGAGCAGATGTTCTTTCCAGTCCTGTCCATTATTATAGGATATCACCAGATTTTCTAATCAGTAAAGGTTGTATGTTACTTGCATTGTCAAAACCTGCTCTTACAGTTCAAAGCTACTGTCTCATTCTGTATGTCAAAAAGTACTGCAATTCTTTATAAAGGGAAAGCTAGGACAACAGTTAATGGTCTGCAATATATGAAGTATCTTTCAACACCTTGAAGATAACTTGAGCATCTTTTTGTGATTCCTATTGCCTTAAACAGAGCAGCTTTCTACCTAAATGGTCACCAGTGTGATTATCAGCCATATCTTGCTGTTCTTAAATAACTAAGATTATGCCCTTACAGATCATAAACTTTAATTAGGAAGAATGACATAACAGGACTGGAAAGTTTTAGTGGTTTACTTGGCATTTCAACTAACAATTGTTAATGTCCTCCTAAAAGTCATATTTTAGTGGACTTTGTTAAGATTCTGATACATTTTAAGGAAGGAGTTTGATTCTTTAATTGGCTCCCGTAACCATTTTCTCTCTCTAACAAGAAGAGTTTTCTGTAAACCAGAATTCTAAAAGCCACCATGTAAAGTGGTATACTTCGGGCATAAAATAACACTCATCTAATGTCATTTTCTTCCTCTGACATCCACATCTGGAAAAGGCACAAAGTAGAAACGTTCTGATTATAATCATTCCCATTTGGACAGAAGGGAGAACACAACGGTTTTCTAGAATTCTGACAAAAGTTACAAATGTTGCTATTTTCATATTTATTGTGACTCCTTCACCATCAGTAAACAATGAATAGATGCCACATATTTCAGACAACTAATTTGTGTTCTATTTTTGTTTTAGGGGTCTCAGATTTTCACTAAAGATTTCTAGTGAGGTAGAACAAATTATTTCAGGAAGGCAGATGCCACATATATTATGCCATGTTAAGAAGAAATTCTTTACTTCCGGGAAGCTGTGGATGCCCCACCCCTGGAAAGGTTCAAGACCAGGCTGGATGGGGCTTTGCACACCTAGTGGAAGGTGTCCCTGCCCATGAGAGGGGGGTTGGAACTAGATGATCTTTAAGGTCCCTTCCAACCTAAACCATTCTATGGTTCTATGATTCTATTCCTCGCTTAAGTAGCAAACTCAAAACCAATAATATTTAACCTTGTGGAATGTCCCTATTATTTTTTCTACTTATGTAAAGAAAAGACAGAGGCACTCACTTTCTTACTTAGTTCACTGAAGACAAAGCAGATACATACACTGTGGTCTTTCATGGAAACTGCCTTGTTCCTTACTTTGCGTTTTGTTTTTTTTTTAATCTAAAATAAAAATTACTCTTAATTGAAGGCATATGGCACTTCTTTGTACTCAAAAACATAACAGTCTGGGAACAGTATTACTGGGTATCTTGCAGTTAAAAAAGCTTTCTTGCAAGATTTGTAGTTGTTTTATAGACTTACAAGATTTTGCTCATTCTGGTATCTTGGGAAAGCATTTCAAATTTCTGATGAACTCCAGACCTGAATTTGAACCAGGATTCTTTGAAGTTACCTTCAGCAGTTGAACTCAGTTACAGAATATTAGGCTGTCTACATTTGTTTTGCAGCATCTGTCCCTTCTCATGCAATGCCGTTGAAACTGGGGAGCAGAAGAGAGCATATATATGTCAGCATCCATGGAGCAGAAGAAAACCTCCAAGACAACTAGTAGTTTGCATAATTTAAAGTGTAGCTTTTACACTGGCTAACAATTGGTATTTGACTATAGACCACTTAAGGAAAGGAGGAATTAAACAGTTGTGTACAAAACAGCTGAGGGAACAGACAGAAACAGCTCCTAAGAAAGATCTCTATAACTCAAAATGCAGTTAGGCTATTTATATATGGAAAAAACAAACAAAACAAACAACAACAACAACAAAACACACACCCATACAAACACACACAAAAACACAAGAAAAAAACACCAAACCCACAAATCTGCCTTGGTTTTTCCATATGAACCATCCCTATCTACCACATTTAAATTGGTAGATTATTATTGAAGACTTCTTCGTGGTAGGTAAGATGAACAGAGAGAGCAAACATTTTCCCTTCCCTCTTTATGCAGGAAAAAGTCAATAAAGAGTCATACTGACCAAAAAGGGCATCATATAGTCATGGAAATATAAGTAATTGACCTGCTCATATATACTGTCATGATCCCTAGGAGACAGCAAAGGTTAGAAAAGATTAATCAACTAATTAAAAATGAAGTACTTATCATAGTGTTCAGAACTATCCTAGGAACTGGTACTCTGAAATAAAAACCATACTGCATTCTCTCTTCATTTTGTTCTTTCTCTGCAGAATTTAGGAAATACTTCTTGCCTTGTAACTGAGGCCCAACTAGACAAACCCAGCCATAACTTCTTTCCACCAATTTTTACAAATACACAAATTAGGATTTTAGATAAAAATAAGATGGACCAACAAAAGTAATATTAAGATGTATGTATTTGCTGATATTTTTAATACTACTTTAATAATAAAAGATTATTTTAAGAATACTCTTTTTTTTCCTGAAACTTTATTGAACTAAGAAATTGATCTTTTCAGCGAAGTCAAGACATTTTTCCCTTATGCTCAGGATTTTGTACAGACAAAAATTTGTCTGTACATTTGCCTTAACACTAGTCAAGTTATTTACTTTGTGAATGAAATGGTTTGGTACCCAAAAGTGAGTATATGGAGTAGCCATTTGCTTCAAGTTATATAGTATATTAATCAATATATTTTCCCTGGTATTTTTACTCTTAGCTCTTATCTAAAGAAACAACAATCATTTTCTTAGTTAAAGAAACAAACATGTTTCTTTAGCTGTGGAAAGCTATTTAGTCTTCAAAACTTCTCTGATGATTTGTAGAACAACAAAATCAAAGAAGTAAGTTCTCTGATGATGTGTTCAGTTTGAATACAATTTGCAGTGGTTTTGACCTTGGTAACTGAATAAACAAAAGGAAGAATTTTTAAAGACTAGTTGATGGTATGGTATTTCTGATATCAAAGGACCTATAGTAAAGTTAATGTATGGTCTAGACTACAAAGTTTTGCTGACATATTTGGCTGGCTGGAGAGTAACAAAATCATAGCATGCAACAGTACAGATGGTGGAGCTGCCTTAACACTTGCATGCCAGAGGAGGATACAGGCAAAGCCCATTTCTCTCAGATGAAGCACTAAGGATAGAAAGTTCCTAGAGTCACTAGAGGATGAAAGATTTAGGATATATACAGTAAGAAATGTCACGTAAGGTTTATACATGTGATCCAGCTGTCATCTGAAATGGTAGGATCCTAGAACTTCACCTAAACCTCATCTAAACCAAATGTTTCAAATATAGTAACCAATTTTCTCTACAGAAGGAATAAACATGGGTTAAAAAAAGAGATGAAAACTACCTGAAATTTAAGGAACCAATTCCCTGAAAGCCATCCTGCCCAACCACAACAGAGGATAGTAATCTGCTGGGGAAAGTATAAACTGAGGTTCCAGGTGGCATTAAAGGTCCCTTTGAACTGTTAGCTCTCTGAGGAAGCAATGCTGCTTTCCTCACATTTTGTTCTAGCAAAATGCAGTCAACAGTCACTGTTGGCACTAGGAGTGAAACAAATAACTGTTTGGGAATTGTCTTAACTGCATGGCCTTTGTCAGTACATTATAGACTCATAGAATATCCCGAGTTGGAAGGGACCCATAAGGATCATCAAGTCCAACTCCTGGCACCACACAGGTCTACCCAAAATTTTAGACCATGTGACTAAGTGCACAGTCTAAACACTTCTTAAACTCCAACAGGCTTGGTGCAGTGACTACTTCCCTGGGGAGCCTGTTACAGTGTGCAACCACCCACTCAGTGAGGAACCTCTTCCTGATGTCTAGCCTAAACATCCCCTGCCTTAGCTTGACACCATTCCCTTGGGTCCTATCACTGGTGACTAAGGAGAACAGATCGATTCCCAGAACTGTGCCGGAATCATTCAGTCTTTCTTATGTTTGTCTTCACAGTGCCTCCTTGCATGAACTAATGCTGTTTCATATTTGGCTAGTTAATTATTGCTGTGTATTTCAAAATAAGGTAGCTGAAATTATAATTCTGCATTTTGCACCCAGTAGTCAAAGCTTTCATCACTGTTATTTTCTTTCTTCCCTTCAAATTCTTTTCATCTTTTTATTCCTAGAGAAAGGACAATTCCTTCAAGCACATTAATCAACCATACTAGTGATGCTGCTCTAAGAGCAGGTTTACTGTAGACAGGAATGTGGAAAAATAACAATCTTTAACAAGGCCAGGAAACCCCTGATGCACGTGAACCTGTGCAAACAAAGGAGGCTTGCTTATGCTGTTAAAGGGGGAGACACATCCTTGCCATCAGAAAATGTCCTTTAGAGAATATGATATTGCACTCAAATGTCACTGTCAGCACCACTGAATAAACCCAGATTGTGCCATGTTTACTCAAGTGAAGTGGTAGCTAAGTCCTCAAATAGCGCAGAGGAGAAATTCTGCTTACCATGACTGAAAGGAGCAGAATGCAGCTCCTTGAATTTTATGCTCTCTGGAGTAGCATCTAAACTGTCTTTTGGGCTTTGTATTACAATGACCAAACCTCTGACTGCTTAATGATGACACAACTATTAGTTTTAGACCGCTCTCATGAGCACAGGATTTGGCTTAGTATTTGTAGCTCAATTTACTAAATAGTTAGTAAACATTTTACTAAATAGTTGTAGGATTCTTCATGACAAAAGAGATTCCCTGTAGTCATACTACCTCCTCCCAAATCAGAGTTTGGCAGCCCAGCATTGCTAATGGATGTCAGAAATGACAATGGAGCAACATTGACAAGCCAGGAAGTTTTACATTACTATGACAGGATTGATTCAGAACAAAACTCTATCTGCCCAGTAGTTCATCTCTGACAGTAACCAGTAAAGTACAGCAAGGTGAAAAAGTTTTGTAAAGAGGCTAAGTGTTAAAATGTTTTTTCTAAGATGCAGCTTGTCTGCTGCTGGCTGTTGGGAGTTCATGGATTTTTGGAGCCAAGGATTTGCTGAATTAATCTGACCTCTTTTTTCGGGGGGAGAACTACTCACATACTTTAGGGAAATACTTACATATTAGGATACTATCATCATATTTCTGTATAGAAACCAATGCCAAACATGCCATATCTTTAATCTCCTTTTATATGTCTTTTAGGATGTTTTGTGGTCAGTTGACACATTTCTCCAAGAATGGGGGGTTTACAGAAAATCTTTCATAATAGCCATCCAAACTACTTGAATTCTAGACACCTACAAAAAGTGTACAGTGGAAGAACAATAATTTCAAGCTGAAGCAGTGCCTGAAAACACATGTAAGTGTCAAGGCCTGAAAAGTAGTTTAAGACTGTTAGAACCAGACCTTCATAGCAAAACTACAAAATAGAGAGAGCATTTTAATCCAAATCAAAGCTTAAGAGAAGCAGATCTGCTAAAGAGGCAGCAGTAGTTTGAAGGTGTACTTTTTAGGTATCTTTTAGGAAAGTATTTGTCAACATTTATTTGTCAATACCTGTCTGTTTTCATTCATGCAAACCAAACTATGTGCAGCTTGAAATATGTACTCTTAAAAAGGTTTATGTATATTTCCTGATTTCCTGCAAGTTTGTTCTACTTAAAATTAATCTCTGGATAAAAGTAAGGGAAGAACAACAACAATCCTTACTAGGAATATGCATGGGATTTAACTTTTTTATTTTTTCTGGTGTTTTCAGGGTGACTGTCTATTATCAGTATGATTGCAAAGGCTATCCCAGTTTTTCATGTCCTTTCTTTGCTCCCCATGGAGACTTGGATGGACTCATTCCACCCAAAACAAACTTGTTCCTCCACCCATCAGAGATAGCTTTTGTAATTGTACAAACATCAGAATGTAATCCTGTTCTGATAAATTTGAAACGTCGATTCTGTGAATGAAGCTTCACAGTATGTTCTTTTGAGCCGTTATAAACAAGATATGAATATTGTCTCTGACATAACAAAGTCTGTACCTTGTTCACAGCTTTTGCAAGAAAAAAAAACCTTCACATCCTTACACAGGGGACTTCTTGGAATTGCAATTGGAGATGATGATTATGGGGAAACTAAGACTTGTAAATGCTTTATTGTTTTGATGGAAATTTGCCAATAAGGCAGATAAAAGACTTTAGAAGAAGCTAGCTAGGAAACAAATCAGAGACCTAGATGACCCTACTGGAAAAATAAATTCTAGTACTTAACATCTGGTTCTTGCAGTTGTCAACTCACTCAGCAAATGGTCAGACTGATTAGCTGCTTGTCTGCAGAATATAGGAAGGGAGTAAAGACCACATCATATCAACAGTAGCAGCCAGTGCCAAGTGAATGCTTATAATTTACAGCAATATTGGTAAAGGTAGCAGACAGCAGTGTGTAGATAAAAGCCTAACTTTTAAAGTTTGTGCCTGTGCTGCAGTGTGACCACTTGCTGGTACAGACATGTAAACAATAAATAACAATGGCCTAGTTGTTAAAGACATGGCTATGAAATCTTAAGCGTTCCATGAAACATTCAGTAGCAACTTGCCTTGGACTTTGTTTCAAATTTTAAATGTCATCATGAACAGTTCTTCCAAATGTTTTCCAATCAACTTGGACTGATTTACAGTTACTGCCTGCCTGACTTAGCTCAAAACCACATTTTGATGTAAAACTACAATCAAACCAATGACTTCAAAGAAGACTTTTGATTGAAAGAGAATTTCAAAATGAAGGATTTGGGAAGTCCTTTCAAACTGAAAGAGAAACACCTTCCCCTGCATGCCCTGGACTTGCAAAAAGGCTAGCACATTACATAGGCTGTATTCACGCTGTGCAGCAAAAGGAAATTACTGTACATGAAAAACCTGACAAAATAAACCCACTCAATGCAGCTTTACATAATGCAAAGCCAGGAATATGGATCAGCTTGGATCCAGTGACCAACAGGCTAATCCTTGCAAGGTATGCGGCATGTGTGATATCTTTAATCTAGCAAAGTCTTGAGGTTCATGGGGACAGAGCCACCAGGCTCGTCTCTGAGCCACAAGTTGTGTGCTAAATTCCTAGTGACCCATCAATTACTCCACATCAGATGGTTACTTTAGATACTAACCAAACTGCAAGAACCCCAAAGAATTCTCTTGTTATTTAAGGAAGAGTAAGGGGTGTTCAAGAGTTTTTGCTTTCATGCATATAGTAGTGTGTTTAAAGCTTGGTTTTGTCCCCTCTAGTCTTCCCTTTGTCCACCATGGCAAATAAAACAGGAAACCCTGTATCTATCTGCAGGTGCCATTCCCCAAAAGTTGGTGGGGTGACAGCCCTGTATTTTTAGGCATTATCACCTCTAAACACTTCAGCATATTATGCTTGCAGAGAGGTCTTGCTTCAGTGTAGAAACTGGTCACTGGTAGGGGTCTTTATATAACATTCTTATTTGTGAAAGGCAATCTTCTTGCCTAACTACTCAGCAGCAAATTAATGGACCATTTTTGGAAGATGCAGTGGTTGATATGAATGAGAGACAAGGGTGCTGAGCACATATACATATGGGCACACACAAATACACAAATACAGGAAATTGACTGTTTTTCTGTCAAGCTTCTTGATAATAAAATAAGTAATTATAAAAAGATTGCACCATCTTGACAGGATGCTGGTGTACCTCCAAACCTCTGCCATTAAAATCCAAGGAATCAAGCCAGAAAATGCAA
This sequence comes from Cygnus olor, assembly GCF_009769625.2. Taxonomy (NCBI): domain Eukaryota; kingdom Metazoa; phylum Chordata; class Aves; order Anseriformes; family Anatidae; genus Cygnus; species Cygnus olor. The sequence continues at coordinate 11,598,001 of NC_049198.1, read as the reverse complement.
TTTTCCTCATGAAAGCAGGAAGAGAGAGCTAGGATTGTCTTAGGATTGTCTTTTTTTTTTTTTCTTCTACTCATCTTATATTCTGTGAACCATATTGAGTGCTACCCAGACATTTTCATACATGCTGCATTACTTCTACTGGATTTGAATGTGATGGTTGAATTATAAAGCTATTCTGTTTGTAGCAATTCTTTTTAAAAATATATCTACATTTCATTATTTGCATTTTTTGTGGTTGTTTATAATCACATGGATCCACAATAGCTCCATCAGTTCAAAATGCCTCAACATAAACTACGTGAAACTGTTTAGGCTAAATCCTCATTTAAATAATCCTGTGGAATTTTACAATTCCAGCTGGGGGATGACTGTGGCTCCAAATATCTTTTAGATGCTCACAGATTCAACCTATCTTGTCACTTCCTGCAGTTTCTAAAATATTTCTCCTTTCTTCAATCAAAACATGTGCAACTGTACATTTAAACCACAAGGGTGAGTGAACCACGTTCAGCCTACTCAACACCCTAGGTTACAACAGCATCTGTGGCAGCTGATTATCAGGAAACATTTCAGAGTGGAATTTAAGTGATTTGTGTTTTCAAGACCAGCACACGGACCATAAAGGGGCATTTGGGGATATTTGGGCTTTAGTGTCAAGTATTCAGTTACAACTTTTTGTTCATTCACTGTGATTACTGAACTTGATAAGCCATTGACTTGGATGGAATATATGAAAACTTCACATTTTCTGTGACTATTTCACAGCTTGAGCTGGGCAATGAAAACAGAAAAAAGTTGATTCAAAGAAACATTGTCTTGTTTCAAGGTCTTGCACTCTCCCCATTAAAATTCTTTTGTAAAACAAAAGCATACCATTTCATTAAACAAAATAACTACGCAGGCTTCTCCATATGTTATATTCTTTCAAGGTTGATGTATGTAAAAAATCTGTATTGCATTAAATAAGAAGTGAATGTAAATATGACATATGGAAATATTCCAAATGATTGAATTGTAAAATACAATTTAATGCTACAGATTATTTCTCCTTTCTCTCATCTGACAGTATGAACTTCTATACAGAGACAATACAAAAATTTCATTTACTTAAAGAAACTTAACTAAAAGTTTTAGCAGGAAAATCTCATGCTATTTCTATATTGCTGTATTGGGATTTTTACTAAAATCAAAAGGCAAATAATGACTTTAACATGAGGTCTAATTCTGTTCTCATTCAATCAGTGTAAATAAAAATCAACTTCATGGACGTAAGTGAAATTCAACTGATGTAGAAGTTATGAGGTTCCAGTTAGTTCCATTTACTTTACTACAGTTACCTCTGATCTGCCTTAGTGTGAGATCAGATTCAGTCCAATATGGACAGACTTGCACATTCAGTTTAACTCCAGGAACAGATTTGGGACACAAAGTATAAATCCGCAACCACACTTCCCAAAAGGTAAGGTGTTCAGCACAGTGATTTTGGGCTTGACAATAAAGAAAAATAGGAACCAGACACAAGTTCAGGATGCTTGGATACACACACATTTCTAATTAAAATTAATTTTAAAATCAAGGGTCTGCAAATCAGCACCCCTGTTTTTATTGCCAGGACCTAACTTCATGTCTCTGGATTTCAACTGTATTAGAAACTAATACGTAAAGTAGACCATATGTTTTAGGTGTGAGCAAAATTATCTGCTGTTGCAGAAGAAACCCAGGACTCTGGACCGAATTCTTGGCAGTAAAGCCTTTTGATTCATATTTATACAAAAACCTAATATTGACATTAAGGAAGGACAAGATGAATTATGTTTGGTGCTCTAAATGTTCTGAGTGTTCAGCGTGAGGAAAGCTGACAAAGCTGGCTAAAGTGGTGAAGGGATCTGGTGGTACAGACATTTGGCCTCTTGCAGACAGGTTCTTTTACTTCCTATACCCCTTGAACCTTCCCCGTTCCTACAACTACCTCCAAATTGCACTCCTTTTGAAGTTTAGGACTATTTCAATACGTCTTTTCCACTTCTGGTTTCTGATTGCATCTAAAAGCACCAAATGTCTTGAGAAAGGCTGCTCTCTCCTCTCAATTTATTCAAGATGTTTGAATACATTTTAAATCCATATGGAAACCCAACCCAAATATAAAACCTTCAGAGATTTGCACCTCATTACACCCTTTCAGGTTCCAAAAAAACAGTGCCAACCCACCTACCCTTTCAGGTTCCAAAAAAACAGTGCCAACCCACCTACCAATGTGAACACATCTACCTCACATCACTCACTTGTTGCATTAAACCAGAGAGCAAGTTAGTAGAGCAATATCAACACCTACATAAGAATGTATGTTCTTGTTTTGTTCCACTCTTATTCTACCAGCAAACTCAGGAGGGAGACACGACTTGCAATTTAGCCCTGAGCATCTTGCACTTTGTTGTTGTTTCTACTTGCAGTATCAATGTCAAGTATTCTTGCTGGAATCAGGCAGGGAAAGGAAGGGAACAAACCCTACCTAGCACATCTGCCTTTTTAGCCTGCCCCAGAAATGGCCAGACATGAGGGTAAATTCAGACCTCTTCTCTCTTATCATTCTCTTATCAAGTGAGTTTCCAGCTAGTGACAATGAAGAACAAAGTGCAGGCCAGGTGACAGTCTGTTCATTAGTATATAATCATAGTGAGGCAGTATAGGGAACACGCTGCACTTCTCACAAGGCAATACAGTGCAGCGTAAACATGGCATTTTCCCTGTGGACTCTCTTCCTTAATGTGTTGGAATGGCAAGAAAGCTCTGAAGTGCATTAAGATTTAGACTGGTGAGAGTTTAAATTACTGAAAATCCACATCACTGGAGACATTCAAGTGCAAAATCCAGACAAAATTCTGCCTACAGGATAGGAGTTGAGTGACAGGCCAGCAACCTATCCCTTAAAAAAATAGTAATATGATAAGGCTGCCATTCTGACAAACATCATTACAGATATGGATGGCAGAGCTTGGTTCAAAGTCCTCAGGCAATAATTGATGGTACGAAAAAAGTTTAGAGTGTATACAGTAACTATAGACTTATCTTGGTGTGTTTTTTTTAAGTTTGCTTACTTTCGTAATGTAGCAGTACAATGTATAGTTTGAAATATAAAATATATTAGTGATTAAGATGTCACATTAGGTTTACTTTTTTTTTTATTTTTTTAAAGCTTCCATGTAAAAGATTTATAGATAGAACAAAATGCAAAAAGAAAATATTATTCCAACTGAGGTCTTCAATGAATGTATATTGTTTGCATCTGCTATGCTGTGTGATACTTCAGAGAATGGCAAATCACTCAGAGCTGTTTGTGCTCAGAGAAGATCAAGAGGCAGCAAGTGATCCCAACAGGAACTCCAGAAATTTAACAGAAGGGCCCTCTGAGACCCTCTCACCCTGGCACAATTATCTCCTGTTGCTAGACAAATGCTGAAGTGCATTTGAGTCGCTATCAAAATGAAATATCAAGAGAAAAGCTAGGATGTTTGCTTTCAAAGCTGGAGGCTCTGCCCCAGGAAATCAACCCTCTGAATGACCTCAATCTTCCTGACTGTGTCAAATGCCAGATGTAGGCATAGGTTCATGTCATCTTACAGGCAGTGGAGGAAGAAGGTGACATTTCTGCGTCATGAAACAGGATTATAGAAGTTAACTGTTTAAAAAAACATCCATATCTATAAAGATCCTGATGATACTTTTTATTTTAGAAAGGCTCATGGGATTTTAAGATGCCCAGTGAACGTAAAATCAAAATGTCAAGGAGAGACCCAAAGACCACATCTGCATAGAGTGCTGGCTTTAGGGTCCTGAGGTGCTAAAAAATCAGCTTGGGCAATCTGTATGGGACACGGCCATCTGCAGAGAGATGGCAGCCCAAAGCTGCAAGCACTGCCATGAGCCTTTTCCCTCAAGTGCCCTGCAGTGATTCTGCTTCCCCCTTGGCATCCGAGGGATGGGAGCTGTTCCTCTCCTCGTTCATATAGTCCGAATCAGGACCACATAGTACTGCTTTTCAAAAGAAAGGCTTTTATTTATTTATTTATTTTTTCTTTCATGAGGAAGGTTATGCTGTTTTGTTTCTGAATTTTATTTTAATGGACTAAAATTTCATTTTGAAGATTTCCATTGCATGCTCTCCTAAATTCAGCACAAAACTGAAAGTAGTCATTAAGGCTTAAGTTTTTTCTTCCCTTTCTGGACTTTTGTTACAAGGAGCTTCATGGTGATGATGTTTCATAAGTATTAAAATAGAGGAGACTGAACAACACTAGATGTGAGAGGGGGGAGAGAGCATGTCTTCATAACTTGCAGAAGACATTGAAGGAAGGAACCCAGGCTGCAGACAAGTATTTATGATCCATTCAGCCTCTGCAGCAGCTGAGCTGCAGAAATCCATGAAATTTCTAGAGCAAACATATAGAACTGAGAAGTAAGCTGAACAAATTCTTATGGCACATTTTGGTTTAACTCTTTCAAAGCACTGTCTCAGTTTAATTTGAAAGAAAAAAAAAAAAAAAAGAGAAAAAAAAAACACATTTCCTTGTTTATCGGCTGTGTTCTTTTATCATTTCCCAGTAACACAGCTGGAGAAAACTGATTTTTCTGGGATGATAGAATTAGCATTGAGAAACAGAACTGTTTGGCTTTAGATCACTGACTTGAACTGGAAAGGGGCAAAGCATGTCAGGATTTCGTGGTTGTTCCAGGCTGCATATAGAATGAATTAGTAGCTTCAATTAAATTCTCAGTTGCATAAAGATAGAAAATACCACTTCCATGACTTAAGCCTTTGTTGGCAATTCCAGCAGAACAAGATAGGTCAAGCTTGAAAGCAAATGAGTGGGGTGGAGTGGGGGAAATTCCCTCTCAACCCTACAGGTGCACTATCTAAGCCAGCACTGGAGCACATGGAGGAGGGAATTTGAGGAAGTTTGTGCTGCCAGAAAACCATATGGATCTCCTCTGCACTTAACCAAAAGACCTGGATACACAGATTCAGGTTGGAATGGCCCAAAAACACTTCATTTATAGATAACAGATCTCCAGTGTCTGTCACCAAAACTCTTGAGTCTTCCCAGGCCTCTGCTGGGTCCTTGCTTAATGCTGCATTACAGCTGGATTATTTTCTCTCTCATGCTCCGATAAGCCAACAGACAATATTTAAAATATTTCAATTCTCTTATGTTTTCCTGGATGAAAAGAATAAATGGACGCTTCTCGATTTTGTTGCCATTCTGGTTACCTCCAGAGCTTGAAAGTTTTATCCTCTTTGTAAGTCTGTCCCCTTCTTCTCAACAAAGAAAAATCTTCATAAATTAAAAATGAGTGGACTACAGGTGGAATCCCGTCTCACTCCAGAGTACAACAGAGCACTAAGAATGGTGCGCTTTAACTGCTTTTGACAGAAGGAATGCTTTCAGCACATTTTTATCAGGGCATGTTTTTTATTTGCTCATTTGTAAGGTTGCTGATACTAAGTTCATCTTAAGGAAAACATTCATTGTGCTCTGATAACAAACTTAGGACACTGCATTTAATAATGATAAAGTAGCTCATTTCTTGCACAAAGTACAAAACAGTTATTTTAGCTAGGGTTGCCTAGGAGTTAACACTATTTATCTTACAATACAATGAAGAACAGACTGTATTAAACAACAGAAAAAAAAAAGCCATATAAAAAGTTTTGCATATGATATTACAACATTTCCTAATCACTTTTATCAGTGCAATCAAAACAGAAAGGTAAATATTCTTTTTTTTAGTGTGAAAAGCCTATAGTTGTACACTTTGTGTCTTAAGAAATTACTGCTGCATTTTAAACAAGTAGTAATTTAATATTTATAGTAAAGTGTTTAAATACTAATTATTAAGATGCAGAGAGAATTACAGTGAACTACTCATTAGCTGAATTTTATATTTTAGTTTGTTTTACGGATTGTTGTTAACAGCCTGTTATTTCCAGCACTGTAGTAGCTATTTGAAATTGTGCCAAAATTGTAAAATTATTCTAATTGAAATTTATTTGAACCTGGTTGTTTTTTTAAATTAGGGCAACAGAGGAAGTAGTCAATACTAATATTAGAGTGTTTGAATACCTATCTCACATATCTAGCATAAAGTGTATTTAAACACCTTTTACCTTGATGTGCTTGCTTGTTTAAATGAACTTTACTTAGAAAAGAGCATTTAAGGTCCATTTTTTGATTTAACATACCTTAGGAATCAATTTTCCTAAATGTTTGTTGTATTTGCTTTAAGTGTGCTTAGTTATTATTCCTGCAAATATGCTTCCTTGATAGAATATTCGCAGAAGAACTAAAGAAATATAAACTGTATGGTTTGATTTAGTTCAAAGTTTGGAGCAAATATTCCTTAAAAAAATAATAACAAAGTTCTAACGAAGTAAGTCTAATTGAAATTGTGTCTTTGACTGACATCTTTTATCTAGCCCTACTTATTTAAGAAAATAACTTTCCAGGTCTATGACATTAGAGTGCTTGCCAAGTTTTTCTTGGCTAACATTACGGATAATTATTTTTCAACTATGTGCATTTTAGCACTTAAACCACAATATTTACCTACATAACAACTATGGAGAGAGTGCAAGTTTCCTCAAATCAGTGTGGACCCGACATTTTTTGTGATTAAAGGCCACGGTGATAAGAAACCAATGTACGTAGCATCTGTATCAATCAAATACACATATTTTCTGTTGTAAATGCTTTATTAAATGCTTTACTATAATTTAGGTTGCTGTTACCAAGCTCAGAATCCAGCCCAGAATATTTCTTTAATTCTTGACATTTTAATAGAAGTTGCCAACAAAACTGGTAATTAATGCTCTGAGCAGTCTAGTGTTTTACACTGAAGTATGTTTTTGTCCTTCATAATGATTCATTTTGCACAAATCACTGAACAGCATTGCACAGTGCTGTTTTGCCAATACAACTTGTACCAGCAGCCTGAAGTTCAGAGCTTTTCCTTTTACATCACTTAATCATGAAGGGCAGACAAGAGGACTGCTTTTAATGACTTTCTGTACCTGCTGGGTTCAGGCTATGTGTGATCATCCATCTTCATAGTATCTGCACATACAGAGGAGGAGGTGAACATCAAGATCTTTAGGGAAGAGGTACTGACTAGTTCCCAGGAGCTCTCAAGTACTTAGCCTAGTAGTCTCCCATAGGACTGCTTCAGTAGGGTACAAGATTCTTCTTAAATGTCTTCATCACTTGGTTTATTTGAAAACCACTGACCCATACTTTCAAAGTCTATGTCCCAGGAATGCCTTCCAGTGAGATTTCATACAATTATTTTTTTTTCTGCTATTACTTTTGCAGCAATAAATAATGGAGGCAATAAATAAATAAATAATAAACCCCAACTTCCCAAAGTTGCAGCTCTTCTGGCTGCCACCTCATCTAGCTGTAGGGGTAAATATTGAAATACACTGGTATTTGGTTGCTAAACTGAATACACATAGGTGGAATGAGCTGTTTCAAGAATGATTAAATTTTCTTGACTTTTAAGGTGGGTGTTAATCTCTTGCACCCACCCCAAAAGGTAAATTAAGTGGAAAAAAACTGTGATATGTGATGGGGACAGCCTGGAGTGATTCTTGATTGAGCCATGGCTAAAAGGCAAATAATTGTGTTTGTGTAATGCTCTTTGATATAAAAAGTAATGCTGAATTTAATGGGTGGAATATTCCTTGGGGTGGAAACTGGGGGAAGAAGCTATAGAAAAGAGGTTTATCTGTTCCATGTTAGTTAGCATGTCACACCATTACCTGTGAACAAAAACACAAAATATACCAGTCTGTGTGAGCCATCACAAACAGATCCTAATTTCCTTTGAATGTGTGCATTATTTTTCATATGATTGCCAAACGCTTTGCTAAACAATTTTTAGAATAACTTTGTGAGCCGTTCTCTGTAGATTATTTCTTTTCAGCTTTCTGATTGGTTGCGTGAAGATTGTGATGCAAATGGGGAGGAAATTTAGACTGCACTGAGGGTCAATGCTTAGTTCCACCTCTGTGGCCATACCTCAGGGAAAATCTCACAGAATCACAGAATGGTTGAAGTAGCAAGGGACCTCTGGAGATCATCTAGTCCAACCTCCCTGCCAAGCAGGGTTACCTAGCACACGTTGCACAGAACTGCATCCAGGCAGGTTTTGATTATCTTCAAAGAAGGAGACTCCACAACCTCTCTGGGCAACCTGTTCCAGTGCTCTGTCACCCTCACAGTAAAGAAACATTTCCTCATTTTCAGTTTGTTTTAGTTTGTGCCTGTTGCCTCATGTCCTGTCACTGGGCACGACTGAAAAGAGTCCAGCCTCATCCTCTTGATACCTTCCCTTCAGATATTTGGTTATGTTGATAATATCCCCTCTCAGTCTTCTCTCCTGCAAGCTAAACAGGCTCAGCTCTCTCAGAATCTCTTCATATGAGAGATGCTCCAGTCCCCCTAATCATCTTTGTAGCCCTCATGTAGCCCTACATGATTTTTTCCAGTTAGGGCATGGTCACCTTTATGGCTGCCCTCACCCGGTTACCTCACCGGTTAATGGGATATTATGATAATATCCCATCCCCCTAATGACTTCCATATGGGTTGCTTTTTAGGATTTATTTATTTTTGCCTTAAATGCAGGGCCTGGCCTGGCAGCCTGCATGGTCGCTGGCCCCCGGCTCCTCCTGCTGGGCCCTACGCAGCCAAGTATCCCCGACATTGGTGTTCAGCGGGGACCGGCGCCGTCTGCACCCATCCTGCTCCCAGTGCCATGAGAAGCTTTGGACGAGCTGTCGTGGCGTGGAGGGGCTGTGTGCCCTGCGCCTGGGAGAGACGCTGCGGGACCAGTAGCTGGAGTGGCTCCGCCGCCGCTGCTGCTGCCACCACCCTGGCCCCGCGTTGCGTTGGGCCCTTCCCCAGGGCCGGCGAGCCAAGGCGTCCCGCACAGAGCACGGCACCAGCCTCATGATGGCTAGGATGGGCCACCGGCAGAGCGGGCAGGTCGCTCTGTGGGCGGCCCACAGCTGGTTGCACTCCGTGCAGAAGGAGTGCCTGCAGGGGTCCAGCCGAGCTGCGTCAGCCAGCGGGCCCAGGCAGATGGTGCACAACTCTTCTCTGGGCGCTTCCGCTGGCAGCTCCTGGCGTGGCTGGCTCATGGTGCCTGCCTCTGTCCTGGTGTGGAGATGCTTGTTCTCTGCAGGACACTGCTCTGATGATAAGAAAGTATCAGATCCTCCGGTCCTCAGCACCTCCCTCACTGGTCACTGGCAGAATCTCAAAGAGTCACAGCCCACCAGCAGCACCTTGACACCTTGCCTGCAACCAGAGGGATCTCAACGTCTTACATGCCACCAGAAGGACGTTGACATATCGCATTCCACCAGAAGGACCTTGACATCTTGAATTCCACCAGAAGGACCGGGGTGCCTCACCTGCTACCCAGAAGGACCTCTCGTGTCACAGGAAGGACCTTGATGTCTTGAGTGCCACCGGAATGACCTCGATGTTGCGCCTTCCACTAGCAACAACTCCAAATCTCACGTGAGAAAATGCTGACATAAAATGGCTACTCCACACTGACAGGAGCAATGTCTGCCAGGCTGGGGTCCAGACTGGGATCTCAGCCTTTGTCCCGGGAACTGTGCCTGGGAGCCAGGGATGTCTTTGACGTGCAGCTGGACACCTGAGCACGGGGAACGCTCTGAAGAGACCACTGAGGAGGACACAACAAGAAACAGAGGAACAACTTATCACCTTGTAAGGTGAAAAAGAGCCTGGGCATGAGGAAATTGGCCCAAGAAAGTGGGAACGTGCATGAGAAATCAAGAGATGTTTAAAGAATATCAGGAACATCATCAGCTGTTGGCTGCCCAAGGAGGATGGTAGAAACAAACAGCACCTCTTGGTTACCTGAAGTGGTGGTGTCATCATAGAATCATCACAGAACCACAAAATCACAGAATGGGCTGGGTTGGAAGGGACCTCTCAAGATCATCTAGTCCAACGCCCCTGCCAAGCATGATCACCTAGAGCACATTGTGCAGGGTGGCATCCAGGTGGGTTTTTCAGTATCTCCAGAGAAGGAGACTCCACAGCCTCTCTGGGCAACCTGTGCCAGTGCTCTGTCACCCTCACAGTAAAGAAGTGCCCTCTCATATTCAGCCGGAACATCCTGTGCTTCAGTTTGTGCCTGTTGCCTCTCATCCTGTCGCTGGGCACAACTAAAAAGAGACCGGCTCCATCCTCTCAACACCCACCCCTCAGATAGTTATACACATTGATGAGGTCTCTCCTCAGCCTTCTCTTTTCCAGGCTAAACAGGCCCAGCTCTTTCAGCCTGTCCTCATACGACAGGTGCTCCAGTCCTCTCATCATCTTCACAGCCCTCCTCTGGACTCGCTCCAGCAGTTCTATGTCCCTCTTGTACTGGGGAGCCCAGAACTGTGTTCTCATCAGGGCTGAGTAGAGGGGGAGGATCACCTCCCTTGAGCTGCTGGCAATACTCTTCAGAATGCAGCCCCAGACACCTCTGGCCTTCTTGGCCACAAGGGCACATTGTTGGCTCATGGTTAGCCTGCTGTACACCAGGTCTCCCAGGTGTCTCTCCGCAGAGCAGCCCTCCAGCAGGTCAGCCCCCAGCCTATACTGGTGCCTATACTGGTTATTCCTCCCTAGGTGCAGAACTCTGCATTTTCTTTTGTTGAACTTCATAAGGTTCCTCATCACCCAGTGCTCCAGCCTATCCTGGTCGCTCTGAATGGCAGCATAGCCTTTTGGTGTGTCAGCACTCCTCCCGGTTTTGTGTCATCAGCAAACTTTCTGAGGGTGCACTGTGTGCCATCATCCAGGTCAGGGATGAGTAGGTTGAACAGGACTGGAACCAGTACAGACCCCTAGGGGACACCACTAGCTACAGGCCTCCAACTAGACTCAGCATTGCTGATCACAACCCTCTGAGCTCTGCCATCCAACCGGTTCCATCCACCTCACTGTCCACTCATCCATCCCATACTTCCTGAGCTTGCCCAGGAAGATGTTATGGGAGACAGTGTCAAACGCCTTGCTGAAATCAAGGTAGACCATATCCACTGCTCTCCCCTCATCCACCCAGCTAGTCATTCCATCATAGAAGGCTATCTGATTGGTCAAGCATGATTTCCCATTGTTGAACCCATGCTGACTACTCCTGATCACATTCTTCTCCTCCATGTGGTTGGAGATGACCTCCAGGACCATTCCCTATTCCCTCCTTACCCCTGATAGAGGAGTGATCTGTTCCTTGTCCATACCCATTCAGCATCTGAAAAACTCTCTATTTTGCCAGACCCACTCCAGCTGTCAGCATGTTTTAAATCCCCTGGCAGCCTTGGTTCTGACTGGTGGCATGATTACTGTCCATGACAGATTTCAGGACGAATAAGACAAGCAGTATTTAGAACAGGCCATTTTTCTTGTTCCCGAACTTAAAGATGAGCAATAGTAATGGTGAAGACAGAACACATTTCTGCTATCATTAATCATTTGTGCTAAAATACACAACTCTTATAATTTGTTAGCATTCTCAGGAAGAATTGAAAGTTGTCCAAATAACCATGATTTAATAATGTTTTAATTCCCTACCAGACACTCTTCAATCTGAACTTGTAGGAAATCCTTTTTGTAGGAATTCATGGAACAGGTTTATATATGATTTCATTACCCAGCTAGCTCTGTCTTTATGAAGCACGTTGAACAACACAAACAAAAATAACTCAACCTTTATTGCTGTTTCCTTTTTGATGTTTTGGCAGCCTGGATCATTTCCACACCACACAAACACTCCCTAGAGACAGATGTCGGAAAGATTCAGCCCAAAAAATCTAGGGCAAAGGTTCAGGTTCTGATGCTTAGCTGTTGGTGCTGCAATTTTACAATATTTGAGAAAGATGAAAACACAACAGCAAGCCAAAAATCTGTCTACCTGTTCAGTCCTCTTGTATTTTCAGCTTTAGATGCTCAGCCTGTCAAGTCCTTAGGGCTGTGTGAAAAGATGACCAATTCCTGCAGCAACAAGGCCAAACGATTCCCTCACAATTTTGCCAGAAAGCAGAATAATTTCCCTGAACTTGAGTTCTTGTGTCAGAAAGTCATGGGGAGCTGGAGTCTTTGGTTAGAAGCTCATTGATTGTTTGAAGGTCCAACAACAACAGTTTGAGAAATAAATGGTTTTGCACATGTATCAGCCTACTGCAAAACAAATGGTCCGGTTCCAAACCTGTTGATAGCTACCTGGTGGGATCAAATGTCCTAATCAGGCTGTCTTGGAACTGAGGTGCCTAAATGGGTGAACACTGACTACCAAGCCTTCATGGTTGGTATGAGTAGTGGTAACATAGCTACATAGAGCTCTTCATGATCATGGTATAGCTGTGACCAGCCTAATTAATATTATTAGTTAATTAGATAACGTAGTAATATCTCCTGGGACAATGGTTTCTGCTTTGGTCTGTTGGTAATATAATGGTGTCTTAAGGGACTTGGGCAGAAGACAATCCTTTGGCTGGTGCACCAAACCCTGGAGACTAGACTTACCAGGACATACCAGAGACAGGAGGGAACATTTTAGGCCTGTCCCTTGTTTTCCAGCACTGTAGAACAATCCAGATGTAGTCACAGGAGACCTTTCTTCATGAGCAGCTCTGAGCAATCATTGTCCCTTCTGCTCCCTAGTCTTGTGTTTCTGAGCTGATGTCCTCAAGAAAACCTGTCTTGTTGACTTTGCTGGGATAATCCAGAAATACAATATTGTGTGGGTGAATGCTGGGGTTGAGTACACTGGCTGCAAAGTGATTTTTAACATAGGTTTTCTCCAGTCCACCACCATCCTAAAGGGCTGGCAGCAAATCATCATTCTGGGTGACAAAACCCTTCATTCCATTTAAAATGTCACAGGACCCATTCTCTAACCTTGATGATCCCAGGGGTTTTATATTCCTCTTCTCTCACTGGATCTACCTTGCCTTTCACTTCTGCTCTGGACTCTTCATCTATCTGCCTCCGCCAACATGCATTCACATGGACCTCTGGCAGTCTGTCCCTTCTTGTTCTGGGACAGCCTCTGCTCTGTCCCTCTCTGGCTGCTCTCCTCCTCTGCAAACACCTACATCTGCTCCTGCGTGCACCAGCAGCGCTGAGACATGGGAGCAGTGAGAAGCAGCAGGCCTGTACGTCTGAGGCCATGAGTAAGGCGTGAGCAACAGGGGCAACAAGCAGCCAAGAGAGGTGCTGCTGTGCTCAGGGATCAGCGCTATGGAGCCAGCAGAGCCGAGACATTGGCAGGGACCTCTGTAACCGATACAAAGAAAACCCACCCCAGCCAAAGCGGGACTCTTGGCACATCTGTGACTGCCGAAAGAGTTATACAATTTGAAACAAAAAAGCATTATAAGGCCAGAGGAGAGGAGGAGGAGGAGGAAGCTTCTGCCTACACAAAAACCGTCATGCACTGTGTGCACAGACATTTATATTTCAGTAGCATTGGTGATATAACTTTTTTTTTTTTTTTTAATTTTTTTTTTTAAAGTATGTGCATGTGCTGTAACAAGAGAGAGTTACTGGGAATGGAAAGCCAGCTGGAAAAATTTGGTCAAGGTTAAACTTTTCAGGTCCATTCACGCCTGTGAATTAATTCAGTTTGCCATTTTATGATGTTAAGTTATGAAATGTTCATGCAAAGCATTAACAACTAAAGCGATCCAAAAGGCAGTCTATTATGCCAAACTCTAATCACTAGACTGTAATTAGGCTGTCAGTTACAACACATAGCATTTGCAATGTTTCCAAATGAAGCAACAGGCAGTGCCATATGTTAAAACCAGGGATTGGTCCAGGCAGGTAAGAGTCTCTTTATTTGACAATTGCCAACCGAATTTCTGAGCAAATGAAAACTGTGTTCAATTATGCCAGTGAACACTGGTTTGAAAGAACTTACAGAGACATTCTCAGTGTAAGCCCACAGATAAAAGAAAAAATCACTAAGAATATAGTAGAGATTTTTCCATTGAATTTCAACACAGTGGCAGATTCTTGTTCGTCACATAATCTGTGTCCTCAGGATGTTTCTTTAACACATGCACCAGCAGACGTTAAATATCGCAACATCCTGAAAAGTTTAGTGAAGGCTGTTTTATGGCTATTGAAAGCTAGGTGCATATTAAGTCCAGCATTTTTGAATAACTACCATGAACGTCATACCACAAGATCCATTTTCAGGGTCTTAAAAACGGAAATCAGTAGTTCACTAGATTAGGGGCCCAAAGTACATTTAGTAGACTGTGTGTCCGTGCATCTTACTCTGAGGCTCAAGGTAACCTTTTACTCACTTTTAATCACCAGCAGCTCCCCAGAGCCCGCTAGCTGGGGGAGATGGAAAATTAATATGCACTTAAATCATTTCATGCATGCAAATTGTTTGCATAAACAATACCTAGCCTAAACATAGGTAAAGAAAACACTTAAGCTCAACTGTGGAAACAGTAACTGGTGCTGACTTCGGACGATATAAACAAAGACAGTGACGTTTTACATTCAAATATGCCATTTGGGACTCATGCAGCAGCTTGTTCATGGCTGAATAGTCCAGTCTAACAGCAGGAAAAATATCTCACAGCCCTGCAACTAACCAGCAGCAGGCATTTCAAATTTCAGATGCTGCTGATGAAACCTTTGCAAACAATTTATGGAGTAAGAACTACTTACTGAAGACATGGCATAATTTTCAGCAGTGAACAAGCCGGTTCTTATAATGGGAAAAAAATAAAAAAATAAATTAAAAAAAAAAAAAAAAAGGCATGGTCTGTCCTTCCTCAGTAAGGTAAATTGTTGTCTTTTTCCTAAGAAAATTCACATGAGCCTGCATGTTTTATTTCAGGCAGCAGCAAAATTCATCTTGGGAAGGATTAATATTCGCTATTGAAAAAGAAAAGACTTATTAGAGGTCAATATTATCTCTTTTTTTTTTCTTTTTTTTTCTTTTTTTTTAAGTTTTGCAGTATTTTATTATTTTCTTTTGCGATCACTCTTCAAATTATGCGTATGAGGGTGGTGAGGCACTGACACGGGTTGCTCAGAGAAGCTGTGGATGCCCCACTCCTGGCAGTGCTCAAGGCCAGGCTGGATGGGGCTTTGAGGCAACCTGATCTAGTAGGAGGTGTCCCTGCCCATGGTGGGGGGTTGGAACTGAGTGGTCTTTAAGATCCCTTCCACCCCAAACCATTCTATGAGTCTATGATTCTGTAATACGCCATTCTGAGCTTTTATTTAAAGAAATAGGTAGACACCTATGTCACTAGAGGTCCTGCCTACAGATGGGCTTGAATATCTGACTGAAAAATTATTTTCCTCAAAATATCAGAAGACATTTTTTCTGATAATGATTTTTGAACGCTGATAGCCAATTCCCAGCCTCATAGCCCTATACACAGACACACATACTGTACATATCAGCCAACAGATTTAGACAGGATTTTACCTGCTAAATAAATAGCAGGGGCATTTTCCAGTTTGGTATACTGGGAAGCAAGCGTTAATGGTTTGGTAATTGCTACCAGGAACAACCAGCCCACCCACTGCACCCATTTAAAAGGCTAACAGATACAGCTGTAAATACCAGCAGGCTATGAGACAATGTGAGTAATTTTACTGCCTTGCACAAGAACAGAACAAGTTGCTAGTGACTCCGCATTTCTCAGAAAACTTTAATTGCAGAAACAGTTGTTCAAATACTATAGAGACATTTGGGAATTTCTTTTCTTTTGTCAACATGCCCTTTCTTTTATATGTTGACCAATCCAGAATCATGCTAACCTTATGCAGTTATTTGGCAGGTACCTAGGAGTGTATTCCATGAAATCACAGATAAATTGGGAAGGGTAAACACTGTGAAGGACAGAAACTACTATTCAAATATTTACTGAAATTGAAAACATTGCAACAAATAAGGGACTTTGGCATTTAAACAACAACAATATATTGGTGTTTTGCAGTGCTGAAATGTACTTATGCTCACAGCACTACTTAGAGCAAAAGTGTCATACCAGACTCCTTTTCCATAGAGCAAGAAAATATGCTCAGACCTCTCAAATCTTTTACTAGTATCTTAAACCACCATTCTCCTGTTATAACTAGAAAAATACAATGTAAACATTGTGTTTTGGGGAATAAATTACTGCCAAATGACAACAAAAGAAACATATAGAATGAAAGACAGAAATGGAGAGGTATGGGAAACAGCTTTAAAAAAGGCACAGATAAAACATTTGAAATGACTTTTCAGTGCAATATGGTAGGAAGAAAAAAATATTTACAAGCTGTGGGGCATTAGGTCATGGTGAAGAAAGCTGCCCATATGGTTCTGTTGAGTCCATACCTAAAAAAATACATTCAGGTTTGAGCAACTTGCTATAAGAATGATTGTGCCAAACTGGAAATGATTCAGAGAACAGCAGAACAATTATTAAAGGGCTGAATTCATGAGGAAAGATAAAACAGCTAAATATATACATAGCTTGGCTATGAGTTATCTAAAGGGAAACATTAATTGTCTGTATTCAAAGGCTTAAATGCCAAAGAGGCTGAAAATTTTAATGAATTATTTAGTGAGATATGAGGATGTAGTTAAGGCTAATGAAATTGAATGGTCTCAAGTGATAATGCTTGAGAAAGGGCTGGCCCTCAACCATGTAGTACATGATTACAGTCTTCAGTTTAACTGCCATGTTATCTGTCTGTAGGTTTATCAAGAGTACACGTGTGTAGGCAGGGAGTAGAAAAGAAGGTAGTAAAAGCCATTTCACTCCAAAATTAATTTGTGGCTAGTGATGTGCACTTTATGCTCTGGGTGAACAAATGGTGTGATTTATATGTGTAAACTCTTCAAATCCTTGTGGAAACAAAGTATTTTGTGTAAGGATTACAGCCTTTAGCCATCAAAAATTGGAAGTTTCTGTGCTACAATCTGCATGCAGGCTACACATTCATTGCAAACTCTAATATTAGCTTTTCCATTACTGATTTACATCTGGAGAAAGTACATATGCAGTACAAATGAATAAACTTAAAATGTTCAGTGGATTTAAAAGAATGTACTTTCCTGCCTACTGGAGTTTCCAGCATGAGAAAGAAATCTTCAGGGATTTTTCTTTTGTTTCCATGTGAGATGGATGAAACTACACAAACACAGAGACCCCAACCTTGTTTAATCTCCCCTCATTTCCTGGCAAAGACTGTATAAAGCTTTGGAGATCTTTGGTTCTGCTGAAAAAATAGACTTCATCCATTTCCGCTGTGCTGTTACGGTTTTTATCTATGGTGCTTTGTATGGAAGTTGCCAAACAACATCTGTGTTGCTCATGAAAAACAAATGAAAATGTTTTCAATTTGTTTAG
This sequence comes from Cygnus olor, assembly GCF_009769625.2. Lineage (NCBI taxonomy): Eukaryota > Metazoa > Chordata > Aves > Anseriformes > Anatidae > Cygnus > Cygnus olor. Next base: position 11,580,537 of record NC_049198.1, on the reverse strand, counting down.
ATCAGCACAAAAATACATTTTCAAGTGAAACAGTCCTTGTTCTAGCAGCCATCTGATGAAAAATTGACTCACAAATACATGAGTCAGAATTGTTGCTGGCATTTTGCTGCCTTGGGTGAAATCCCAGCCCAAATACCTGTTCAGTTTCTTATCATGTTTGACAAGTTAATTTAAGAAAGCTTTCTATTCAGTCAGATTTTTGTAAAATAATTTGTCTCTTCTGTTTTTGCTGTGCCTTCTACTCTGCTCCTATTGTTTTCTATCAGATTCATGCTTTAGCATGTCTCTTTTCTCTTGCTACACTTATTTCCTTAGGATATTGCAATTATTTTTTGCCATCCAGCCTTGATTCATGTATTTCCTTCCTTTTCCTTCACATGCACTGTTTTACTGGAATTCCACATCTTCTGGTCCAAGCCATGCCAATTGCCCATTCTTCTGCAACATGCTGTTCACTGTATGGCTTACTATAGACATGGAGTTAAAGACATAGTATTAAACCGCAGGCCTTACTTCCATGTCTTTAAACATTTCATTGAAAACAGAGCAACTGTAATGTTGAACTAGCTGATCTGGTGGAACTCAACTCTGGTCTTTCATTTTTAAATCTAACCCTGAGAAATCCTGGCATTATACTGCCCTGCAGGAGTAACTTCTATGTTCATCAACACACCTATGTACTGGCCTCTCTCAACCAGTCACACATAGGCACTCAGTAAGACCTGAGGCTCACCAATACACTTGCCCCTGGAGGAGCACAGCTCTGCACATTGGCACTTTAAGGGCCTGGGATGTGCAGGAGTGTTAGAGGAATCTGATGCTTTCAGACAATGCAAGAATCTGAAGAAGAGGAAAAGGCAATAACTGTCTGCAGCTGCAAAACCTTTTTTGCTCTGTTTTTTTTGTTTTGTTTTGTTTTTGTTTTTAATGATTGCTTATGCTTGTACTTCAGTATCAGCAGTCTTTGTCTCCTATCTTTGAAATGCTGCCTATGAATCTGAAAGTAGAGATCTTGCAAAGCAATCTGCTAGCACTGTGCCAGATGAGCACTCTTCTGTCCTTCACTTATAAATAGTTAGTAAGGACCAACCCAATGAGAAAATATTTTGTCTGCTGTCCTGCAGGAACAACTGGGATGTGACTGATGTAGATCTTCAATGCAAAAATGTCCTCTTTTGGAAGAGCTTTGAAGTAGCTGCTGGCTGCAAAATGCTGCTTGGTCCCAAGGGATTTCTTTTTAGGAAAAGCACCCAGGTTCATGATTTAGAAGATGAGGTTGTGAGACTGGTGAGACAGCACAGAGCCTTGGTGCTGTTCCTGCATTAAAACTTCAGGTCAAAGGCCTAAAACTCATATATGTCCTGCAAATGGAAGACCCTCCCAAAAGGCCCTACTCCCCGTAATTTCTGCAAAAGGGCCAGAAGTGGGCAAACTTCACAAAGAATGTGCTCCTCTCCTGTTCTTTGCTGAGAAGTCTTCTTTTCTTTGCTGAAACACTGCAAGCTGAGTTAATCGTTTGTAACAGTGCAGAGTTAAAAATTTAAGAAGACAGGACATTCAGCTGAGATTCTTCTCTTAATTCTTTGCTCTGTTTGTTTCTGAACATAATTTCTCCTGATCAACTTTCTACAGCAATCAGCAAGTGGTTTTAGTAAGATGTCTAGTCTAGTGAGTGCTTAAAATTGCCAGATAACAATATTCAGACTGTCTAGGGAAACTGTGAAACCTGATGCATGAGAAATAGTATGCAAACTGATTATAGAGAAACTAGAAAAGTATCCAGGAGTTTGGGAGTGTAGGCGTTTTTTTTCCAAGCACCATAGAAGCACTTAACCATGTTTTAGATGGAATGTACTACTGGAGTAAGTTGTTCCTTGATTCACTCTTACAAAAATACTCAAGAAAATTTGGGGCCTCTCCAGGACACACTAATTTTTGGTTTTGCAATTGCAGCTGTCCACTGAGATTAAGAAACTTGGAACACTTCCAGCCTTCATTTACACATGCTGAAATAACAAAATTCTCTTTGCTGTGTCACTTGGAAGTACCATTAATTAAATGCAGGAATTTGTGTCCTAACCATTGATGTCAAGATGAGGATAGAAATAATAGAGGGAGATAAGCATTGTTATGCTTCCTTCCTGTTTCTTATTTTATTATACTGTAAACTTTGAATATGAAAGTACATATATGACTTTCAACATTAGATCTTGATCCTAAACACTGCTTCAGCTAAGCAGATTCTTGCATCCTCAAAAGTACACAAAACTGACATGCACACCCGCCTCCATTCATGCACACACACAAGGGCATAATCTTGCGTCGTTCATAATAGCACAATAAATGAGACATAGCTATTTGAAGAATTTAGAAGAAAAAAGAAATAATTCAGCGTATAACTATCAACATATTCAAAAGGAAAATAATACAACAAAGGCCCTGGGCCTGCTGCCTTTGCCAATGTGAATAGGCTATGCTCATGGGAATAATGCTGTTGTCCTCCTTGGGAGGGAAGTACCCTACAGCAGCTGAAGAATGCAAGACATATTCCAGGATTCATTTCATTGTTAACATTCTGCAAGGTGTGTTTGAACGACTGTATTATACAATGCAAATAAATGTCCTGATAAAAACTTCTCCAGGCCCAAATGTTTGTTGAATCTATTAGCAAAAAATGACTAATTAAAGGTCAGCTGTGGAGAAGGACTAGTTTCTTACTGCTGTTCCCAAATGGATCTACAACACAACAAGGGAGGTATGAAACCTTTTACAGCTTCCCAGCAGGTACCATCAACTTCTCAATTCTAGGCACTGTTAATGACATCACCAGGGAGCATGACTTCGGTCAAAAGCTTGGCAGGAGGTGCTGGCAACTGTTAAATCAACAGCAATCAAAACTGGAAAACCAACATGCTTGCTACCATCAAATTTAAAAGAGAACTTATTGTGCCCCAAACACAGCAGCAGGTTTAATAGAAAAGCAGACATGTTTATGGTTTCAGATTTACAACAAGGCTTATAAACACCTTATTACTCGGAATCCAGTCTGCTGCCCTAGAAACTAAGAATGTTACTTTGTTGAGAAGAAGGATCTGTTGACACAAATGTCTTGCCTAAGTTTGCCATTGTGGTTAACCAAAATACATTTACTACTGATAAGGTAAATAAAAGCAAACAAGATGCCTCTTATACTACAATACAGTAAGGTTCAAATTGACCAAGCTTAATGCTACGACATAAATATGCTTAATGTTTATGGAATTTTTCTAGATGCTATTTGCTGTGTTGGGCTTAACGTCTTATATGTGTCCTAATGAATGGGAATGTGTTTTCAGTATTACATGTACTTAAAGACCTCATCAAAAATATTCAGAGGAGCTGTCATGAATACCACAGTTAACCATACTGCAAATGAAATGGTTCATGGTTTACTCTTACATTAACATGAATAAATCATTCTTGTCCCACATAGTATATGTATACAGAAAAATTAACCGACAATTAAAATGATAACACTAATGGAAACATTCTGTATAAAATTAAGTCAACTGCACAGACTGTGCTTGGGGGTTTTGGTCAATAGGTGGCTGAATATGAGCCAGCAGTGTGCTCAGGCAGCCAAGAAGGCCTACAGCATCCTGGCTTGGATCAGGAATAATGTGGCCAGCAGAACTAGGGAAATGATTGTCCTTCTCTACTCTGCTCTGGTGAGGCCGCACCTCGAGTACTGTGTTCAGTTTTGGGTCCCTCACTACAGGAAGGACATCGAGGTGCTGGAATGTGTCCAGAGAAGGACTACAAAGCTGGTGAAGGGTCTGGAGCACAAGCCCTGTGAGGAGCAGTTGAGGGAGCTGGGTTTGTTTAGCTTGGAGAAAAAGAGGCTCAAGAAGACTTTATTGTTCTCTATAATTGCCTCAAAGGAGGTCAGTCTCTTCTCCCAAGCAACAAGGCCTCAAAAACAAGAACAAGAGTAAATGGCCTCAAACATAGAATCATAGAATGACTTGGCTTGGAAGGGACCTTAAAGATCATCTAGTTCCAATCCCCCTGCCATAGGCAGGGATACCACACACTAGATCAGGTCACCGAGGGCCTCATCCAACCTGGCCTTGAACACCTCCATGGCTAGAGCATCTACAACTTCTCTGGACAACCTGTTGCCTCACCACCCTCTGAATGAAGAATCTCCTCCTAAAATCTAATCTAAACCTCCCTTCTTTTAGTTTAAAACCATTCCCCCTTGCTCTGTCATAATCTGAATGAGCAAAAAGTTGCTCTCCATCTTTTTCATAAGCCCTCTTTAAGTATTGAAAAGCTGCTCTCAATTAATTCTTTTCCCAGTCTGTACTCTTGTCTGGGATTGCCCGTAACCAGGTACAGCAGCTTGCACTTGGACTTACTGAACCTCATTAGGTTCACGTGGGCCCAGTTCTCAACCTTGTTCAGGTCCTTCTGGATGGCATCCCTTCCTTCTGCAGTATCAACTGCACCACTCAGCTTAGTATCATCTGCAAACATTCTGAGGGTACACTTGATCCTACTATGTCAATGACAAAGATATTAAACTGTACCAGTGCCAAGACAGACCCCTGTAGGACACCACTTGTCACCAGCTTCCACCTGGACATAGAGCCATTGACCACCACTTTGTGTGTGTGACCTTCAAGCCAATTCCTTATCCACTGGATGGCCCACTCAGGCTGCGCCAGGGGAGGTTTAGGTTGGATATTAGGAAAAACTTCTTCACTGAAAGGGCTGTGAAGCATTGGAACAGGCTGCCCTGGGAAATAGTTGAGTCACTGTCCCTGGAGGTCTTCAACAGACATGTAGATGTGGTGCTTGGGGACATGATTTAATGGTAGACTTGGCGGTGCTAGGTTATCAGTAGGACTTGATGATCTTGGAGGTCTTTTCCAACCTAAGTGATTCTGCGATTCTATGATTCTAAGAGATAATACATTGACTCTTAAATCTGCAGGACTGAGAAACTGGGAAACCCAGGTTTTGTGTCTGAGCTTCTGTTCAGGGCTGCAAGGTCTTACACACACAGCTGCTGGGCTGCTTCTCCAGTAAGTAATCAAAAGCATGCCCAACATCATCTGTTGCTAATGGAGCAACTCCAGCTCATAAAGAGACTCGTGATGTTCAGTCTTGGATTACTCTGATGCCACAGACAGTATAGACTCCTCTGGAGTTTTGTCTTCTACCTACAAGGGGAAAGAATGAAGACAGAAAGCAGGGAGATGGAAACTACAGATAAGAAAATAAGGCCATCATATGTCCATTTCAATATACAGCTTTAAACTGGATCAGATTAGTTTTAAGTCTAAGGAATCTTGAGAGACAATTCCCTTTCATCTGAATTACTTTTTGCTAGATGAAAGCTTTAACGCTACTTTATTTCTGTTTTTAAAATTAAGCTTGAAGTCATTAAAAGTGATGCAGAAGACTAGATTCCAGTGACTTTTCAAAACATCTGTTATCAAGCCTTGCTCCAGAACATATCTATTAGAGATCGCACATTAAAATAAGTTTGTTTTCTCATCAGAAAGTCTTTCTTGGAGTCTAAGATGACATCCTCACGAACATCTGTGAGCAATAATGGAGCCTTATATCAGAAGTGTTACAATTAATATGAAAACACAAAACAGTCAGCAGCTGCTGAAAGGAGAAAAAAAAAAGAAAAAGGTCAAAGCAATAGGATCACATGATTTCTTGGTAAGGCTATAATTTACACCGTGCCACAAATCAGCATGGGAAGGGCAAATTTTGTTCAGAGATCACAGATTCCTTCAGAGAAGATCCCCAAAGTCCTGCTGTAATTTATGACATAACCAGTCAATGGAATAATGCTGACAAGTCAGTAGTTTTCCACCTTCACAGGAAAAGCTCCAGGCTCTGAATTTCACAGCTTCTACTTCCTTTTTTCTGTCTTTTTTTCTTCTTCACGGTGGTGAAGAACAACATTTCTAGTCACTCTGTATTTAACAATATTGTGCAAAAACTTGTGAAACAACTTTTCTTATGTTGTGTCCTGAGAGAATCAGGGCTCAGGGGTGGGTTAGTCACACAGTTCATTTGTGAAAGATGAGATGCCATTCTCCCATGACTCTAATGTTTAGATGAGATGGAGTAAACACACCTTTGCCCATACTATTACAAAATAAACCAGATTCGGTTCTATTAAAACTGTTCACATGGCCAGATATTGTGTAGTAGTAACATCTGGAAAGACTCCAACTAGGAAATGGTTGGCTGGCCAAGGATACCGTGCTATCCTGATTTCCAGTTTGTACCTTTCCACACTTCTCACTTGGTCCACAGAGCATCTCTTCCATTTCTTGTAGAAATTGAGAAGGAGGGAGATAGAGGCAATGTATCCGGTAGCTGAACCACAGTTCCCTGATAGGTTTTCCAAAGTACGAGTATCAGCCACGCTTTTGAGCTGCATCCAGGATTACTTAGGCTTTCCAAACTTCCAGAATGCTGTTGCCTAAATACCTGCATCAACTTCTTGTCTACAGACCTCTTGTATATAGATACAGAGGTCTACAGACCTATTGTATATAGATACAATATAATAAATTATATCTAAAACCAAATAGGTAACAACAGAGAGAGGACAGGCACTCTTGTATACTGAGTTTGCAAAACAAAAAGTTAAATCATTTTCTTTCAAACTTCGGCAATCGAGTTTAGCTTTGAAAGTTAACAACTCTTCCAAAAATTGGGGGGAGGGAGGTTGTAATGTTCATATGGCACAACAATCACTATCTTTTTACAAAATGTTTTCTCTGAGACCTTAAGTTTCCTCTTGGTCCAGCAGGTAAAGTACAGGTATGAGTCTCTATACACATATGATTAAGTAGTGTTTCAGCTTTAGGCACTTTGGGGTTTTTATATTGAGTAGGAATTCTCCCTTGTTTAGGAAGTGGAGACTGTAGATTGTTGTATGTTTGCATAAAACTAATTTTGCAGAGGGGGCTGAGGTGTTTTTGTGGGTGTTTGGGCATTATGATTTTGGTTAATAAGATTCCGTGATTTGGGGTTACCATGGGTCGTTTGATGCCTTTATTAGCAATTTCCTGGAATTTAACTATGACGTTGACAGGAAATGCAGCTGAGCAATCCTGAACTCTAAATTAATTTTCTAAGAAAATAATTTACTGTGTATACTTATTATAAAAGGAAATGTTAATGTTTATGGAGAAACAAGAAATATACATTTCCAAAAAGAATGAATCACTAATTCATTAAGGGGTTAACTAGAGATTAAATTATTAACCTCTAGCAAATGTCACTTAAAACAGCTTTCAGACACCAGAGGACACATTCCTTTCTAAGCACTTTTTTCAAGCTAAAATATCTGGACAACAAACACCATAAGCACACGTCATCCTAAAAGAACAAGTGTGATTCAAATTCCATTGAAAATAGTCTGTTTTTCAGATCTTGGTGTGGGTCTCTGGTTTACCTGCCCCATACATTGAAATATAAAAAATGTATTGTACAGTATATCTGTAAGATATAATGTATCTTTAATCTACTAACTGCCTTATTTTTAAGACACTTAGAAAAAAACTACCTATTTCTGTTGGGATAACCTCTTTCCATGTAGATGCATTCTGTCATCTGCTGAAGTGTTGGGTGCCTTTTCCTGGGGCAGGTGTCCAGGGGATGGCACAATTCTAGCTGCACTGTTTTGGGTTAGTTTTGTTCCTTACTCTTGACCCACATGCCAGATTAATCTAATTAGTAAACCACAGTGATAAGCATGAATGATGTCTGCAGAAAAGCAGACAGGTAGGTCAATTGCACTTCCCACATCTGAAATGTGAGTCTCTGTTAACTAAGTTCTCAGTTATTTTGCATTGTGCAGAACAGTTGCAGCACACTCTTGAATCTGGCCTTTGGTGTTAAGGTGCTCCACTTCTTTTGAGAAAGGCACCAAAGCAATTTGTTTATCTTTTCTTCTTTAAAGTTATTTTTGTTGCTTGGAAAACTGCACAATGCCTACATCTGAAGTCTTTATCAAGCTATCAGACAAATGTAACTTGGTATACTAAAAGTAGAGGCAGGGGAAGCTCTCTTGCCTTATAACAACTTCTGCACCAGTTGATTCACTGAACAGCTCTACAGAACGTGAAATGAATTCTCATGCTGTTCTCTGCCTTCAGAAACAATTTATACGGAATACAACCTAGATGCTTTTGACCATCCTGTTGATAAAGATCACGGTGACAAAAATGTTAATATTTTTCTTACCTTTGAGCCTGGAAATCTGATATTTTTATCTCTAAGAGGATACTTACTATCGTGCATGATGTCCAACAACAGCCATTAAGATTATTATTATACTTTTAAACTGATCATACCATGCACATTATAAATGTACATCTTGATACAGAATATATGTTCCAATGAAAGATACATTTGGCATACTGGTAAGGCTATCTTCTACTTACAGAGGGAACAAATGAACTTCAGGGAGAAACATTAAAAATTTGTAGAGCTAGTAGACCCCAAAGGCAAGACTGGCTAGAATAATGAGCATGTTCCATAAGAAGAAGAGGGAAGGACCTTACAGGTCATCTAGTTCCAATTGCCCTGCCATGCCCTTCTGATAGGAGCCCCTGATCTGGATGCAATACTCTAAGAGGGACCTCATGAGGGCAGAGCAGAAGGGGGGACAGTCACCTCCCTCAACCTGTTGGCCTTGCCTCTGTTGATGCAGCCCAGGGTGTAGTTGACCTTCATGGCTGTGATTACACAATGCTCGCTCTTGATGAGCTTTTCATCCACCAGAACTCCCAAGACATTCTCTGCAGGGCTGCTCTCAGAGAGTTCTTCTTCCAGCCTGTACTCATGACTGGGACTGCCCTGACACAGGTGCGGAACCTTGCATTTGGATTTGCTGGACCTCATTAGGTCCACATGGGCCCACTTCTCAAGATTGTCCAGGTCCCTTTGGATGGCATCCCTTCCTTCTGTTGTATTGACTAAATCACTAAGTTTGGTGTCATCTGCAAACTTGCTAAGGGTGTTCTCAATCCCACTGTCTATGTCATTGATAAAGACATTAAACAGCACTGGTCTCAAGACAGACCCCTAAAGGATACCACTCATCACCAGCCTCCACCTGGACCTATAGCTGATGACTGCAACTCTCTGTCTATGGTGTACTGGATCTGGCTGGGATTTTAACTTTCCCTGCAGCAGCCCATACAGTGCTGTGCTCTGCACTTGTAGCTAGAACAGCAGTGGTATCACACCAGTGTTGTGTCTACTGCTGAGCAGTACTGGCACAGCATCAGGACTCCCTCTAACCCTCCTAGGGGGTGGGCAAAAAAAGTGAGAAAGGAACATCACCAGGGCAGCTGACCTAAACCAACCAAAGGGATATTCCATACCATATGATGTCACACTCAGCAATAAAAGGTGGAAAAAGGAAGAAGAGGGGAGGGGTGGGTTTTTGTTGTGAAACATCTGTCCTCCCAAACGCCGGCTACCTGTGTTGAGGCCCTGCTTCAAGGACATGGTCAAGCTGTCACATTAAGGGTTGTAGCCAATTAACCATTACGGGTCCGGTCGGATTCATGGTACTGAACTATCACAATCACAGATTCACCAGTAACGCATTAACTGATATGGGTCTGGTCGGATTCAGAGCACTGAACTACCACGGTCACAGATTCACCAATAATGTATAACCGTCCTTACTCTAGTCGCGTTCAATGAGAACTATTACGGCTAGGAACAATGCAGTTAAGTGCAATTTATTACAGCAACAGGTACGCAGGTTCTTTGGATTGCCGGCGATAATTTACTGTCTGCAAAAGCAAGCTAGCATGCATGAAATGCACAGGTGCACAGCCTGGAAATTAACGCGTTAAAAGGCACAAAGACTCTATAGAGATTTCTAAGTTTCTGCGGAGACACACAGTATAACCAAGTGTTCAAATCTCACCCAAAGGCATCCCAGTGGGGTGGGAAGAGAGGCTCAGCCCGTCGACTGATCCCAGGAGTCAGGAGCTCCTCGGGATGGTGTATTCCCTCGGGATGGTATCTCCCCTGACGGTGGTATCTTCCCTAACGATGGTATCTTCCCCAATGATAGTATCTTCCCCGACATCTCCTCTCTCTTAGGCCAATTTATATTATTTTCTATCTTTTAGGTGGAGCTTGAGTGACTCTAGTCATGTATATCTTAGTTAAAATTGGTGAAAAGTTTTTCCGTCTCCTTTTAAAGGAACAGGCTCCAAGAAATTCAGAGCATGTGCTCAATGAGGGGTGGTCGGACCTTGGAGGTGGGCAGCTTTTGGGATGGAGGTGTGTTTTGGTATTATAATGATATTATAATGAGCAAAAGTACACTAGAGTACAGCATTTGTCAAAACATGACAGGTCATTGGCTCAGGGTAGCAAAAAGTGCGGCTTATCGGTCACGGTGTGCGCAAGAACAATCAAGTCCCCACCTGGTCACAGAGCCTAGCCGTGGTGTCTCCACTCCACTCTATGCTCTGTACTGTTCCTTAGAGCCAGCACACCAGGTTCCCCCAGTGTGATAGTATCTAAGGTTGGAAGCCTAGGTAATGCTCAGGTAATGCAGCTACGCCCTACCCTGAAAGCCTCTTCAGTGCTGTACATTTTCTTTAAAATGTGAACATTAGTTTTATTTTCCTAGTTACTTTAGGCAATTGCACAACACAAGCATCGCTCATTTGTGGGAAGTAGAGAGTAATTTCCTTCCTCTGCACTTCCACACAGCCTTTGCTTGTTTTGTTTTGTTTTTTTCACTTTTCCCCTCCCTTTTCCCCTTTCCCTTTTTTCCCTTTAGTTAAATTGTTTAATCAATAATAATCTTTCCTTAATAATTATTTTTCCTTTTAATTAAAGTATCCTTATCTCAACCTGTGAGTTGTTCTTTCCTTTACTTCTTCCCCTCCTCTTCTAAGCAGGGGGAGTGAGAGAGCAGTTGTGGTGGAGTTCAGTTGCCTAGCACAGTAAATACACCACATATGGCCATCCAGCCAATTCCTCATCCACCAAATAGTCCACCCTTCAAATCCATCTCTTTCCAGCTTAGAGATAGGGATGTTGTGTGGGAGAGTGTCAAAGGCCTTACAGAAGTCCAGGTAGATGACATCGGTCAGTCTTCCCTTGTTGACAGATGCAGTTACTCCATCATAGAAGGCCACCAGATTGGTCAGGCACAACTTGCCTTTGGTGAAGCCATGCTAGCTGTCTTGGATCACCTCCTTGTCCTGCACGTATGTCCTGGTTTCAGTTAGGACAGAGTTAATTTTCCTCCTAGTAGCTGGTAGGGTGCTATATTTTGGATTAGGATGAGAAGAGTGCTGATAACATGCTGATGTTTTAATTGTTGCAGAGCAGTGCTTACACCAAGCCAAGGACTTTTCAGCTTCTCGCTCTGTCCTGCCAGCAGGCAGGCTAGGGGTGCAGCAAGAGCTGGGAGGGGACAGACCCAGGACAGCTGACCCAAACTGGCCAAAGGGGTATTCCATACCATCTGACATCATGCTAAACAATATATAGGGGTGGCTAGTGGGGGTGGGGGGGCCAGCTGCTCGGGGATAGGCTGGGCATCGGTCAGCGGGTGGTGAGCAATTGCATTGTGCATCACTTGTTTCGTACGCATTATTAGTAGTAGTACTATTATCATTATTATTATTGTTATTATTGTTGTTATTATTATTTTCCTGTCTTAATAAACTGTCTTTATCTCAACTCACAGGCTTCACTTTCCCAGAGAGGGAGGGGGGAGGGTGAGCAAACGGCTGTGTGGTGTTTAGCTGCTAGCCGGGTTAAACCACAACACTCCTTTTTGGTGCTCAACGTGGGTCTTCTTCAGCACGGACCACCTCCTCCTCTGATGATATCCCAAAGTATTTGCCTTCTGGCCAGTCCATAATAACTTCCAAGATTCCTGGGCAACTGAGGTTTCCTATTCGAGCCCGCTGAGTAATCAGCCCAACCCACTTGCTCCGTGTAGCATCAGTTGCATGACGTGTAGAGGGGACCCTTCCTTCTAATATCCAGCCTAGTACCGGCAGTCGGGGTGCCAGGAGGAGCTGCGCTTCAGTACCGACCACTTCCAAAGCAGATCGAACTCCTTCATATGCTGCCAATATCTCCTTTTCAGTTGGAGTGTAGCGGGCCTCAGATCCTCTGTATCCCCGACTCCAAAACCCTAGGGGTTGACCTCGAGTTTCCCCAGGTTCTTTCTGCCAGAGGCTCCAGGTGGGGCCATTCTCCCTGGCTGCAATGTAGAGCACATTTTTTACATCTGGTCCTGTTCAGACTGGCCCAAGGGCTACTGCATGAACTATTTCCTGCTTAATTTGTTCAAAGGCTTGTCGTTGCTCAGGGCCCCATTCAAAATCATTCTTCTTACGGGTTACTTGGTAGAGCGGGTTTACAATCAGACTGTAATTTGGAATGTGCAATCTCCAAAACCCCACGACACCTAGGAAAGTTTGTGTTTCTTTTTTGCTAGTTGGTGGAGACATAGCTGTTATTTTGTTGATCACATCCATTGGGATTTGATGACATCCATCTTGCCATTTTATTCCTAAAAACTGGATCTCTCATGCAGGTCCTTTAACTTTATTCTGTTTTATGGCAAAACCGGCCTTCAGAAGGATTTGGACTATTTTCTTCCCTTTCTCAAAAACTTCCTCTGCTGTGTCACCCCACACAATGATGTCATCAATGTACTGCAGGTGTTCACGAGCTTCCCCCTGCTCCAGCGCAGACTGGATCAGTCTATGGCAAATGGTAGGGCTGTGTTTCCACACCTGGGGCAGCCGATTCCAAGTATATTGGACACCCCTCCAAGTGAAAGCAAACTGTGGCCTGCACTCTGCTGCTGGAGGGATGGAGAAAAATGCATTAGCGATATCAATCATGGCGTACCACTTGGCTGCCTTTGATTCCAGTTTGTACTGGAGTTCTAGCATGTCCGGCACTGCAGCACTCAGTGGTGGCGTGACTTAGTTCAGGCCACGATAGTCCACTGTTAGTCTTCACTCACCATTAGTCTTTTGCACTGGCCATATGGGACTATTAAAAGGTGAATGAGTCTTGCTGATCACTCCTTGGGTCTCCAGTTGACGAATTAGCTTATGGATGGGAAACAGGGAGTCTCGGTTGGTGCGATATTGCCGCTGGTGCACAGTTGTGGTAGCGATTGGCACTTGCTGTTCTTCAACCCTCAGCAACCCCACAACAGAAGGGGCCTCTGAGAGACCGGGCAAGGTAGACAACTGTTTAATGTCACCTGTCTCTAAGGCAGCTATGCCAAAAGCCCACCGGAACCCTTTTGGGTCCTTGAAATATCCTCTTCTAAGATAGTCTATGCCATGGAGCATCTGGACCAGACACAATACGGTGCTTTTGCCACTCATTCCCAGTTAGACTCACTTCAGCCTTCAATACAGTTAACTGCTGGGATCCCCCAGTCACCCCATAAATACAGATGGGCTCTGGCCCTTTACAGCTTGATGGCATTAGAGTACATTGTGCACCGGTGTCTACTAAAGCCTTATACTTCTGTGTGTCTGACGTGCCAGGCCATCGAATCCACACAGTCCAATAAAGTCGGTTGTCCCTTTCCTCCCCCTGGCTGGAGGCAGGGCCCCTCTAGTCCTGGTCAGAATCTTCGTTTCTGTGTTTAAAGGACTGCCTGCTGGACGTTGGAGCAGCAAGCTTTTCAGAGAACCCCTTTTTCCTGATTGTTTTCTTTTGCAACTCATGTACCCATGCCTCTAGGGTTGCAGTAGATTTTCCATCCCATTTTTTTATGTCCTCTCCATGGTCACGTAGGTAAAACCACAGGGTGGCATGGGGTGTGTACCCACCATATCGTCTTCCTTGCATGGATGAACACTTACCCCTAATAGTTGAGACCCTGGTTTGTGCAGGTGGGGAGGAAAATAAACTCTCTTCAAGTTGGTGGACCTCTTCAGAAAGTTTCTCCAAAGTATTCTCTTTTAGTTGATGGACGCTTTCAGAAAGTTTCTCCACAGCCGAGACACAGGCCTGTAGGGAAGAGGAGAGACTTTCCTCATACTGCTGGAGTTGTTTAGCCACTTCATCCACTGTGGGTTCCTCATCCTCTTTCCAGGCCATTATTGCCAATGAGCTGGCATATGATGATGGTGCACTCCGTACAACCTTGACATAGCCTCCAGAAGGATCTGTTCCATGATCTTCCCAGGCACAGAGGTGAGGCTCACCGGTCTGTAGTTCCTCGGGTCCTCCTTTCTACCCCTTTTAAAAACAGGAGTGATGTTTCCCTATTTCCAGTCACCAGGGACTTCACCTGACTGCCAGGACTTTTCAAATGTGATGGAGAGAGGCTTGGCAACTCCATCAGCCAGTCCCTCAGGACCCTGAGATGTAGGTCATTGGTCCACATAGACTTGTACCTGTTCAGTTTCATCAGGTCTCGAGCTTGCTCTTTGCTTACAGTGGGAGGGACTTTGCTCCCCCAGCTCTTACCTACAGGTTCAGGGGCTCGAGAGACGTGGGAAGCCTAACTGGCAGTGAAGACTCAGGCAAAGAACTTATTGAATACCTCAGCCTTCTCCATGCCTGTTGTTACCATTTCTCCCTTCCTGTATATCAGAGGGGGGACACCCTCCTTGGCCTCACTTTTCTAAACTATGTACCTATAGAACCCTTTCTGGATACTCTTTGCATCCCTTGCCAAGTTCAGTTCCATGGTAAATACCAGAGGGTCAGGAGAGAACAAACCAGCCAGATGCTGGAAGAAAAGGCCCTGTGAAGAAAAATTTTGTAGCTCAACTATAGATTTTTCTTCCATTTCTTCACTTGTGTCTTTAAAAAGCATTTTCAGCTACACTGGCTATTCTGAATGCCAAAGGTGAATGCTTGGATTTGCATTTTTTCTTGATCTGGCTTAAGATAAATATGATTTAAAGTACCTGGAGAACAAAAAGTGTGGAGTAAATCCATAAACCACGACTCTGGCAGATATCCTAGTTCCCCAGCCCATCCTAAGTATAACACAGTGCAATCCCCATTTGGGCTTTGATAGATAAGATGAAAATCTGGTAGAACAAGGCTGGGGATGACAGTGGGAGTACAAGTGTCTTCCAGCAATTGGTGACATTCAAACCACACTAAGGGGCCCAGGCATATTGCTCCTGTTATCAGCTTAAATTCTGTTTTCTGTGCTGGAAAAATGAGAAATACAAATTTATACTATTTAATCAATAGAAAAATCTCTTTTTTTTTTTCTTTTTTTCTTTTTTTCTTTTTTCCTAACAAGAGGGACTCTACCTAACCACAGGCTGAATATGACTCAGATTAATGAAGATGCCACCCCTTAAAACAAATCTGTACCTAGTCTGAAGAACTTCCTTTTCAGTCTGAGTCAGAGCAAACAGGTTTCAAGCTATGACAGCACTACTGTTCTGTAGCCATGAAGGCCATTGACTCATTCATCCATCTTAATTTTCTGATACTTATTAACATTCACCTTAGGTTTTTCATAAATAACATCCATTTTGTTCATAAAACTGGTCCTAGCTGTGGTCTGCTATCTATAAAGGCCCCAAGGAGACAGTGCTTCCACCATTAACCACTTTATGTCCGTGCTTTGAAGACTGAAGGAGATTCCAGCTTTTTTCGTGGTATAATTAGAAGTGTGTTTGTGTGGATGACTGGGAAAACTATCTCTTCCATGTGAGTTCATGAAGGAACTTCAGCCAGGTGTTCATCTGCTTCAACAAGAAAAATTATTCCTTTACTTTAGGACTGTTCTTTTTGGTTTGGAATTACCCAAGTATCCCAACATTAAACACTTGCAGCAAAATCTATTTATTTTAGTTTGTTATTTTAAGAAGATACCAAAAAAGTTATTCAAAATGGCATGTTGGAGTGAAGACTGGTTTGATTTTCATATGACTTCTTATAAGACTTATGCTTCCAGCATAATAAGAGATAATAAGGGAGATAAGAGCACTGTGAATCAAATCAAATACATTTATGAAGATGCAAATGCTCAGTTCAATGCAAAAAGCCTCCCAGGAAGGCTGAATGAGTGCTTATATTCAACACTACTCTCTCACTTTACCGGTAGATGTCCCTGTGTCAGCTTCTCCCTCTATCTTGCCTCTGATAAAAATCTGCATTTGAACTGTATGCTGCAAAAGGATGCCTAACATTTTTCATTACACCTGCTAATCTATGTCCATTTCCAAGTGAATTTGAAAAAAATTCAAAGAATCTTGTTTGTCTAGGTTATTTTAAAATGCATAACAAGATTTATTTTTTTATAGTTAAACTGCTAAAAAAGAAAAGAACATTATGACATTTTTGTCTCGAATAGATATATGTTATTTTATTTACGAACTAAACTAATAGATGAAATGCTAATTCAGGAGAAGCACATTTAAAAAAAAAAAACTACTAAAATAAGGAAAAACTGAGTTAACACAAAACAGAAAACACACACACACACAATAAGACTGGCTGTAAATCCCAGCATTACCTTAATGCACTCTTATGTCAAAAGAAAAAAAAAGCAAGGCAGAAATATCAAATTGCAATGCATATGCAAATGTCTTTCCCTCAAAATGTTGGTTGGCCTTAAGAAAATTGACTGAGAGAATGAAAGCTACTAACTAATAACAGGGATTTGCAGTCCCCATGTATACAAGACAGTTTATCAAATACAAGCCACAGAGATTTTTTTCTCCTAGTGGTAAAATTAGTCTTCTTAACGCCTGCTCCAGTGCACCAATCCTGCATGCAGAGACTGTACTTATGCTGAAGTGTCATTCCATGCCTTCCTTTCCCCTAAGCCCACAATCTAATCAGAGTCATTTGGACTGCAGCGTGTAAGGGATCGAGGTTAGGAAGCAAAGATGCATACAGAATACATCTTCGGGAACTCTGAGTACATTAGATACTTTTTATCTTCAGGTAGTATGCATCTATCAAACTTTCAGCAGTGGCAAGCAATACATACAGAATTACCTTGCAACTAGTGTCAATGCCACACATGAACTGGGATGTCAACACAATGCTGGTTGTTCTTGGTAAAGGCATGAACAATAGTCACCCATCACCGTTAGAGACTGAGGTATGCCACAGGAAGGCTGCAAACTGAAGGGGACTTGGCTTTGTCTGAATTGTTTCACTTCTGATGCTCAATGTATATGACTGTCATTCCTCACATGACAGAGACTGGCAGGATCAGAGGCTGTCTCACAGGAAAGAGAAGGCAGGGAAAGGAAAGGGAAGGGTAGAATGATATAGACAATGAGCACAAGCAGAAGAGGAGTAAACAGAAAAGGTAAATAGAAAAAAAAATGGGAAAAGGGGGTAGTACGGAATCAAATGCATTCCTCTGTTTCCTTGTTACATAGGGTTAAAAAGATGTCTGAGAGTAAATGTAAGTTCAGCTTTACCCTGAAGCAGAATACCTGCCAGCCCGTGGGAGCTGAAGGCCACTGACCTTGGAGTATTGCCTGACACTGAATAGATTCAACAGAAGTAGTGTTCAAATCTCCTGTGATTGAAAGATTTACAATGGTTGAGGTCATTTGACAGAACTGGAACGTAAAACCACAACTTCATACATGTAAGTGTGTATATACAGAGGTGAATCATGGGCTCAACAATTTCAGTGATCAGTGAGTAGGATATGGTCTTACCTTTTTGATAAGAAAATGTAAAGGGAAAAGCAAAAATGACAGAAAAAAAATCGGGGCAGTAAGTGAGTAATCTTCTCTGGAGATCTTCTCAGATATAGCGAATGCTCTGTCTGGTAGTAAGCTGAAAATAACATACTGTGTGCTGTGACTGCTATGATCTTTTACTAACACGACACACACTTTTAAAGTTTAGTGCCATTGTGAAAAAAAGAATCCAGTCTTCAGTATAGCCCAAAGTCTGAACGGACATGTTGTTTATCTCTCTAAGTAATCCCTATTAGAACCTTTATGACACCTACAAAAAGATAGTTACTCCAAGCTACAATAATAACAGCTTCAAGTCTCAGTCAATTTAAGAATAGTTATTCAAATTACTGAAAAATGGATCTTCAAGAAATTTCAGAAAGAATCCATTCAGTTCTTCATGGCATGCTGTGAACCACTAGAACAGACCACTGATAAAATAATCCAGGGAATTTCTCCATCAAAGCTTTTGTTTTCAAAGACAGTACATGAACATTAAAAATTGGCTTCAGATCCCAAAAGAATTAAGTGTAGAAATTAAAGCTTCTTGGCATAACACTTAAATGGAACACATTCATCATTCATGCAACAACTGACCCAAATGTACTGGATATGTGAAAACACAGTATTTTCTCACAAATCAACTATTCTCTGGTTGAATTAAGGCTCTTCACTGAATTGTTCTACTAAATTGCCATATTTTATTTCCTCCAAGCACTTGATGTTAAGAATATTTACTTGTCTCAGTCCACATCTAAGCATCTCAGTTGCTAGTGCATAAGACCTTTCTTTAAGCACCATCCATTTTTTTACTTAAGGAATCCAAGTGCAGATTTGCACAGTATGTCAATGTATGGGGCTGAGAAGAAAGTTACTTGCTCTGCTTATTTCTATTCCTAGAGAGGGGATATACTCCCTGTAGGGCTGCTATTTCCCCACGCCTTCAGCATATCATTTAGAGCCAATTAGTTTCATGGCCAGAGATGCAGTCTCCAGTTGTAGAACTGACAGATCATTCCCTACCTAAAAAGATGTGAAATGGAAAACAGAACTGCAGCTCTAAATTCCAGACTATTTTGTGGTCTCTTTCTGAAAGACAGCTACATAAAATTAAGATTTAAATTCTAAAAAAACAAAAGAAGGTGTACATAGAGTTTCACTCAATATAGCTTTCAAGGAACAGCTACATTATTAGCCTCCTTCCTTTCACTGATGACCAAAACAGCAGTCTGGACTTTTCACTGGGATGGCTCCATTAGATGTTAGTGTACTGTCACTTATGTGAGGTTATTATCTCCTTGAACACTGTTTGCGCCTGACATGTTCAGGTTTTCTGGGTAAATAAACTGTAAACAAAAGAAAAGCAGAAAACAATATTATTTTAAGTTGAGGAGGGTCAAATTGCAGAAATAGTTGTTGATAAACATGGCACAACAAAGAATGGTCACAAACAGGCTACATGGACATGGTTAAACCTACTAGATTTCAGTATGTAATAACTAAGGAATTCAACAAGGTACAGAGAACAATGAAGCTCAGCCTCTAAGAAAAAAGATTTAGCATGGTACAGGAAGGGGCAAGATGCCAGTTACTGGACCTTATATATTGTTTCATGTTAGTAGATTATTCCTCCTCCCAAACTGAGACTCTTGTTTCATTTCATATTAGTTATGTCTGTCTCAACTAAATAAGAATCCATCCAAATTGTTTGTTCAAATGAAAATCAAAATTATGAGTTCAGGTACATTCATTAAAGAATTATGTCCATTTGCCTTTCTTCTCAAATACCAAAGTTCAGATGCATAGCTATCCTTTAGAGCTTTGCATCAGTTTACTCCTCCTGCCTCATGTGCAGACAATGTTTAACACAATCTTTTCCAAGGCTTACTTCCCAAGTATCCTCAATCCCCTTCAACTCTCATCTGCATGTACTCAACATATAATTTTCTCCTTTTTTTTTTTTTTTTTTTGTGTGTGTGTGTGTGCGTGTGTGTGATTTGCAGGTCTGTCTTCTGACTACTTCTGAATTCATACCGCACATGTTCTGTAACTCCTCTCTGTACCATAAGTCCTCATCACTCTAGTTTGCAACAATTTAGGTGAGCACTTGTATAATCCCATTGAAGTTGACTTCTATTATCCTACAGTTATTTTTAAACAATGCCCTTTTTGAATTCTTCCCAAAAGCAAGTGGCTTTAGGATAGGAAAAGCATCTTGTTGAAAGACTATGACGGTTAACCTGTGATATTTCTATTCAAAACAGGGAAGGGGTGACAAGCCCCAGTAAGGTGAGCACTTCTGGAAGAAAAACAGTAATTCAGACTTGAAAAAAACAACCTCTCATAAGTTGAACAAAAATGCTAATTAACTGATGGTGATCAATAACAGCACTATTTTCTTGAGTGCCAACATTTATGTTATTTATAACTACAGAGCATGACAGCAATGAAACCATAAACATGAGGGAGTGAGAATTCAAGCATGCAACCTGCTAGTTGGTAATCAGTGACAGCTAAACACAAAGCAGAAAAGCTGTCCTGAAAGGTAAAGGTATTAATGTTTCATTTCCTTCTTTTAAATATTCATAGGGCTCCCAATTACTTAGGTACCTAGAGAATTCGATATGAACAATACATTTAGAAAGCTTTTCATGGCACTTCTTTCTCTTCTCACTAAAATCTTCAGAGAGAAAAAGAAAACAGTAGTCTTAAGGAATCTCCTGTAATTAAAGGAAATCCTGCTTATCATTGTCATTTCAAGAGACATTAAATATTCATTGACATCGCCTGATAACAAAACAGAGAAAAGAAGAAATCATGGTTTAGTTCTCCTCTTTCATCACAGTCATCCTTTGATGAACAAACCATCATGCTTCTCCTGTCACTACTTCTGTGTCTAAGGTACTCAAAGAGATTTTTCCCTCTTGTAGCACTGTGTAGTTAGTTTACCCAGCAGAAGATAGATAATTTTAATATGTTCTCTCCTTGTCTTTTTTTTTTTTTTCATCTTGTTCAAATTTCCCCCCGTTGCTCTCTCTTTCTTCCCCACCAATATTACTACCACGTGTACAACCTTCTCACACAAGGGCTTTTTTTTTTTGGCCCTCCATACTAAGTACAAAAATGTAAAACCTGCAGTTCTGGGTATGTTACCAAAGGAAACAGTTTTACTTAAAATCTTGTTTTTGCCAAAATATTTTCAAAGTATCTGGAGAGCACTCAAACCACAGTGGCTCTCAGTTGTATTTCCTTTTACTATTTCCCCAGGTACTCCCAGAACAGCACTAAGTAATTGGATATTCTTTCAGACAAATAAAAAAAATAAAATAGAAAAAAAAGAGTCTGCACGAGACAGTTTGTAGGTCTAAGAATTATCCTTCTGGGGCCTATGGGTATGAATAGAGGACACATGGTTGCCAAACTTGAAATCCTCTCCTGTGTTAGTTGTTCCTGAAGACAAGAATCAAATATGACAGTTTGTACTAACTGCACTGATCATATACAGCCTTTATAATGTCATTTCAAATCTACATAATTCTTGAAATTAAGAATCAGAGATTTAAATTACCGGTGATTTTACTTCATATTTGTATTTGATTTCGCTTGTTTCGGATCAGCCTTTTCCAATAATGCAGATAGAAATTATGAGTTTAGATATATGTTACTCACAAAGCATTAAGTGCAGTGACAAAAATATTTTCTAATGCAGCTAGGTATGCTGAATTAATGGTATAATTTATGGTATAGATGCTATCATTCCATTTTACATGCCATCTAACTAAATCTTGTTATATCCCAGACTTCAGCTTATATTAAAAACACAGCTGCAAGGCTTCTTGGTATAAGCCAAACACATATTCCATGTGTACTGGGGGTCTTCCCACAGGCTGCCTGTAGTTCATTATTTTAAAATTTTACTTAATTCTTCTCAAGCTATTTGTGGTCTTGCTGACATCTCCAGAAGACTTATTCCACATCCCCCTTTAGGAGTGTTAAGATCTTGAGAACACAGGCACTTCACTTTGGCACTAAGGATTCTGTCTGCTTCTTTTGACGGTTGCTGAATTCTCTCCCACTAAAACTGGAAAAAATGGTTTAGAGATGAAGTAGGAAAAGCCATTTTGTCCTGTGCCTTCATTATTGTCATAAAAAGCTTTATGTGAATCAACTCTCAGTATGTTTTTATTTCTTTGCAGGACCATAACTTCTGGGTAACAGACATTGATTGGTGAAGAGCACATGAGAAACTGTTTGAGGGAGCCGCAGAAAAAAACATAATGCAAATATCACAGTTCACAAGACAAGAGTCAATAGTTAGCCCCAGAAGGATGTCTGCTGTACTCAGTGTGTGCAACTAGGGGTTTGTTGGATAGCTCATTCAGTGAGTCAACTGTTCCTTTACATGTTTGAGGAGCCAGTGTTAGCAGATGGACTCTATCTAATGGATTTGTAAAGAGATGACAGTTTCCTGGAGTACACATTATTGCTATTCAGTATATGGGCCCTACTGCAATAATGTCTTACAGCCCTTAATATGCCTTCTTAAAGATTATTCATTTGAAAATGCACACACATAAACAACATACATGCAGCTGGAACCAAAACAGAACCTTTCACCTCAAGCTGGGATTCTCTCATCACCCAGTGTTTTAATAAACACCCCTTTCCCAGAAGCGTTAGGAGGAATTATAGACTCTGCAGTTTGAGATGAAAGTCAATATATTTATGCTCACTGGGATAGAAACTGATATGGTTCTGTTCCATTGCCCTAAGTGGCAATAACCAAAAACTGCATCAGAGAAGAAATTATTCTTAACTACAAATACTGTCTCACAGTGTACTACTAATATACTAACACGTCACAATACCTTGTTGCTTCATTCAGATCTGTAAGTCAATTTTTTTCACAGCACTGAGAGCAGTCCATACACCGAAACGGCATTTTGGATCTATGTATGCAATAGGAAGCAAAAAACAAATCTTCATGCCTGGGATTATATTGCAGAATATTTCACTACAAGTCATATTTTCTTGCTACACTAGGCTTACAACACAGGTGAAGCAGTCCCCCTTGGAGAAGATGTGGCATATGGCAAAATGTCAAAAGGATCTGCAAGTAATTTTTTCATTTGCTATTCTAGCAGGAAAAAGCCCTCTGTTCATTTTGATCTCCAAAATGAAGATACAAACTTTCTGTCATAACAGCCCACAACTCTTTGAAGGGTAATTACAGAGACAATGGAGCTGAACTCTTCCCTATATATGCATATGACAAAAAGAAAAAAAAAAAAAAAAAAGCCATCAGCCACAAGTTGATGTTCAGAAGGTTCAAACTGGATCTTACAAAAACTTCACTATGGGAGCACTGTGGTATTGCAAGAGTTCACCCAAAGAGGAGGTGGACTCTCCATCCTGCGAGGTTTTCAACACTTAGACATACAAAACTCTGGCTGATTTGATCTAGTGCTAGTGAAAGTCCCGCTCCAAGTGGGATGTCATGCTAGTTGACCTCCATAGTTTCTTCCAGCCAACATTTTTATGATTTTATTGTAGATGAAAGATGTGACAAATGCTAAATGCAACAGTAAGAAAGCACAGCAGAATGAAAATCAAGTCAATCCAACTTCAAAGAAAAGGTTGTAGGAAGAAAGAAGTAGAGTTTGGCTAGCTGTGTGCTTACTCTGCTTCAACATCAATTAACATAAGCACCAGCTAATAAGTGTATATGGGAGTTTCCCTAGAAAAGGAGCATTTGGAAGCATCCCCCATCCAGTGTTCCCTCTGTTGCCCTCCCACAGTGTAGGGAAATAAATATAGGTGGTCAAAATAGAGCCTAGACTGGCTTTACCAGAGCACATCCAATGAGGCAGATCACCTTGCAAACTCTGATGAGGAGTCAGCGCTAGATACCTGTTTTTGGCCTATCAGCAGCAGAACCAGAAAAGCAATATGCACACATATATAATGTGCCTATGCTGCCATCCCTTCTGAGATGTTCAGCGAATGCCTACAATGAATGCTGTCTTATGTTTAGAATTGTGCCCTGTCTTTCTATAGGAAAATTAGGCTTATAATGAGGGCTAAATAATTCACATAACAATTCAATTTCTTGTCTTTTGCCCACTCACACATATACTTTTTTTTTCTTTCCCTAAGAATGAAAGAGTCTGTATTTCTTTAAAAGTATTTACTTTAAAATATTCCAGCTGCTGCCTTCCCATTGGCTGCTAAGTTTAAGCACAAAGAATTCTCTCAATATCACCCTTCAGTCAGACTCTGAAATGAAATAAAAGTATTTATTTCTGAACATCACTGTTTTTCTTGAATACACCCCAACTTATAATTGGTCCCAAGTTGTTTCTTAATTTCTCCATATTTGTTCTTACTATGTTTTATTATCATGAGGACAGGAAATATGAGTCAGTAACCCTAAGATCATCCATTTCACTCACTTATGGGGGGTTGAAGACCAAGGCAAACAAAAAGTGTCAAATATTTCAAATAAACTGAAAATACCTCTACCATTTACCACCCACAGCTGAGTTCACATTTTCAGCAGAATCATAGCTCGTCTAAAACATATTTAAAACATATTTAAAGAATTAAGCATAGTAGCCCCACAGAAAGGAATGTTTAGGCTCTCAACAGTTACTCCTGAAAAGGAATATATTATGAGGTGTTCTTTTAAACAGAACATTTAATGGCTTTAGATGAATTTCATATATACTTTAATGCATTAATAAGGTGTTCACATATGCCTTGGACTGCTGAAAATGTACCTACATTGTAACCAGTCCCATTGTTTTCTTGTTTAAAAAATGTCAGTGTTTTCTTCTAACTATTCATTTTCCAGACCTTGTCTTCTTATTTTCAGCTGAATTATAAATAACCACTTTTCTAGTGCTCATTTGTTCTCAAAAAGACCTTCAGATCTGTATTTAAGGTCAGAGGTTCAGATCTTTTAGATAAGTTTGTGTGTGGTTCTCCAGACCCACCTGAGCACAGCTAATGGGCTCCAGCAATCCAGAAGATCATGCTTACTTAGAAATGGCCACCAAAGAAAGTGTCCAGCACCAAAAGCCGAAAGCAAGTGGTGACTGCTGGTGCCCTAATTTATTGACTTACCAATTACCCAATTGTTGAAGTTTCTTAATAAAAGCAATCAGACACAGAATTCTGGAATTGCAGAGTATGGCAAAACCGCTATTCTGTGAATTGCACGCTTGATAATAGCATTCACAGAAGGCAGTACACAGAAGAGGACATCTTCACCAGCGGTCAGGAGCAGTGATGGAGGAAGACATCTTAATGGCCACCTTCCTTCTAGATTTAAGTTCTGTTTGCAGCATCAAATCAGAAGCTTGTTGGAAAATGTGGTAACAGTCACAAACCCAACCCTGACTTAAATTGTTACATTTGGTGTGGGAAGCTGCTTAGTCTTATTTTAAAGGACAGGGAGAGATCCTGGTAGTACCACATTTTTTTGTAATACTGTAGTGGTGAGAGCTTTTATGCAAATTGAGAGTCCTAGGTTCAGTGATATAATATATATGGATTATGAAAATGTCCATAAATAACTTATTGCTATTGATAACTATAACTACTACTATAACTATTACTCTTACTATTGATAACTATTGTTATTACAACCCCTGAAATTTTTAATGCGTTTAGAAGAAAATTAATTTGCATTTTGGTGGATGGTGGCATCACAAATTCTGATTTCATGGGAGGTTTGCAATACAACCAGAGCATTGCTGAACCATAGACTGCCAATCTTGAATGTGTTTTGACCTAAAGGCTTACTACACAAAAGGCTGGTACAACCAATTTCATCAGCTGTGTGGTTTTAGTTAAGGTGGCTAGGGTTGCCACTGTTGAGCTGTATGTCAAATCATAAAATAACAGAATATCCCAAATAGGAAGGGACACACAAAGATCATCAAGTCCAACTCCTATGTCCACAAAGAACCACCCAAAACTTAAAACTTGTCTGAGATCGTTGTTCAAATGCTTCTTGAATGCCAGCAGGCTTGGTGCCTTATAGCAGCCTTCCAGTACCTAAAGGTGGACTATAGGAAAGCTGGAGAGGGACTCTTTATCAGGGAGTATAGTGATAGGACAAAGAGTAATGGTTTTAAACCAAAAGAGGGTAGGTTTAGATTAAATATAAAGAAGAAATTCTTTACTATGAGGGTGCTGAGGCACTGGAACAGGTTGCCCAGACAAGCTGTGGATGCCCCATACCTGGAAGTGTTCAAGGCCAGGTTTTGGGCAACCTGGTCTGGTGGAAGGTGTCCCTGCCCATGGCAGGGGGTTGGAATTCAGTGGTCTTTATGCTCCCTTCCAACCCAGACCATTCTGTGATTCTATGATTCTATGACCACCGCCCTGGGGAGCCTGTCCCAGTGCCCAACCACCCTCTGGGTGCAGAACCTTTCCCTAACAGCCAGCCTGACCCTCCCCTGTCCCAGCTCCATGCCGTTCCCTCGGGTCCTATCGCTGTCCCCAGAGAGCAGAGCTCAGCGCCTGCCCCTCCGCTCCCCTCGTGAGGGAGCTGCGGGCCGCCATGAGGCCTCCCCTCAGCCTGCTCTGCTTTGGGCTGAACAAACCAAGGGACCTCAGCTTTTCCCCATCAGTCTTCCCCTCTCGACCCTTCATCATCTTTGTAGCCCTCTGTTGGACACTGTCTGACAGTTTTATGTCTTTTTTTACACTGTGGTGCCTAAAACTATACCCGCTGCTCAAGGTGAGGCCGCATCAGTGCAGAGCAGAGCAGGACAATCTTTTCCCTCAACTGGACATCAGGGCTGTGCCTGATGCACCCCAGGGTATGGCTGGACCTTTTGGCTGCCAAGGCACACTGCTGGCACATGTTCAGGTTGCTGTTGACCAAAATCCCCAGATTCCTTTCTGCAGGGCTGCTTTCCAGTCTCTCGGTTTTGCCAGGATTACCCCTTCCCAGGTACAGACTTTGGCAGTTGCTCTTGTTAAATTTTATACTGTTGGTGGTTGCCCAAATTCTAATTTGTCAAAGTCTCTTTGCAAGACCTCTCCATCCTCGACAGGGTCAACAGCTCCTAGCAATTTAGTATCATCTGCAAAAAATGTAGAAGCTATGCTCTTAGCCCAGCCTTGGGATTGGGTCACTCATAAAACTTGCGAATGGGATAACCTATTTCAGGAATTTCAGGTGTGCACACACTGCTCGGTGTCACTCTAAACAAAAATATCTTATAGTACACGATGCAACAATATTCTAGATGACTAAGTAACTTAATTGGTGGTAAATAGGCATCTGTTGTCCTTTTGTTCAATTTGGGAAGCAGAAGCTATAGATTATTCAATTATTCATTTAATTTAGATACCTGAGGCACACACTAGACTCCTAAAAGGTTTTTAGACCTATCTTTTAGGTGTCTGATTCAAATCTGCTGCTCCCCCCGCCCCACCCCCCAAAAAAAAAATCTTTCTTCCTTCACAATTTTTTTAGATGTTAACTCAATTTTCATGTCTGATATGAAGAAATACTAATCTCAGGTTGTAATGTACCTTTCTAAAACAATTATACAAGCTTAGCTGGAGACCTGCACAGTGATAGGGAAGAGGGAAATGGTTTCACATAGTTTCTGTGCTTGTCTGGTGCTCTGAGAAGAACACCATGTACATGTACTATTCAACCCTTTAATGAGTTTCTTATACAGCTCTTCCTGTTGATATGAACCAAATTATCCAAATTTAACAAAGCTCTTTAACTAAAATTGTCTCAGGGTCATTTTGCTGATTAAGTGGAGACACTGTCTAGAGGTGTTTCACCCCTCTTTATCTCTGAAGCCCTGTATTTCATATGTTGGGGAATTCAGTCAACTCAAGGCACAAGTTTTTTGTGGGAGGTTTGCAGGATATGCACTGCATCATTACATTTATCATATATATTTCCTTGCTATGGCGTAGGCTGATTTGTATCATGTTCTTATGGTGCTCAACAAGCCCAGGAACCAAGCCAAGCCTCCTATTACACATTTTACTAGAGAATTTAGTACATTTGGGAAGAGAGAAGTGTTATTAAACCAGATTATATTATACCTTCATTTCTCTACATTAGAGCAGCATGACATAAAAAGGAATAAGTCAAGTTTGGGGCCTTTGCATTAAGGCAATGAGTTAAACATGAGTATGGTACAGTCTGGGAGGTGGTTCCTAACAAATTTCAAATAAATCTTTTAATCTGATCAATAGTCATAGTTTCCACTTATTCTGTCTGTCTAATAAAACTCTGCTAGTCTGATTGCATTCTGATCCTTAGCACAGTTTTATACATTTATGCTTAGCTTGGCTCAGAATCACACATAAGGTTTACGCAAAAAGATGGCTCCTCTAAATATTACTCTTTCAAACAAGACTTGATCTAAAGGTCAAGCTAAGTTCTTTCTTGTGACTCATCAATAATAATAATGTTTCTGCAAGCCAAATTCTGCCCTTAAATTCATGGCCTCATATTCACCTGTGCAAATAACGAAATGCAGAACTGGATCTCCAAACAGATCCCTTTGCAAACTATGTTGTCTTCTGCAAGGTTCTGCAAACGTTCTGTAAGGTCCAGGTCACCTCAATCTATGTTTTGCTAAATAATTTCTCTTATTTTTTCTCTAAAAGAGAAAAAAATATATATTTTTGTTTCTCAAGCATCCAGAGAATTCCCTCTCATATAATTTTTTCTCAGTTTCTCCACTCTCTAGCCACAGACCAGAATTAGGAAGAGGCAGATGAAAAACCTCAAACATAGTAGTCCTAAATAACAATTTATTTTTGTTAAAATTTTCCCATCAAAACTTAGACATAAATATGATTGAGTTTCTTGTTTTCTGGACAAAACCTGCAAGTTAGTAAGTACTCTTGAAAGCAATAAGTATTAAAGGAAAATTCATAAAATGAAGAATCTTGTTAACAATTAGAAAAACTATTATACTAGCTGGTGAAAAGTGTCAGCATGTAAAATGAGTAGCAATAACAATGATTCTAGTGGGAATGTGGAGTAAGTTGAGGCAGGTTAAGTTGGCAGAGATGAAAATAAAGCAAGGGATTTGGAACACACAATATATTTGAACAATGAGAACGTAATTTCTGATGAGTAACTAATGCAGAGAGGAAAATAAAGAAAATAATTTAGTCAGGAGCTTGGAGGAAAGGTGATCCAGACACAAGCTTTTCTAACTTTTCTATCAGCAACACAAGTTTAATAAAACTTTTTTCATTTCCCTCTAAGTCTTTCATTTTCTAAAACAAAACAAAACATAAACTAAAACCCAGCAACTCATTTACTACTCATTTTGTAGTAAATGCTTTCACAGAAACAGGTTTTAAAATGTTTTCTGAACATAAGCTGTGAACTAGTCTGAAATTTTGTGGATTTTTCTGCCCATCAGAATGTCACAGAAGATTTATTCCCAATGTCACATTCTGTGGTCTGCATTGCTCTAGAAGAAGCAGTTGTTGCAGTGGTTGAGGCCCCACAATTCAAGATGTAAACTTCGTCTATGGAGTTGTTACTGAAATTAGAATCAAAAGCTTGGACTGTGATCACAAGTGAAGTAGGAACCAGTTGTCTGCTGAAGTCACAGGTCATAAGTCACATATATATTTTAACCTGGGAGTCAAAGTCACAGTTTCACACAGTAAGATTGTCTTCCAGAAAGAGTGTGGCAAACTCATTCAGACTTGTCTAGAAGAGCATTGCTAAGGTTTTACGGTGTTGTGGGCTAAACGCCTACAGGGACAAGTGGAAACAACATCATGGACAACTTTTTGATGTGTTCTTTCCTTCCACAATATCATCTTCATCTTGCCTGTTTCAGCTTGAGTCAGTTTGTTGTCAGCTGAAAGGTTATTTCCTGACCTATGCTGATGCATTAGATGTAATGACAGTTGCATCAGCGAAGAACAAGATAAATACTTGGGTGTTATCATTCTATTATTGGTAGCTAAGATCATGGTGTTTCTCTTTCCCCTTCTCCCAGAAGTCTCATGCAGATTTTGAAAAATAATAAGAAAAAAAAAAAAAAGGTTAGCACTGATCTTAGCAAGATGTTGGGAACATCTTAGCTAGATGCTCAGAGGGAAAGAGCAGTCACCCACCATAGTTTGAAGAATCATAGAATCATTAGGGTTGGAAAATACCTCCAAGATCATCTGGTCCAACCATCACCCTACCACCAACATTACCCACTAAACCGTGTCCCTAATCACCATGTCCAACCTTTCCTTAAACACCCCCAGGGATTGTGATCCCACCACCTCCTTGGGCAACCCATTCCAATGTCTGACTACTCTTTTTGAGAAGAAATTTCTCCTCATTTCCAACCTGAGTAGTAGACTATCCCTATGTATTCCTGCAATGTAACAAAGATGTAGATGTTCGTGTTAGTGTGCTTTCCTCTGTCAAAGCTACAAGTCCAGTAGTTTGACCAGGGAGTGTTTCATATACACTTATGGCCTGGAGGAAGTTTTTAAGTAGCCTTAGCTCTCCATCCTAGTGTGAGAAACAAAGTTGTGTTTTTGCAGTAGAGAATTACTTTTCTGTATTCCAAGGTAGTTGTGTAGTCATAATAAGGAGAAATGCTAAGTAGGTAAGTGGACAGTAGAAGGCCTCACTGTTCCAAAATAAGGTGGAAGCTTGAGAAAAACAGGATGAGCAGTGTGAGAACAGTGAAACAAAGATCACAAGTTCTCAAAACATAAGAAAGGAGAAATTAAAGGGTTGAAAAAAAGAAAAATTGTACATATATGGTATAGAGGACCGTCAAGTAGCTTGTGAACCTGCAGTACTCAGCCAATGAGGAAACAGGGGAGGTGATCAGGTGTCGGGTAATAGGGAATAAACGCTTATGATTTATTTACTAAAATGCTCTCCTGATTGACAGGATGCCCGCCATTGCAATCGCCAATGAAATAGCTTCACAGAAGATCCTGTCTGAAGAAAATTATATGAGATTTTTCTCACACTAGTTTAAACTCTGCTATGAGCCTTCCACTACATCAGTTAATGTCATCTGTTGTTTGATCTTGGTGGTTACATTTTTCTTGTTTATTTGACCCAAAAAGAGAGGCTGGAATCATGACAGTATCTGAAGAATACCCTGCCTATCTGTAAACTGGAAGGTGAAACCCTATGCTCTAAAACCAGCAGTTCAGTCCTCAATGCCTTTCTGCAGTCTAAGTCTTAAGGAAATGGTAGCAGCTGCTGTTATCCCATTCTGAGCAAAAGAAACATTAGTCTCCACCTACCGGAATGTCTGTAGTTTCCAGGTATTTTTCAGCAAAAACTTTTAAAGAAAAATCAAAGTTATTATTCAGAATCCTTAAACTACAACTCAGAAACTGCAGCATTATTAAATACTTTGAAAAAAAATTAGCAACTTACTTCAATATTTATCAAAGGTGAGAAAATCTTTTTGTTTCTCTGCTTTTCTTATGGTCAACTCTTTCTTTGTATTTATGTTCAAAAAGAATTTACAGCATTTTAGCTGTGTCTTGTTGAACATGCAGGTGACTCATCAGCTGGTCTGCTTCTCACCATGACAACAAAACCATGTGATTACATCTCTTGAAGTAAATCCTCCTGTAGGCTGTGGACCCAAATCAACAATATTCTCTACAAATATCCAGACTTTGGATTTCCTTAGCTGATCTTTATGTCTTTCTAACTGAGGAAATCTTTGAAAGACACTCCCTATGGCTCCTGGCAGAGTGAGCTGCCAATTAGCAGGGGAATAACAGAGCCAGGCCTTCATTTAATATGTTTTATCTTATGCAGATAGAGATTCCTACTGTGTTCATAGCTAAGAACAGAATTTGATCTCTGGGGTCTGCTAGAAATCACCAGCTTCAGAAATGTCAAATCACAGCTCTTAGAGGGAAAGACAAGAAAGAAGCGCCCACCGCTCAGGAAGCTGCTAAGTGCTTTATGGAGGAGCAGTCAAATTCATGGTGGCCTCCAACATGCAAACTGATGCAGCTAAGGAAAACACAAAATATGAGGTTATAGAATGGCATATACCCACATGCTATGAAACAGACAGAAAAGGGCCAAAGAGAAACTCATCTCACATGATATTTTTCAAAGCAGTACCTTGTGTACTGATGACGTCTTTTTCCCCTGCCAATCTGATTTTTCTCAGATGATACTGCTTTTTATCATTTTATCATTCCCTCCCCCATAATCTGAAGTTCCACACAACATTTAGCTAGTGCTGTCTCTGCACGGGCTGGGTGAGCTTAGCGTTTCTGAGCAAGTGAGTGTTATTGGGATTCCATTCATTCCAGCTGGGGAATGGCAGACTGTGGGAACAGTTTGAGAGAGAGAGAGATTCCCCTTCTCTCTCCCTTTCTTTCTCCCTCTCTGTTTTAACCTTTTTTTCAGGATAAATATTTAAACACTAGAATGAGGCAAAACTCCCACAAGACTGGAAACAGACAAGCTCACACCAGACTAGTCTGCAAAATAGCTTTTTTTGTTTTGTTTTTCTTTTCAATGTCCAAGCCTTAAAGATTTCCAGCTTTTAAATTGTCTTTGAAAAGAAAAGAAACCCTACTACAGACTTTTTGGTGAATGTAACATATGGAGTATGACTTTTAGTTCCAGGAATTTATGCCATGTAATTACTAGAATACGTCTTGGTGAAGAATAATAATAACAACAACAACAATAATAAAAGTCAAAGAAACATACTGAGAATAAAGCAACAGAAAACTGGTTTTCACATTATCATCAGAAGCTCAAATGCTCACACAAGGAGGTTGTCACAGCAGTTTTGCCATCTTTTATCATTTTTGTCCTTTGGCCATAAAGGCTTACAGTGAGGTTAAAGCAATTTCCCTTAGTAGTTTGTAAAATACTACAGAGGCAGCAATAGTTCTGGTGTTTTTAAGGCTCTCCCTCATAGCATGGTACAGCTGGTGAATAACTTCTAATTCAGACTAGCATCACTCAAGTCTTCCTTGGTATGATCAGGTATTCCAGAAGTTGTATTAATTAGATTCACGTATCCCATGTCTTTTAATCACTCACACAATACAAATACTGAAATCCTAGTTCTGTCAACATGAAATTACTACTAGTAAGACTTTGCTCCTGTCACCTGAAGAATTTTTTGTAGAATGCTAAATTTTCCACTACTAATTAGCTTAGTTTAGATTTAGCCCAGTGAAGTTGAACATAATGCTAAGTCTGGCTATCAAGAACATTTTTTTTTCTGATGTGGTTTTAATTTGTGGAATAAAAGAAGAGTGAATTAATGAACTTGTTCAGAAATTGTCATTGACCATGTTTTGATTTCTGCTACATTAGTGGAGATTCACACAGACACAGAGAACACACCCTGCTGCCTACATGACTCAGTTTTCACGTTGATCTTTCACAAATTTTTATATTTTTGGGTTTTAAACTAAACTAATTTCTATACCAGAGGTGACTTTGTCCAAAGTTCCTGCATCTAGTGTGTGTGTGTGTGTGTGTGTGCGCGCGTGTGCGTGCATGCGTGTATGCGTGCATGCAGCTTGGGTTCCTGTCCTCATTAGAAGTACCTGTTCCAGTGTCCTCTTTGCCATCCACGTGCCTACATTTTTTTTCCTACTTCTATTCACTCTTCACTCCACCAGCTACATAGGAATTAAGCTGCAGTAAAAGTTTGTTCATTTGTTCAGTCACATAGTGTTTTCCATTGACTGTGAAGCTCAGAAACTGGACCGTATTCAACTCTTCCATCCATGGAAGAGGAATGCAGTATATTGATTCTTTGGGTGTAAACTTGTTATACTTCCCAGGATTTTCCACTGAAGAGAGAATTAGAAAATACCCTTCCAAATGATTCAAGAGTAAGTGTTAGACTGCAAGCTGTTAGAGGAAAATAAGTTTATGCCTATACTAGGGCAATGGATGTGTCCCAGACTGTTTTGCAGCACCAAACTAGCTGGCACACAGCACCTTGTGTCGACTCCAGTAAAGTCTCCTACCCTGACGGGGATGCCTGCCAACACACACCCTGTTTGGGAATGGTCAGTCTCAGACTGTGAACAGAAATAGTCTGGGTAAGGGCTCTTAATTTTCTCCATCCCTACCATGTAGCAGAGAATCCTGTTCCATCCATCTGTGAAAACAAAAGCTCTGTAAGGAATTCTGAAGTGTAGTAGCAAAGAGTCTGATGCTGAGGAAAAACTTGTAAGGGCCAAACTGTGATGGATACCTTTATAATAGTGTACCAGCACAATTAACTAGCATGCCCTGGCGCTGCTGGATTAACTGCTATGGATATAGCCACTGAATTTTCTGGGCTGACCATTGAAAAATTCCCCTTCACAGTGCTATCCAGGTCTTCCTGGCTCCTACCACTCTCACTAGATAACAATGTGGCAGCAGCAGCTGTGCATGACCTTCTTGATCTGTATTTGACTCTTTCCACCTTTTGAGGAGCAAACCCCTCACCAGGAGTGATTGGGAAGAGTTTTGGCAAATCCTTTTAAAAATCCAGTATAGAGTTCCCTAAAGAGTGGATAAACAGTGTAAACACATCTAACAGTTAAGGACTTGTTTCTTTTGAAAGTCAACAAGATATATAAAAATTCTGCACTTCCAGGTAAAAGCAGGGTGAAGAAATTCTTCCCTGACTGTTTGCATTTACTAGTCAACAGGGCTTGCCTTATATGACTCTCCAAGGACAACTTGGTTCTAGAATCTTCTTGATTCTAGGTCTTTTTGAAAGAAAGCTATGGATTGTGATAAGCAGGAGAATTTGTAAGAAGCTGACATCAGAAAGTCTGATTCTCCATGTATTGGAAAATATTCATTTGTTGATAACAATTCAAAAATAAATGTTTAAAACAGTTAGAAGACAATGTCTCTAACCTTTCCTCCTACAAGTGGAGCCAAGAAGGTTCCCATTCCATTTCTCTGATCTCCTAAGCTAACTGCCAGCTATGCTAAAGAAAACAAGAGTAGAAATTCTTTGCATTTCTGAAAGGCACTAACCTCATTTCTATTTCCTTGTAGCTCACCTTCAAATCTTAGGTCTCATTTATATAAATCAATAAGTTTAAAGAAAAAAATCTAGTTTTCTGGTTCATATATGCAGATGCCTTCTCTCACCTTTCAAACTTATTGATACTACACTTTGGGATTCCTTACAGAACTTTTACTTACAGAAGGATAAAACAGGTTTCTTGGCTACATGAAGAGTGACATGTTTCCTTATCCAAGCATTTTGCAACAGAGAAGGCAAGTTCCTGTCTTCTTTGCTTAGAAATGGTTTTTACTCCCACTGAAAGTAATCTGCATGGGCATTGTATGATGTACATTACTTAATCCATAAAACAAGTAGGCCCTGTCTAATTACATGTTTCTTTCCACAAGTAGAATGGAAAGGTTTCTGGGGGAGTATTTGGACAGTCTACATTTTAGAAAGAAAAGATCATATTTATATCCCAGAATTAAAAAGGATAATTACCTGATTTATGTCCATAACCCAACTGAACTACTTTTTTTCACAAAATCAGAATCAACAAATAGGAATACTTTTCCTCTCTTTAGATTAATTTTACTTCTCTACAGAAAACCCACACAGATTCAATGCACCATTTCAATTCCATTTGCTCATCTTGGAGAGAATGTCGTCCTCCAGAGTTCAGACTTCTTCATTACTTAACAAAGAACTTCAGTTATTCAGTACAATATTTTTTCCATCATCAGCCTTTGTTGAAAAGTATTTAGTAGTAAAATTAATTAATACAAACAGCTGTGACTCAAACAGACACCAGTGTTTGTCATTTACTCAGGTTTCAAAAACTCTAGGCCTGAAACTTGACTTTCTGAATAGCGTTTTTCCACCTTTGTTTCCCAAACATCAATTTTTATGGATCACTACCCATAAGATGTAAGAATAAATGACATATAACTAAGCTTATTCAATAAAAACCAAATCATGCTCCTATCAAGGTTAATACTAAACTGTTCAGGCAATGTTTTTCAGTCCTAATGTTCAATGTAAAAGGCCTCCATGCTGTAAGATATACACAAATTTATCTTTTTTTTTTTTAATTAGTCACCTAGTCAACTTCTCTATTCTATCCTTCTAGAATTTCTAGAGTCGTGATGGAATTAGACTTTCAACACTATGTGGCGTACATCTACTCCATTGCATTCTTAAGCAGCCCAGCCATTTCAACAGTTTTTTTGTTTTATTTTGTTTTGTTTTTTAATTTTTAATTAACAAGCCAGGTATAAAAACAACAGCAACAAGCTAAAGTAAAGGATATCAGTCCCCAAGCCCCTCTTTTAAACAATTACAACTATTAGTATTTTTTCAAAAGTTGTTTTTTCATATGTATACATGAAGGGCCCAAAAATATGTCTCTGATCGAAGCGATTTTTTTGCAATGTGCAGGCAAATACAACTATATCTTATCTATGTTCACGGCATAATTGTTCATTTAAATACTGCTCAGAAAATAAAACTGAATCTTGTCTCTGATTCAGCAGAGCACTAGCTACGTGCTTAAATATTTTATTAAGTCTTTTATCCTATTACTTGGATTGTTACCTCTTTGCAGCTAAAATAATTGCTTAGTTACATGTGATTAGTGGTCTATAAATTTTTCAGTATGGCTAATGCTAATGAGACCCCCGTACTGGTATGAACAACCTTTTTATGTTTAGCTTCTACTTATTTTCAGGACAGCAATACAGATTCTGGGCTGAGTGCAAAAGGACACAGCCTAGCCCAGCTTTATCCATGCAATCCCATTGGATTCTGAAAAGTGCACAGGGATATCTGTTCTTTTCTTCTAAGTTATGTCCAATTCCTTTCACAATCAAGCTTCCATGCATTTTAGCGACAATTGGATCAGGTTGTTTTTGTTTCATTGATGTTTATAATATATCATACTAACATGGGCTTTTGCTCACTTGCAGTTTTACCACTTTGCAACTAGACTTATAAATACCTGACCAAAACATTTTATGGCTCTGAATCATTTTTTCTCTTTCTTTAAAGAGGAACTAGCATCAAGTAATCAGCTCTTCAGCAATCTGATTTCTAAAATTATAATGCATTTCTTGTTACTCTACTGATTTCTTTCTTTTCCTGAATGTTGCACAAAATGTGTTTAACTTGGACTGTATTGCAGCACTAGGGTCATTCATACAATGAAACAACTGCTTTATCTGTACTCATGGACTGGAGTTTGGGGCACAGGAAGGAATGCCCAAAGCTTTCACATACTAGTTCCCTCTATTAAAAACATGTTACACTGAACTGAACTGTTGCTCCTGCTGGCTCTAGTGTGAGCTGTACCTCCAGTGACACCAAGTCATGATACAATCACCACCGAGAGCTCATGCATTTCTGCTAAGGTCTTCTTTCAGGTTTATGAGGACAGGAAGTCTAAGAAGAGTTAATATTAATTTGACGCTGTCCAAAATGCCGGCATGAAAAGGGTTACTGTCTTTTAGTTATAAATAGACTTACCATTTCCAAAATACATTTTTTAAGGACCAAACCCTTAAAAATTAATTTTAAAATATCAAAAATGTTTGTTATGGAGTCCAGCAGCAGAAGCTGCAACAAAAGTCTCTGAAAATCAATCCCAAATGCCACTGTAAAAATTATATATATAGCACAATTTTATAGAGACATGAAATGTGAAATGAACTTGGATTTGAATATCATTTTGAGGAGCCAAATAGTAAATTCTAAAGATTTTTATTTTTTTTTTCAATGGGGACATCAACAATGTTAACAATGGCCCCTCAAAGTTCTAATGAAAGCCTTAAGTGCTAGTAAAATATTAATAACTACTAAGCCCATTTGTTCACTACTGGAAAAAATCATTTCATTTCCATGTTTTCTCCTCAGATCATTGGGCTATACTCGAAGCGCTGACCACAACAAGAACCCCAGACATATAAAAGAGCCCAAGCAGTTATACTACCTGCCAAAGACAACTGTTAGTTTAAGCAGCATATGGTGAAAGCACATCACACCACTTGCTGGGGTCAGACAAATGCACACAATTTAAAGAGAGAAAGAAACCAACCATAACTTACTAAAATATTGAGGAGCTGGCATGCATCTCCTATCTGTTTTCCCTCCCTTTGAAAATGCAGAGATATGTAGTATTCCCCCTCTACTCCTCGTCCTGCTATTTAGGACTGTAACAAAATCAAACAGATGTTTTCCTGACAGGTGAGCACAAAACACACTGATAGTGGAAGAGTTGCTTTAAATGCTGGCAGTTCTGCTTCAGTTTCAGTTACAATTGCTCTGAGACTACAAAGTGGTGATTCCCCTGGTACAAAAGCAAAAGGTGATTGTGCTTATACACCATAGTAAGCATGAGACCTATTTGTATCCTAAGAGCTTTCCTCTTAGTCATTTAAGGAAGGTAACACTGTCTTCAGTGAAATTTGTTATGTGAGGAAGGATTAAAAATCAAGAATATACCTTCCTTGCAAAAGGTGTTCTCTTTCTGTGTCTGAAGGTAATCTGAATGAGTCTGATGCATGCTTTACGGGAAAACTAGTTGTTTTTAATCTATGTATCCTCTCTCAGTGTAAAAATCCTTTAATTTCTGATTTTGTTCATCTGTTTGAAAAGCAACTGAATTGGCTCTTTTCGAAAACAAATCATAAAAAGTGTTTTCTAGAGACCACCCTTCTGCTGACAGGAAGAAGTTCTTAACAGTTTCTTCTCTATCTTCCTGCCATGCCATGCATTTGTGTACTCAGTGTCTCTTGCTCTCAGACACTGGATATCATATAGCCAGCATACTGAGGCCAGCTGGCCTTTCCAATAACCATATATGCAGGGGAAAATAATGGGTCTCCCACAGCTTGCAACACCAGTGCCTGCACTGACAAAGGCAGTGCAGAACTAACAGCAGGGTTTCTATGAAAAGAAAAGTGAAGGGCAAGAACCAAGGTAGATTGTTACTGCAGAAGAGCTGTGAGGTGAGGTGTGGCATTATGGGAAAAGCCTATGTGTTTATTCAGCGAAGAGTATGTATAAGAACTGCTATGAGTCCTGAAGTTTGCTGTTGTGCAAAGTTGAAAGGAACTAAGGTCAAGTAAACAGACAAACTAGGGTTCTGGTTATCCCAGCCTTTTCAGGAGGAAAAATATTTACTGATATGCATAAATAAATAAATAAATAAACAAGTAGATTTAGCATAGTTTGGGAAGCTGTAGAATGTATGTGATGGGAAAGCAGAGTTTACTAACCTGAGAGATGACGCTTTGTCTGTGAAAAAGGCCGGCGCCGCTCTCAGCAATGGATACAGGATTGTCAGTGGAACAAGCCTCAGGAAACCTGAAACACTCATATCTTAGCTGCTATCTCTTCTTTTTGAGCTGCAGTGAGAGATACTTTACACATGATCTAGGTTTTCTATACTGGATCCAAATATGCCATCATTTCCCTTTCATGTGGATTTATAGGAGCATATTACTTCACTGAAACCTTTTATGTGCTGGAGCCCTTCTGTAGTCAAATAAACTAGGTCCACTAGTCAGTTACGTGCTCTTTTCTAAGGGGAATTTACACCATTTCCCCAGGAAAACAAGGAATAGCAAAATTTAATGCAATGATATTTCCCAGCTTTGGGCTTCAACTGCATTTCTGGGCTAAAACAAGAGATTGCCTCCAATTAGTCTCTTCTTTTCTCTTTCTGTAGCTGTTGCCAATGTCATCGTCCTCTGTGGGACATGTTCACAAGCCAGAGTTGCTATTAATTTCGGCATTTGTCAAATGCCATCCTCATCCTAACATCCCAAATTTATAAGCAAGATGCCACTTATAAGCTAAAAAGTTGTGTGGTGCCCCCCCCCCACACACATAAAGCACAATCAAGTTGCTGCTGAGACAGTGCTGTAATGCAGGAGGAACTGATAGCAGAATACAGAGGCGGAAGGCAAACGTCGGGAATGACAGTAGCTGGAAGCCGCATTTTTACCCAGGCAAATGCCCGGTTCCCTCAGTTCAAAATACACCATGGCTGGACAACCCACTGCAGGATCTGGAATATA
Organism: Cygnus olor; assembly: GCF_009769625.2. Lineage (NCBI taxonomy): Eukaryota > Metazoa > Chordata > Aves > Anseriformes > Anatidae > Cygnus > Cygnus olor. The sequence goes on along the minus strand of NC_049198.1, from coordinate 11,540,733 downwards.
TAGAGAGATTTAGAAATTTTATTACTTTCCTGGCAAGTGGTCTCCAGGTTACAAATATCTCAGAGCAGGCAATGAAATTCCCACTATCATGCAGACACATATATGTTTAACTGGTTTGTATCTAATAATGCCCAGCTGAAGTAATCTTGAGAATCTTGAGTACAGTAGAATTTTATGTAATAAATGAAGCTGTGGCTGTTTCAACATAGTTTTGTGGGTTTTTGTTTTGTTTTGTTTTACTTTGTTTCTTTTCAAGGACTACATCTGAGTTTTGACAATAAAGATGGTTTCAGTTTGTACTTATCTGCACCCCTTGCTTCTTTTTTTACATAGATCTGCTGCCCTTAACAGCCTCTTGCTTGAATGAACTCAGAACACGAGACAAAACATAGATAAGGTATTTATTTCTGACCTGTCCGAGATCATCAAACAAAACCAAAAAATGAATTTCCATCTGGAAGCATGAATTGGCTGAGCTGGATGCACAAACCCTGACAAGCCTTCCCTTAAGTCTGGCCAGGATATTAACTTTGAAACAAAGCCTAGTTTTTCTGAGTTCTGTTTTGAAGATTTCTGCTCTATTCAGAATGTCTTTTTTGCCATCATTTTTAAGAAAGAGCTAAAAGCCAAAAAGAGTGGAATTTGGAAATATGTGTATCATCAGCTCAATTATATTGTTATCTAGAAATGTGCCATGCTGGCCCAGAAAACTAACTTATGGTTGTAGTTATACACATGGGGCACTCATAATGCCTTTGTGTGTTCCCCCTGTTAGCTATGGCCACTAGAATTACACCAGTCCCAAGTAAACTCACCTATCAGTGACCCTCTGTATAACCCATTCCTTCATCCTGCCTTAATATAACACAGGAGCAAGAAATCTGGAAGGTCATTTGTGGAGGAGCATTTAAGAAATCTCTCGTTATAATAAAGGTTTCTAAAAACCCATATCAGTTTTCTACCTTCAGGGTCACATTCGTGCCATACAGAAATCCTACCACTGAGTTGTAAAACACTAGAAATTAGGTAATTCACTCAGACCCAATATCAAGAGTGCTCAACCCTCACCAGAATCATACAACAGGAATCACCAAAGAACTTGATACAACGCCCACTGTGGGTTTGAGGGACAGCTGGTTGGTGAAGGAAGAGATGTGCAATGACGATTGAAATATTAACATGACTAGGTACATTTTCAAACTTCTGGTCATAAGACTTCATGTTTTTGTTGAGAGTACAAACAGTTTAGTGATTGAACAGCTTTGTTTCTTTTTATTCCTAATACCATCAAAATAATTGTTGGGTGAGGATAAAATACATGCACACACAAGCAAATCATGTCATAGCATTTATACTAAAATCTTGAGTGCATACATTATCCAGTCTTTGAAAATAGTAATTTTAAAAAATGTTTTGTTTTCCAGATTGGTTTTCCACTGTTCTTTGGGATATTAGTTCTTAACTTGGCTCACATATTGCATTGTGATTCATCACTTTACAACATCAATCATGCCTGAATTGTTGAAAAGCACGGTCTTTAAAAAGAAAAAGAAAAACAAAATAAAACAAAACATAAAAAGGTTTGCCTGAAAATTTCAAACTGGGTGTTCTCTGTCCACATATTCATGGACACTTTATACACAGTGCTAAAAGAAATATTCAACGAATCCCTTCATTCAACAAAGATAACTTCTGTTAGTGGAGGTTAAGCAACATACCCCTGACCCAGCTGTTCACTTCAATATATGTCAGCTGAATTCAGATTAAAACATCAGCTGGAAAAAGGTATGACAACATTATCAGTTAGACAGATCTGACTGATATCTGATATGCAGGAAAGCACTCACCTGAAAAAGCAATAAGGACTGTCAAGCGGGGATGAGCAATGGTGACTACAAACTTGTATGATTGTCAAGAGTTTGTCATGAGGTGCAGTCACCTTACTAGCAAACAGGTCCTGTTGTTGAGCCTTGGTTCCAGTGCAGCAGCAATCCCTGGTTGAAGAAGTTGAAATCTCCATGCTCCTTTGTTTTCAGCTGCTTTTACAGGGCCCCAGGCATTTCCTGTTAGCTGTGACACACCTACACTAACAGCTGGAAACAAGGAAAGCCAGAGTTGTTCTACATGCACCACAAGCAAGAACTCAGTGGATCATCATGTGGTTTCATGAATGAACCACAGCGTGGGAAGCTCTGAGTATACATATAAACAACATACACAATTCATGGTGGGAAACAGACCAGTCCAAACAGGGGACTGGGAGCAATGCAGCTGCACGATGGTTTCATATTTGAAAAGCAAACACATGGGTCACTGCTAAAGGAAAAGCTAAAACCCTGTTAGTCCCTCTGTTGACACTCACGTTGAAACTCATGTTGACAGTTTGGGGTCAGTGTAGCCTAATTAAGTGCATCAAAAGGAAAATGTATGCAATGTCCTAGCAAATTGGAGATTTGTATGGGACCACAACAAAACAGCTCTGAATTGCTAGACCTTCAGAGAATTCATCTCTGTATCAGTATCTGTACCAATAGCGGTCATTGAACCATTCAGACTTCGCCCAAGTCATGCAGCCTATTCTGAGAAAGCTACAGCAAACAGGTCTTTTTCAGTTGTGCGCTAAGGATAGCAGACACAGGCTACATGGTAAGAACACAATGCTTTATGTTTCATATGCCCAGTTTTGCAGCTCTTCTAGTATTTCTCCTCTCTTAGCAGAACACCTGACCAGAACGACCCTCTGGAGGAGTATTTGAGTCTGATCTGAAGCCAGACCCCAGCCAGACTTCTGCATTCCAGGGTTATGTTTCTGCTGCCAGTCTGCCTTATTCATTCAGCCTTTGGAAGCCCCTTGGAAGTGTTCTAATACACTTGTTCATTGTTACTTCATTAACTTATTCCTCTGCTTTCAGATTACAATGTCTTTCCAAATTACGGAATTTCAAAGTAAATACTGTCTATGAGCTCTTAGACTGGGATTCATGGAACCTATTTTTACTTGTGAAAGTGGAACAGCCTGTCAAAGCTGGCCATCCAGACTCCTCCTTCAGGGAGGGACAAGGCCCTCCAACAGGCAACTCTCTCCAGCCAAAAATGGATGCCTGAAATAAATGGGATGAATCACCATCCAGAAGCTTCTGTTGTTCTCTAGTGATAGCAGAGGGACTTTGGGAACTGTCTTAGACTACAAACCTAACATTGTCTTAAGTTTATGGAGCTGCACAGAAACACTTCACTGTATTTTGAACTGTTCATTATGCAGAGCGCAAAACTTTGGAAAATGTCTCACAAGTGACTTTGAAAAGTCTCTGAATGAGGTGAGGAGCAGCACCTTGTATATTTAGAACAGATAAGAAACTTACCTTAGAAATGATCCAAGAGACAAACAGCAAACAGGCCAGCCAAAAGGAGGCAAAACAAAGGCAGATTACAAAACTTTTAAGAAAAAAAAAAAAAAGTTCAAGGCATCAAAATCCACGGGTGGTTACATATATACCATGCACTGTCAAGAAGTCACAGAATCACAAGTTGTGACAGACTGGGAGATTGCTCCAGGGATGCTTCATTGTATGTTGTGGTGGTTTTACCGTGCTAGGCAGCAGAACACCATAACTGCTCTCTCATTCCCCGTCCTTAGAAGAGGAGGGGAAGAAGTAAAGGAAAGAACAACTCATGGGTTGAGATAAGGATAATTTAATTGAAGGAAAAAAATAATTATTAAGGAAAGTTTATTATTAATTAAACAATTTAACTAAAGGGAAAAAAAGGGAAAGGAGAAAAGGGAGGGGGAAAGGAAAACAAAACAAAACAAAAAAAGTAAAGGCTGTGTGGAAGTGCAGAGGAAAGAAATCACTCTCTACTTCCCACAAATGAGCGATGCTTGACCACGTCCTTGAAGCAGGGTCTCAACGTACGTAGCCGGTGTTTGGGAGGACAGACGTTTTTGCAACGAAAGCCCACCCCTATCCTCTTCTTCCTTTTTCCACCCTTTATTGCTGAGTGTGACATCATATAGAATCATAGAATCATAGAATATCCCGAGTTGGAAGGGACCCATAAGGATCATTAAGTCCAACTCCTGGCACCGCACAGGTCTGCCCAAAAGTTTAGACCATGTGACTAAGTGCACAGTCCAATCTCTTCTTAAATTCAGACAGGCTTGGTGCAGTGACTACTTCCCTGGGGAGCCTGTTCCAGTGTGCAACCACCCTCTCGGTGAAGAACCTCTTCCTGATGTCCAGCCTAAACTTCCCCTGCCTCAGCTTAACACTGTTCCTGCGGGTCCTATCACTGGTGATAACGGAGAATAGGTCGCCTGCCTCTCCACTCCCCCTCGTGAGGAAGTTGTAGACATATGGTATGGAATATCCCTTTGGTTGGTTTAGGTCAGCTGTCCTGGTGATGTTCCTTTCTCACTTTTTTGCCCACCCCCTAGGAGGGTTAGAGAGAGTCCTGATGCTGTGCCAGCACTGCTCTGCAGCAGACACAACACTCGTGTGATACCACTGCTGTTCTAGCTACAAGTCTAGAGCACAGCACTGTATGAGCTGCTGCAGGGAAAGTTAACATCCCAGCCAGACCCAGTACATATGTTTGCTGAATTTATGTACTTTGGCCTACACATCTGCCTGAGCCACTGTTGGAGTGAGAGTGTGAGTTAGAGGGCAATTGGTCTGACCAAGTATTCCTGCTCAGACCACAAATTCTTACACATCTACTGTTCCTCTTAGCCATTTCTTCATTCACAGATTTACTGGCTAAGAATTAATCATTTTTGAAGATCAGTTTTGTAAACTAAAGCTAGAATACTTGCCTATCAATACATTCTTGTACTCATCTATCAATACAGTTCCATCTCTGTTAATTATGTAGGCCAAAGTTCTTCCAAAAGTTACATCCCTAAAATTGGTAATGATGATTTGATGATTAACTACTTTTATTGTATTTATTTATTTTTATTGTATAAGGAAAAAAAAAAAGATCAGAAAATATACTCAGCTAAACTCACTTTTTTTTTTTTTTCTCATTAGCATCCATGCTTTTTTTTCCCTTTTTTTAAAGTAAGTTTGGATGTGCTACTCAGCCTCATCCCACAGCTTTTATTGTCCAGCCTAGTAAAAAGCCACATGAAACAGGGAAAAACTTAGAGCTTTTATGTGGTCACCACCACCTAAGCCAAAGTTTTTGGTGTCTTTGGACTCTGAGCATCTGGGTCTTAGCTTTACATCCTGTAAAGGAGAGAGGTAATATCACAGGGTGCAGATGAGAAAAATAGAAGCAAAACAACTTCTTTAAATATAATGGTTATGAATCAAAATTTTGAGACTGTAACGACCCTATTAAATGACTGTTACATTAGTTTTCAGTAGAAGCTGTGGGATATTGCAATGATTGTGAGCTATACTACTAGGGCTTGTGGGAAGTTTTGCTTTTTCTGTTTAGACTGAAAATTCATCACAAATATGCTCACGAAGACTTTAAGCACCTGTGAGTATATGAGGTTCCCACCAGTTTGGAATAGGAAGATATTCTGCTCCTTGCTGTGTTGTACTGTAGCAACACAGTACTGAGCCTATTACATCATCAACAGATTGTGGCTATATCAAGAAACTTGATATACCTTCAAATGAAACCAGAAATTGTAGAAATGGAAATGGGCAAAAAAAAAAAAACAGTAAAAAATCATGTCTGGGTGTGATTTTGAGGAAAACATTTGAACAGTTCAGGGAAAGTTCATTCATTTGTTTGTTTGTTTGTTTACTCTTTCCTGTAATATGGGATGAAAGATACACCTGACAAAATCGAAAGGCTATTCATTTAAAGATGTTGAAATTAAGAAATACATAAAAGCAAGCATTTTTTTACAAATAATCCCTTATATATTACAAAACTCTTACCACAGGACTAACTGAAAGAGAATGGCATTAGACTACTCACAAAAAGGCATTACATGTATTGTACAAATACCCTCTCTTGCGTAAAATGTGAATAAAACTCAGGACCTCACTACTCATTGAATAAGCCAACTATCAACTATAGGGGAAGGAAGCAAATTTCCTTTGGGCATATTTGACAATAATTTTCTCTCTTTCTCTCCTCCTTCCTTCCTTCCTTCCTTCCTTCCTTCCTTCCTTCCTTCCTTTTTTTAATTCTCAACATTTTGCTCATGGCTGGTGTGGAAATAAGAAACTGGATTAGGTGAATTGTTGTGTGCTCTAAACAGATTGTGTCAAAAATCATATTGCAGTTTCTTATCAAATATGAATCTTATTTAACACCTGTAATGACTATTAAAAATGACATAGTATTCCAAAGATAACTGAATTTGATCCAAAGGAAAAAAACAATAACAACAACAAAAAAGACAACTATATGGGAGATCCTATGTAAGAAGTGTTAAAAATTGAACACAGAACTTTTTCACTTCCTTGTATATATCATACCCTACCTTTATTAGAAATTATTGAACAAGACTACATCAATAGTGTGATTGGTTTGATATTAAGAAAACTGTTCTAATCAAAATGTGTTAAACCACTGGAGTAGGGTATTTTAGTATGCTATGGCATCTCTTGAAGGTCTTGGAGAATAGTTCATAAAACTATTTGTCGTGTAGTTGCAAGGATATCTGGTTCTGTTTCAGAACAGCTCTAAATAAGATGATGTCTCACTTTTCCCTGTAGCCCTCCATTTTTATCATGTAGTGATATACTTCTGGGGAGATGAATCCCAAGGGAAGATTCCTTGTGCTTAGTGGGAAATCCCAGTGGGAAATGCCAAGGAGAACAGGGAATTTAGGACATGGACAGCTCAAGTACTTGGAGATACACTGGAAAAACTGTAATATACCACACAAGCAGCTTTTGTAATTCCCAAACCTGGTATGTATTCATCATTCAAAACTAACATGACACAGATGCCAAAACCTACATTGTTTTCTGTGCTGGTTTATATTGTGGTTAAAATAGCGAAAGAGTGCCTACATTTTCATACAAAATACTGAATTCATATATAAAACCTCATTTTTTGTCTTTCAAGTTAGTGAAAAGTAAAGTCTTTAGAGATGTTTTAAGAATGTAATCCAGCTACCTTCAGGACAGACAGTAACTGGCATTCAGCAGTCTTAGCTGAGAAACAAAAAGCTGAAAAGGCCTAAAATATGAACTCTCCTTCCATCAGGAGAGAAGGATAAAGACTCATTGGCAGAGGTTGGTGCATTTTCATAGGCAAACTTCAATTGTTCAGGCCATCTTCCTTTTTCTTTATAATACTAAATTTTTTTCTTTATAATTTTTTCTTTATAATACTAAAATTTTAGGTCATATTCTTATTCACCTTTAAGTGATAATTTTAAATTTCTTCTGACAGTAACAGGGAAGATCACTTCCCTTGAACTATTAAGTAAATAATAATGAGGCAAGTTTTTTCACAGAATCACAAAATCACAGAATGGGCTGGGTTGGAAGGGACCTCTCAAGATCATCTAGTCCAACGCCCCTGCCAAGCATGATCACCTAGAGCACATTGTGCAGGGTGGCATCCAGGTGGGTTTTTCAGTATCTCCAGAGAAGGAGACTCCACAGCCTCTCTGGGCAACCTGTGCCAGTGCTCTGTCACCCTCACAGTAAAGAAGTGCCCTCTCATATTCAGCCGGAACATCCTGTGCTTCAGTTTGTGCCTGTTGCCTCTCATCCTGTCGCTGGGCACAACTAAAAAGAGACCGGCTCCATCCTCTCAACACCCACCCCTCAGATAGTTATACACATTGATGAGGTCTCTCCTCAGCCTTCTCTTTTCCAGGCTAAACAGGCCCAGCTCTTTCAGCCTGTCCTCATACGACAGGTGCTCCAGTCCTCTCATCATCTTCACAGCCCTCCTCTGGACTCGCTCCAGCAGTTCTATGTCCCTCTTGTACTGGGGAGCCCAGAACTGGACACAGCACTCCAGGTGGGGCCTTACCAGGGCTGAGTAGAGGGGGAGGATCACCTCCCTTGACCTGCTGGCAACATTGTTCCAAATGCAGCCCTGGATACCGTTGGCCTTCTAGGCCACAAGGGCACATTGCTGGCTCATGGTTAACCTGCTGTCCACCAGGACTCCCAGGTCCTTCTCTGAAAGGCTGCTTTCAGCAGGTCAGATCCTAAGCTGTACTGGTGCTTGGGGTTATCCCCCCCAGGTGCCTCTCTCCAGAGCTGCAGTCCAGCTATCTTTATGATCTCCATGTAATCTTTAACAGAATTAATCATTATTATGATAATGTTTTTTCAAGAAGTGTCACAATGCTATCAGGTACCATATAAAAACAAGAGAAGTCACTGTTCATCTGAGAGGGCAAAAAGTTCATTTGTTCTATGACAGCTCCTACTGTATCACTTTTGGGATGTTTTGTTTCTTGTCAACCTGATGACAGTCCTTCACGTAAAATTTGGTTTGGGAGCAGCTTTACAAACCACTACAGAAAATGCTCTTCACATATGTGGTAGCATCAGACATTGCAGACAACAAAATCATGGAGTCTAGCAATAATTACAGGATAGCAGGAACAAAAAAAAAATTACAGAAATTCATATAGGTAAGTAAACAGAAAGGTCAGACAGAGTGTGGAAGGTATATGCGAAAGGTATATTTCCAGTAAAACTGCTTTATTTGCCATCCAGCCCATTGTGTCAGCAGTGTGCCAGTACTTTAGAGGCCAAGACTTCAGTTCTCCTTTGACACACTTCACTGACTCTTCAATTCATTCTGCTCCTTTTATCAGGGAGTGTATTAACAGGACAAAGGAAAATGGTTTAAAACTAAAAAAGGGTAGGTTTATATTAAATATAAGGAAGAAATTCTTCACTGTGAGGATTGTTAGGCACTGGCATAGGTTGCCCAGGGAAGCTGTGGATGCCCCATCCCTGGAAGGGTTCAAGGCCAGGTTGGATGGGGTTTTGAGCAACCTGCTCAAGTGGGAGGTGTCTCTGCCCATAGCAGGGGGATTGGAATTAGGTGATCTTTAAGGTCCCTTCCAACCCAAACCATTCTGTGATTCATTATATATATACCATTAATAACAGTCTATATACAAATTAGTACATGCAGCATGTTTAACTCAGAGGAAGAACTTAAAAATGCAGCAAAGCTACCATTTTTGATATTACACTGAAATGCTGAGATTTCACAGATCCTTCAACCTCCCTGATCTAGCCATATTACCGTTGGTTACTTTTACTTCGAAGGTTGGCAAACCTGAATGGACACGGGGAAATACAGTGATCATGGAGTTTTGTAGGGCACAATCAACTCTATAAGCTTCCCATTTCAATCTATATCCACATCAGGGGCATCAAATATCATGCTTTTTCACTAAAATACTTGCTTTAGAGAGTCAGTAAATGCATACCCCATTTCTATACAGACTTGAAGACAACAGACCTAAGACGTGATCAAGACTTTTAATACTGCAGTTTTGAAATGGCAGTTGTAGCAGGGAGGACTTTAATTGAAATATATGTATACAATCTCAAAAGCTGAAGCAAATGAATGAGTTTATTTCTAATGGTTCTCCAGGGTTGCTCTGAATTCCTTCACTTCTCTGTTGCAATGATATGGTAAGGGCCTTCAACTCTTTTCCGAGCCAGTGGGCAAGAAGGGCACTCTGGGCCTGATCTTACAAAAGCTGAATTATGAAAGTATGCATGTTTTTGGAATGCGAGGAATGTGCAAAGATTTAGAATTTATACTTCTAGGATTACATTTTTTAACCCAATTAAATCTGACTGTGCCAGAAGCAGTAGCTGAAATTATAGATTTGGAACAGTTATTCTGAGGATGTTCCAAAGTATATGTAAATCAAGCACCATGATTATTTTTAAATGAACCAAGAAGCACTTTGTTTCATTTAACGAAAGCTTTTTAATACCCCAAATTCTTGTATGTTTGCATGTGTCTAGCTATTTAGCTAGGAGGTGGATTACCTCTACAATGCAAAACAAAGTACCCAGGAAGGAGCGAATGTAGAGAGCCTCTGAGGCATCACTTATGCTTCCCGAACAAAGGATAACTGGGGAAGGCACCATGAATTGTACAGTGTGTTCAGATGCGTATTTGAAGTTCTTCCAGATTTTTCAAACCTCTGACGACTTGAGGCTGAAAATATCTTTTGAACAACTCTCCTTCTGCACGATCTATCAGACTACTAAACTCAGTACTGGGACCTAGAAAGAGCTCTCTAATCCACTAATCCCTTGAAAATCAGAAGGCCAAAGTAAGAGTGGATCTGCTGAGATTATTTTGACACTTACAGGTTTTGACAAAACTGAGTTATCCTATCATTGTGGCAACCAGTCTTCTGACATAAACAGAAGCTATGCTCTGACACTAAAGTAATTTTATTCAAAGGAAGAGCTTTGTTCAGAGCCTTCAGCAAGGCTGTGTGGGTCTTAGAGGCACAACACGGGCCTATCTATCTCTATATCCCCATCTTTATAACATTAAAGAACACACTGAAAAACATCAAAAGGCATTTTAAACAAACTGTGTCTGCAAATGAGTTAGTTCCCTCTCTATCAACTTGAGTAGTATTTTCATTGCAGTTCAGGGTAGGAGAAGGCTCACTGCAAAACGAAGTCATGAGCGAATTCCTCATTTGAGTTTGCCAAGAATTTGCACTCCCCTTTGAAGAGTAAAATAAAAAATTTTAGTGGTGAGTGAATTAGTCAGGTATAAAAGCTATCCCTGCAAATACTCAATCCTTCTGTGACTTTGTGGGAGAAACAGGAAGGGTGGAAAGTCAAGCAGAATTAATATCATCAGACTTTGCAAGAAGCTGTTCACTGAACTGGTCACTCAAACATGGTTAGGTAAGAGTCCAGAACACCCAATAGATCTCCCAAGGAAACATATTTACTGTGACACCACTAGTTTTCTATTGTACTGTTTTTGTTGTTGTTGCTGTTTGTTTTTGTTTTTGTTTTTGTTTTTTGTCTTTCCACCTAATAATTATCTGAAAGGGTTCTTCACAGCTGACAGAACTTGTTTTCAGACTGATACTCCTGTCACCAGGCATCTGTGTTTGTCCCAGATTCAAAACACTGAAGGCATTATATCTCCCCATGCCTACTCCACAGACTTATTTCTGTACACACCCTTGATAACAATAAAAAATAATATAGAACAAAAATCAGCCAGGAAGAAAGAAGTAAATTTACTCCTTTCTTAAAACCAATATTATTACAACAGTGACCTGGGAGAGGGAGACCCTAAGAAGACATGTAACATCAAATGGTAATTTATTTATTTTTTAAAACTGGGGTGAAAACAAACAAACAAAATAAAGTGCAGCTGCCATCCAGATGCCTTAAAGAATTGTCAGAAGTTTGCACAAATAGGAATGTTTTGAAGGGAAGACTTCTTTTAGAAGAAGAATTTATTTAGCTTTTACAGGGAGGGCCCCTGCTCTTCTTTTTCCAAATTCTCTGAGGTGGGTCATGGTGAAAGAGACAAATGATGATTTCACCTACGTCATGAGCTTTTCCATCAGTTCTGAGACTAGGAATTGGGGAGATCTAGTTCCTGAAACTTGCCCTTCTCTACAAGATGCTGTATTAAACTACTTTTTTAATCAAAGCCATAGGTAAGCCTATTTATTTGTAAATGGAAAGAATCTGATATCAGTTAATAGATTAGGCTGTCCAGGAGAAGTGTAGAAGATGAGAAGACAGAGGTTGCTCTAGTTGCAGCTGCAACTTGCAAAAAGTACTTTACAGAATTGTGGAATCAGTGAGTCTGGAAGGGACATCTCAAAATCATCAGGACTCCTCAGGGTTCATACCACAGAAAACTCAACAAAAGGGCTTACAGATTTGCAAGTCCAGCAGATGTATTATGGTCACTCATCCAACAAAGACATGTTGTATTGGGTTGACACAGTAAGGTTTAGGTATTGAGGGTCTGCATGGCTGGCCTCTGTGAGCAGAGCCCAGCAGCTGCCCCATGTCAGATCAGAGCCAGCTCCAGCTGCTCCAAAAGGGACCTGCTGCTGGCCAGAGCCGAGCCATGAGCAATGCTGATTGTGCCTCTAGGAGAGCATATTGAAGAAAGGGGGAAACTAAACTGCTGTGTTACAGCAGCTAGGAGAAAGAAGTGAGAAAATGTGAAGGAACGAGTCCTGCAGACCCCCAGGTCAGTGCAGCAGGAGGGCAGGAGGTGCTCCAGGCACACAGCAGCAGTTCCCCTGCGGCCTGTGGAGAGGCCCCTGGTGGAGCAGGCTATCCCCCTGCAGCCCATGGGTCCCACAGGGATCTCCACGCTGCAGCCCATGGAGGAGCCCCCGGTGGAGCAGGTGGATGTGGCCTGGAGGAGGCTGCGGCCCATGGAGAGCCCCCGCAGGAGCAGGCCCTGGGCTGGAGCTGCAGCCCGTGGAGAGGAGCCCACGCAGGAGCAGGGGGTCTGGGGGGAGCTGAAGCTGCTTGAAGTGTTCAAGGTTTTAACTCTATACCTGCAGCCAAGATGTTACTACACTGAAGTTTTTGCATTATGTTCCAAAACCAGTATTGCTGGGATGGACAGAACTCTCAGCCCGAACTGGAAATATCACCTGTGTAGCAGTGCTTAACAGCCATTATCCTCATTCTGGTGCAAGGGTGGTGGTTCTTGATTTATTGTAGCTCTTGAGTTGTGGCAGAACTAGCAGTTAGGAACGGGGTTGGACTTACAGGTCTGTTACCTCATGTACTTATTTTGGCAACCAACCAAAGACAGAAAAGAGGGAAAATGAACCCTGGACCATTTTCATCCCTGGCCTGCTTTACCACCAGGGAAGCTTATGCAGCTGGTGCACAAAATCGCAAAAATAAATAAGAACTCTTCCAAATGACTGATAAACCTCAAAACTGATCATGTTGAGTTTCTTTTACAGATGGCTCTATAAAGAAGTATCTTCTCAGTCTGCATTTCAACCTTGACAGTAGGCAACATTTAAGACATTTTGACATAATAGAGACAAAATGCATGAAGTCCAAATTCTTACTGAATTTGCTGAGATTTTTGTTAGCAGTGAAATGGTGGGATTCAGCACCAACTTTATTATTTCAGGAGTAGGCTGAAAGACTGAGAGAACATGTCCGTTTTTTCAGTGGAGTTTAAAATATGCAAAGACATGGGTTTTTTTTTTTTTTTTTGACGTCTAGATTTCTGATATTCAGTGGCATGCTGAATAACCACAAAAAAAATCTTTTCATTCAGTAATATGTATTCATGCCATCTTTATAAAGTAAAGATTGTCACATCCATATAAGAACATGGATTCTGTGCCTAAAAATGAATTGGAATGTTTTGCAAACACGTCGCTGGGGATGAGCCAGTAAAGGAAATAATACAGTCTCTCAACCAAAGATCCCTGCAAGGACATTCTCATTATGTAGTTGATACCAGCCTAGAAAGTGGGTGGTAATGTGTGGTTCTGAGTAGCCAGTTACGTGCAAAGGTAAAGAAAACATTGAAAGCAGGCTGAAAAACAGCAATTCACTATTGTATTTTATCACTGGATCATATTTTACTTAAAGACATGTAGAATGTTTCACAATCTGAAGTTTAAAAAAATACTGCAGGAATTCCAGTACATTTTTTTTTCATAATAAGGTTGTATAAGTGACACTTTCTAATTTTGCATCACTACCCACTGACCTCTCTCTGTGCTTTCTTCCACACTGCCTGGAATGCCCTCTAGAGTAACTCTCTGCTTTCTGTACAATTTACCAGTGTTTATAAGACTGAAAAAAGCACAGCTACATGGTATGCATGTCTGCAGGAAGAGTAAAAGGAAACAGCTTTAAGTAACTCGTGTATCCAGTTTACTGATAGCTGACTCTGGTTAGTCATATTCTCTCTCATTTTATTCTTTTCCAATGGTAGCTATGTTCTGCACTTTGCCTTGCTCCTATTCAGCTAAACTAATTTAAATCAGTCTGAATATGATAAAGAAAAAACCTGTTGTGATCATAACAAAATCAGCTTCTAAATCTGTTAAATTGAACTGTGAACTTAATTTAACCTTCATCTTGACTTTTGGTGTCACACTACATTTTAAATATCTTGCAGTACAGAACTAGCTATATGCCTTTTTAATACCTTAGACTTTGTCAGTGACTTTTTATTATCACACAACAACTAGAGAAAAAGAAACATGTCACCTTGATACAAGGGAGTATCCCAGCATATTTCACAGGAGAGCCTTTGAAGAAAGAGGCATGTTTAATGCACACTGGAAGGCACAACAGCAAACTGATCTGAAATAGTGTGAATTGCCTTTCTTGTCTCTAATGCCTGTTACAGATGAACTAAAGCCAGGAGAGCTTCAGTGAAGAGCTAACAACAGGATCCAAAAGAAAAAATATGGGAAACAGAAAGTTTTGTTTTGCTGAGTCTGAAAGGACATAGTATTGCTCTCTACAAACACAGATGGATAGATACCAGTGGTGGAGAAAAGCTATTTAAACTGAAAGACAACTTTTACACTATTTATACTGTGACATAACAAAAGAACCAGCAGTGGATGACTAAATCTAAAATTTCCTCTTCAAAAGAGCTTCTAAAAGAGACTTTCAGAAGAAAGAATCAGGTTAAACCTTAAGTAGTTTCCAGGTTGAGTTCTACAACATGCTGTTGCCTTCCTTTCCCTGCCATAGCTAGGGGACTAGACTTCTTGATCCCTTCCTGCAGTTTGTTTCTAGACAAAGTATTTATCATTCTCCCATTTAAAATTTTGTTTTGTTTGTACAAGTTGAAACATGGGAAAGGTTTCTGTCCATGTCTTAATTCACAGTATCTCTGTTATTTTAAGTATCAGCAGATACTCCTTTTCCTTGGTCTAGATTCCATCATGAACATCTTCATTTCTCCATAAATGTGAATGATATTAGGGAAATGACAGGATTCCCTGTCTTCATATAAAGCCTAAGTTCTCTCCAGAGGGCATCTTTTGGTGATGACTAGTTCACCTGTGACTGACAGACGCAGGTCTTAACACTAGTCACCATGTGCTGCTGTTGTGTAACCAAGAGCTTGTGTCACATTGTGACCTGAATTATCACAATGGAATCAAGTTAAAAATGAGAACCTGTAAATTAGTTTGGCTTTACTGCTTTTCTTTACTAGATACAGCTTTTAAAAGTATGTCCATTGTTTGCTTAGAATAGTTTTCTAGTTGCAGATTTTAAATTTTAGAAGAAACTCTTGTGATGACATACTCTGACATTTGAGTAGCACAAAACACAAAACTTCACTTACTAATTCCTGCCCTAAGACCTTAATTTGTTCCAGGGAGAAGTCCTATCTCAGTTTCAAAAGTCAGGAATTCAGAATATCACAATTGCCCTTACAGTGGAAATAAGATCCAACCACCGCATCCTGCCATGCCCTCATTAGTGTTTACTTTGTGAAGATTTGTTTTACTTTTGAAATTTATGAGTTGAGTCAGTTGTGTCATTTCTTTCACATAGTATTGCTTGTATTTTTCTATTTCACTAGTAAGGGCTATATGAAAAGTAAACTAAAATTAATTGATTAAGTGGTTATACGTTATTTGGGAAGAGATGGACAAGATGGCACTGTTTGTTTTTTTTTTTTAACCCTGCATGGTGGATTTTATTACTTCCTTGTATTTAGGTCTAAAAGTAGATGGAATTTACCCTCAAACATCTTTGGTGAGTTACTGGATATTATTACAATATCTCGGAGTCTTCAGCTATTTTCCAGAAAATCTGGAGGTTGGAGATGAAATAGGGTAAACTAGCATGACTTCTGCTTGACATAATGTGGATGACCAGTCCAGTGGAGCAATGTGGAAGCGGAGGTTCATAACTACTGACAAGGTGGAAAGCACTCAAATGCTTCTGCACAACAGTATCTTGAAATATAGTCCTTTGTGGTATGATTTTGCTCATAGCATTGAGCATCACAGAGCAACTGGGAGGATAATACACATGTGCAATTGTGAGAAAATAGTTTTTTAATGCATAGAAACCTGACCTCTGAGACAAAAAATTGTGGCAGGGACAGGTAAGCAAGTGCAAAAATGTTGACAGAACAACATGTGAAGTAAGGCAAAGACACCCCTGCTGGGAAGTTCAAAAAAAGAGATCCCTCTTGGGAGCTATGAACATAGCTATCTGGAACCTCCCACAA
This sequence comes from Cygnus olor, assembly GCF_009769625.2. Lineage (NCBI taxonomy): Eukaryota > Metazoa > Chordata > Aves > Anseriformes > Anatidae > Cygnus > Cygnus olor. The sequence goes on along the minus strand of NC_049198.1, from coordinate 11,524,566 downwards.
TCATGAACTGCAGTGTCTAGCACTGAGAATACCTGATATATCAAGAAAAAGGTATCTTATCCCCTTTCCCTGAAAGCCTCCTCTAAGTTATTTAGATAACTGGATAATTTTCATGATAGAGAAAAGGAAAAGTCCTGTGGAATGTGTTAATTACCTGCAGAACAAAATATAGGCTTTATTTCAACAAACTGAAGGCACTTCAGTCTGGGGCGACAAGCCAAGTAGAATTCATTTGCAGAAGTGGGATTAAAAGTGGAAAGAGTGAAGAGTTCCCAATGGGAACATTTGCAAATTGATGCTTTGGCATATGAGGAAAATTAACTCAGCTACCAGTAAACCCACTACCAGTTCTCAGCCTGGAGGAGGAGAAAAAATATCTTCCTCTCCAGACACTTACCCTAGAGATCCAAGAAAAGCATGTGGGAAATGCACAAAAATACCAACACACCCCATCAACACCATTCCCTCAGACCTCAGCTTTCACACTAACGTGAATGATTTCAAAGCACTTCAAAGTTTTTTGTGCAGATTACTGACATGGGGATTATGTAAAGGACAGGAAACTCTGAAAAAGGTGTCACAAATTACCTGACACTTTATTTGCTGCTTCTCCTGCCAGGGCTGTTACTCTGTTAAAACAACAGACAGTTGGACCCAAAGAAATCACCTAAAGACACCGTAAGCCACTGTCTGTATAAACTAACTCGGGAGTAGAAAGTATGGCTTTCTTTTGTTATGCTGGGCCATACAAGGAAACTTAAGGTGGGTTTGCACCCTACTGTTGAACGTACAGGTCACACTCACATCGCCAGCTGACGAAGTCAAAACAACTGGGCATGGCATGTATGAAGAGTATAAGATTCAAGATGGGCATTGACACAGCCAGAAAGGCAAATCCTTTTCATATCTTTCCCCAGACTGCACAAATGAGAAAGCCTAGCATTGGTTTTGTCTGTGACTAAACTGGGCTGGTTTATCCAAGTAGAGGAAATGCTATTCACACCAGCAAGTCTGTGGGCAGAGTGTTCAATCCTTACAGTGCCATGAACATCAAACTCAGCCAAAATGTTTAATGAAAAATGATTCATTCTGAGGAGTGAAGGAGAATAACTAACGCACTCACTGTTTAACAAAAATTGAGAGTTTACTGATTGGGAAAAATTTGCAAGTGGTATACTCATGACAAGATTGCATAGTTGAAGTGACGTGAAATATCTACACACAAACTGATTTAACAAACTCTTCAGAAGAATATATTCATATACCAAATAAAACAGTACTTTCCAGCACAGTCAGTTTGCATGATGCAAACTAACCTTTCTGGCATGTTGTGTAATCACAAGAGGAATAAAAAAGTAGAAGATATATTTAATTTTAAACAATTGTGAGATTACATAATTATTTTTATTACATAATTTTATTATTTCTATATTAAAATGATACTTTTCATTAATAAATTAATGGTATACTTTTTCTTGGAGTCCATATTATTGTTTTGCAATGTGCTCTACAAACTGCAATACCTGGGAGCACTACAGGGCTTCACTTGGGAAATCTTAACACTGTATGAAGAATTATTTTGTGTTGCTGGCAACAGTAGCCTCAAAGGACAAAGATGGGTTATAACGATAGCCAGTGAACTCAATTCCTGTGATTACAAAACTGCAGTTAATGATGGGGCAAAGATATTCTGCAATGTGTTACAACAAGGAAAATCTTTGCTTTGATGGAGAATTCTAGGAGAAGCAAACTGCAGAGAAAAGGGCTTTCCAAGAAAAGCTCCCCACTTCCAGCTCCTTGGAAGTTTATCACAAAATGTCTTTTGGTCTTGGGGGGAGTGAAATATGGCTTGTGGATTAGAATTAACAATACATCAAGGAAGGCTTGAAGACTGTATGAAAATAAAATGGTACTAGCTTTTATTGGCTGCATGGCTATTTGAAAAGCCATCTACTAGCACTTCACTGCTGGCAAAGAAATGGAAGGTTATATTGCCCCTGTTAGAAGAAAAATGACAGTTACTAGTATAGTTACATCTGGAATCACTACTCATAGTCAATTTTAAAGACAATCTACAAAGTAGAAACTTTAGAAAAATAAATCTTATTTAAAAAAAAAGAATAAAAAAAGAATTAAAAATAAAAAGATTATGGATGGCTGGATAACAGGTGAGATTATGACCACAGTAGCATATAAGTAAAGCCTAATTAATAGAGAGGGGAAGTGGTTTATTTTTTGGACTGTATAATGCTTCGAGTTATTTTTGTTAACACCTACTTAACTCAAATACTTGAGAGACGCCTGGGAGAAATATCAAATCCATTTTGGATTTCATTGGAGGACTGAGAAAGCTCATAATGCGCATATGGGACCTCCAAAGAGCCTTTTAGGGAAAACAGGAGAGATCAGATTTAATATTGCTAATACTTGGAAGAGGAAAAGCATCCATGACTGCAACACCATAAAGAAGTATAATAGACCTTACAGCTTCTTTTTCCTTCTCTTCAGGTCTTTGGGTGAGTACTTTTAATACAGGAGGAGCCAATGTTCTCTGCTATTATTCCACAGGATAAGGACACAGTAGACTGCTACACCACCACATCTACATACCATCAACTTTAGTACTTCAATTTGCAGGATTCCACTACAAGACTACTGTTTCACAGAAATAGCAGAGCATACCCTCATTAACCCAGTAGCTGGAGCATGTCAACCCGTTAGATTTCCCCTAATAGTTTCTAAACTGACCTGAGCATTTTGGTTGTAGGTTCAGAGTCATACATACTAGACTTAATTACTTCTGCAAGACCAGTGTCAGAAGGCTGACAGCAGAAAATAAGGGGGAGAAAACTGTGCTGAAAAGATAGGGAGTCACAGCTGGTGGTGAAGAATCTTTTAATGGCATAATGTTAAACTAAATTGGAAAATACAGACACAAAAGAGACTACAGTTTAAATAATACGATGGAAATAGTTTGCAATACTAAAAAGTGTCGGAAAAATCCAGAAAAAATTGGAATGAACATAACCAAAATAACCTTCAACACCTACATGAAAAAAATACCACTTCACAAACATTTCACAAACACACATTCTCACTTGAAGGCAGAGTTTTAGGTGTAAGACTAAAACAAGTTTCATATTTAGACTCAACACAAAAACAGACAGTTTAGAAACTCAAATCTGAAGCGCATCTATATGTAGGTAGAGAGATACTGACAGATAAGTAGGTGACATTTTTCCACATTGTTGTTAATGTCCATTACTTCCATTTAGCCATGAGTATCTGATTGAAACTACAGACTTTAGCCCACGCACGTAAGACCCTAAATATAATAATGTCCCAAGTTATTAGGATTGTTTCTCCAAAACACAGATCAAGATAGTGTGAGATATAAACATCAGAAACTCCTAGCAGGATAAAGATAGAGGATTACTATCACCAATACCATTTTGCCCTTTAGAGTTTGAACACTGCGGCTTTGCATGAACTTGCACTACTATGAATTGTATTGGCACTGCATATGTCTCAGGCAAAGAGTTCAGAGCATCTAACAGAAAACATGGATAATCAAAACCAAGTGTTCAAACCGATCCTGACACCAAACCAAACACGGAGATTTATTTACCAGTTATCTCAACATGACTGCAAAGCAAACAGCTTTTTTCTTTCAAAGCACCTAAGTGTTTTCAGTAACAGGCATGGTAGGCCAGCTCCTCTTGTTATTCATGTCCAATTTACAGGAAGTCTGCTGCCTAACAATGTTCAGTTTTACCAGCCCTCATTTTATATCAGGAGCCTTAAATTAACCCCAGAAATTTTTTTGAGCATTTCTATGTCCTTTGTTAGAGAAACATACTTTCCTAATCAATGTCCATTAGAGTAGACATGCCAGCAAGCATTAACAGCTGTGAAGTTTCCCTTTTTTTTTTTATTCAAGGTTTAAGAATACTTTGTTTGAATATAGTGAAAGACATTTAACAATCCTATATCAAGAACTTTCCATGATCTATCTTTCCTAAAGAGGTCATATGGACAAATGTATTGACTCAAAAACAAAACATATATGTGCTCAAAAAGCCTGCAAATATAAGAGAAGTTTCCAACAGACCTAATGGTGGGCTCTTCATACTTTTTCTGTTCTTGGGGGATTTTAATGTTTCCTACTTCAGGTGTTACTTCTTTGTAATCTGATCCTGCTTTCCTACTGCTACAGTCTTATCAATTTATTACATGGATACCTTAAGTAGTTGGTAATATCAGACTTCCATTATGCTATAACAGAAGACTGATCCTCAACAGCTGACTGCCTTGGGACACTGTTTTATCATTATTGTCATTATCTTCTCAATCATAATTAGGCCTCGCCTTTCTTTTCAACATTTACCTTCCTGAAATCCCATGCATTTATATGGTCTTTTACTATTGATTTCACCCTGCATATAGGGAATGCAACAGAGGAGCCTTGCACTTTGTAGATACACATTCTTGCTCTTTGAGGTTTAAACCATGTGTAGTTTATATAATGGCAATACATTAATGGTGAGTGGGGCGGGAAATGTTCTAGAACAAGCTGTGAATATATCTCTGAGTCGGATAACGTCATCTGTGGACTACAAACACCATCCCATCCTACATCATTATCATTCTGAAAATAAACACACTAATGGTGCTTGCCCAATTAGAACATGTGAGAAAATTCATAATCTCATCTCCAGAGAACAGTGTTCAGGACAAAAAAAAAAGAAAAATGAGGATAAGCAAGGTACTGAGCAGATTAGTTAAAACTGAGATTAATTTCTACAGACCAGAAGACATAGAATCTCGACTAAAACAAAAACAAAAACAAAAAACAAGGCAGTGTGATCACAAAGATTGTCTCACAATGGATACTCACAAGAGTACCTGCCTCAGATTTCATATGCTTTCCCTAGTTTCACTGTTGCCTATCTTTACAGTGTCTGACTTTGTAACTTGACTACTATTTTTTACCTGCAGATTTCTGTGTGGACCAGCCAAGTTCCTGGCAATGTTCATAATGACAAGACGAAGGAAAATAACAAGGAACTTGGAAGTTCCTTTTTAAGCAGTTCTAGTGCTGCATCCCAATGTAATCAGTTTTTCAATTTGATTGCATTTTACATTCACAAACATTTTTATTGACAATCCAGCAGTAGGAAAACATGCAATAGAGTAAGACAGGGAGAATCCTGAGACTCCATCCATTCAGAATCCACTGTGAAATTCTTACTGAGCAACATCAGAAGAAAAAAGATTTCTAATTCAATTGTTTTCATTTCCTACTGTTTTCACCATCCAGCTTTCTTGCTACTACATTTAGATGACTGGCATTTACCCAATACCTGAAAAATACCTTTATGAATCTATGGGAAAAGTAATTATTAAGTCCTCAGATCTAAACCTGGTCCAGAGGCATTGTAATATCCATGTCCAGAATGACCTGGAATATTCTGAGTGACTTACCCGTGTCTACAAGGAGGTGTTGCTGTCTATCATAGCTTTAGAGTCCTAGACCTTTCCTGAAAATAAGCAGCATATCCTTCTTATATAATTAACCCAGGCTCAAGCTTCTCTTTCATGATGTAGTGGGAAGAGAAAACAGTAAAAGCAAGTAAGCAGAAAAGCACATGGCTAGGATTGTTACAGCAAGAGTGCTGGGTAAGTCATTATCCTGGGGAGAAGGGGATGTAGAGTTGAAGACCAGCAAGAAGAGGATAAATTGAACCTGCTCCTCTGTCACTCTCTTCCCAATAATTTAACCTCTGAATTACTGTGCAAGGAGCACTTTACCATTTTCAAAGAAAGAGACTGCTGCATATTGTGAAGGAGAAAGCTGCAAATGTTCTGAGAACATCTGCTGCATGACCAGGAAGGAGATAAACACTACCTGAAACATTTCCAAGTAAAAAGACATGTAGGTATTGGGAAGTTTAACATTAATACATTTGGATTCTACAGAATCTAGGCACCTACAGGATTAGGCAACAGCTGAATAAGGATTTTGAGGATCTAACTGTTGGGTTTATTCACCTAAATCCCACATTAGCATCCAAGACCTTTTGTGTATATAGGCTTGGGTCCAACAGCATCTGTTGCTGGGGAACAGAGCGATGTTCTTTGTTAATAATAACAGCAAGGAGAGTTATTGCAAAGCAAAGATACCTTTTTTTTTTTTTTTTAACCCTACACAGGATGTAAAGGGAAACGAATGTATTTTCCAATCAGGCAAATACAGATTAATCTCAATCTTTAGATCATCTGTAGTGCATAGCTTGCTATTTTCCCAGGCCAACTAAAACAGAATAGAGTTCTCCAATCAGTTTTGCAGTAAGGTTAACAGAATAGTCTTTATTCTTCACGTTAGCAAAATTCTTACAGCCTCTGTTAAAACTAGTTTGTTGTTTCTTCAATTTTGTATGAGTCAGGAACACAAAAAATCAGACTCTAAATAAATTTCAGAAACTAGTTAAAACAAAGCAAGTCCGGAGGGCAAAGCACTCATAAAACAGCCAGACAGAACAAACAGGTAGAATTATTTTTTGCATGAAATAAGGTTACTTTAAAGTTCTCTTAATTTAGCACTATATTTTTGAGAAAATCCCCTTAAATTAATTTTTAGTGAAATAAAATTGAGGGGGAACAGACAGGCATCTTAATACAACAATAAACTGCTATCATTGTATTTAGCCTAAGTTTCATGTGTTCATTTTTAGAAGGATCATCTACCCTCTTACTGTTTACAAGTGTTTATCTGAGCAACACAATTATGAAAATTTAATATAGGTGGAGGACCAAATAGATGATGCATGTTAGGGCTAACCCTTCTTTTTGCTTTTCCCTGAGTTCCCCCAGCCTCCAAGACCTGAATGATTAAATAATCACTTCCAGTACATTTGGAAGTGTGTTTGTCAGAGCTCACCCTACCATATCTTCTTTTCAGGGAATAAACACCTGGGATTTAAAAGTACCTCAGAATTCAGCTGCATTTTGAAAATACGAACACTGTGTTTGGATGTCTAAAAATAATACTCTTTTACTTAACTAGGATCCCTTTAAAAAGTCTGAGATGGGACATCATAAGTGGATCCTAGAAACAGATGTGCCCCGAAAATTGAATAAGCCTGTAAAGACATGGGACATAACTCCAGACAGCTGAATTTCAATGAGACGCATGCTTTTTGTTTGCCTCTTGTTTCAATGAAAATTTTCTAGAGTTTTTGCTATCCTCCTCTGAATGATAGAAATATTTTTATACAAAATCTGCTAAAATATTTTCTACAAAAGTTTCTTCAGACCCTTCTTTGTTTTGAGGAAAGGACCTTTCTCACTTTTTCAAATTGACCACATTTCTCAAAGAAATTGTGAGTTCAAAATAAAGCTCTGTTAGAAAATAAAAACTTTTACTATTTCTCCTGAAGAAATGCATTTATTGCATGAATAAAGCAAGAGGAGCACAGACTCTTTGCATGAACAGCACATGAGAATAATGCACGTTGTCCATGTTTGAAACATTTTGGTGAAAAATTTCTCTCAGAGGGTCCTTTCTGAAAACTTATTCAGTAAATCTGCCCCGAAGATCTTTCTGTCTTCAATTTAACATACTTTAGATGGAGTAGGGGAAAAAATGCTGGATTAGTAAAATTGCATGATTTTTTTAAATAAAATTTTGGAGAAAATTGTTTTTAAATAGTTGGGCTAGCTGATAAACTTTGTGGACGTTGTTTTTTCACTTACCCTGTCCAGAACTCCCACTCCCCCAAACAATACTGCAGTCTTTGTTTCTGTGTGGCTGAAATGCACCTTTCATTTCAGAAAACCATTTTTATTTTTTTTTCTGGAAATGTTGGGCATGTATATATGAGCACATTCCTGATATTTGTACCCAGGTACTTGCCAAGTCTATTAAATAGTAAAATAGTGCCTTTTGCTTTTTCTGGAATTTGCAAATAGGAGGCATTTGTCATGTCTTATAACCCTCCACCTCCCCAGAACTGTCATACTGGAAAAGAAAACACATTAAAAGACGCATCTGTGCAAGTTAACTTTAAATCAACTTCTAAGACCACAGTTATACAAATGGAAAATGTATTTCTCTGTAAAGAAAACCTGCAAGTTAGCTAATTAGCCCTTAGCCTCAGGGGTTCAGAGAGGTGTCAGTTGGGGATTTTAGTTTGCATGTATCAAGCCAGACTCCAAAAATAGCAGAGCTATAGGCCATAAACCATAGTGTGACTCCTCTCCACCTTGCCCAGTTGCATATTCAGGGTTACCTGTTCTCCAGACTCCAGAGTAGTGTAGAAATACCCAAGCTAGCTTTAAATAAACTTGTTCGGGCATCTGAATCACTCAAGGATCAGCAGCACTGTGCCTGTCAAAATCTACCCAGGTAGCAGAAAGGCAGCCAACGACATTTTAGCAGTTTGAGACTCTTCCTCTTCAATCACTATCATCACTCATGACTTTTTTAAAGAGACTTTACTAAAAACAGGATGTGGTAACCACCCCATGCACTGGAGAGCTGAAAGAAATTTCTTCCAAAGTTCAGGAGCAACAGGTTTCAGTCCCATTTTTCCTTATCTTAAAACTGGTGTTGATTTTTAATTTTTGTTTTGAATTGCCATAGCAGATCCACACCTGGTTTCAAAATCGGGATTGAGACTCTGGCGTCATCATTACTGGTGGGACTTACCTCACCTCCATCTAGGCAGCCCAAGGTTAGCCCTCCAACTTGGTTTGTTGCTGAAGACACCTTTTACAAGTCAGTGCAGAGAAGCTGGTACCTATGGGTGATTCATCCTTGGTATCTAACATTGGGGAAGCAAATCAGCATCTGGAGCTGGTGAGAGAACAAGTCCAGAGTGATTATTTCAGACATAAATAACTATCTTCCCACAGGTATGGGTCAGGTCTTGTTCCACCCAGCCACATTACCAGCACTGCTGCAGCCTGTGTGAACAGCCCATGCTGAAGCCTGGAGGGCCAAGCTCTGGGCTTCAGTCATTGTATCCCCTGGGTAGAAGTTTCTAGAACAGCCATTTGTTTGCTGCCACTCACCTCCAGCGTTTGCTGTTTTTCAAGAGAGAAGATGTGCTGGTGCCCTGATATCTGCCTCTTCTCTCAGTGGGGTCATGCCAAGGGGAAACAGCCATCTGTGGCCTGAGGAACAGGTAGTCGGGACCAAGCATGGCAGCAAGGCAGGGCTTCAGTGGCCTCCAACGCCCCCACCAACACCAGACCAGGCTGCATAAGTTCCATGTGCTTGTCCGAGGGAGTTCCTGTGTCCCCAGACCTGTCTGGAGGCAAGGAGTGGGGTGCGTTATCTGGACCTGGCTATGGGCACCTGACGGTTGAGGGGCTGCCATTGTGCCTTACTGTCCATCTGCCTCACCAGTATAGGCACAACATGACAAAACCATTTACTACGTCAGTTTATTGAACATATTTCTCTTTTACACCAGTGAGCACCAAATCATGAGAGCAGAACACACCTTTCTATCTGAATGGCACTTGAAAGACTTAATTAAAAAAAAAAAAAAGCCAAATCTCTATTCCACAGACCCTGTGCTGCAGTGATCACTGTGCATAGCAAGCGGCTTTCCTGCTGAATACAGGCAACATGACAGGGGGCTGTTTCACTTCAATGAAAGCAGAAGCAGGCACCCCATGACAGAAGCAAGAAGGCTTGGGGAAGGAATGAAAACCAAGGAATATTTGAGGCTGCAAGATGGGCTGAGTGTGTAGCGGGAATTCGCTGCCCAGCACATTCTCACATCAAAGCACCACTGTTTGCTTTGCGTACTCACCCCACAAACGTGACATTTGCACATTTTTGCTGTGGCACACCTTGCCTTTGCGATGAAACAAGGCACTACTCCTCCACCAAAGTACTTTAATAGAATAAAGAAAAGGAAGAGAAAAGGTCTTTCCCTCTTTACCCCAAAAAAGACATCTGACCGTGTTCTTTAGATGTTCAGAAGCATGAAACAGTAAATGTCAGGGATCAGGCTTTTCATATGTTTATACTGGAGACAAATCCCACCACTTTCAAATACCATGTCCAAATGCAGGTTTCAGATATAAAGAATCTGAGTGCTTCATTGAAGTTTTCACTTTACGTAAAGGCCTATATGCCTTCAAATACACCATTTCAGCACCTAAATGCATACAATTTTATCAAATAAAATTAGAAGATTGCTGTGATCTTAAGAGAAACAGCATTCCAAGGAGAGACAGCCCTGGTCTCATTGGTATGGTTTACATTTTTAAGGAATTTAATATAATACACAAGACTTCTTCCTGTGTTTTTGTTTGGTTGGTTTGTTTTGTCTTTTTTGTTTGGTTGTTTGTTTGTGTTCCTCAGACATCTGCTTCCAGATGGGCTAATACATTCAAGATGTATCTTTATATGCATCTGAGGACATTTCAGGGATGACAGATGAAAATATTTTCCTTATGAAACATTTAACATTCAGAAGCTGATTCACCTGTAGACAACATTAAAGTAACACTCAGGGCTACTTCCAGTCATTATGAGCTTCCAGAATTCATCTGAAAACAGTAGATTCATGGCAAACTATAACAGGTGAAGACCTGGCTCTGCATTCTTGATCCATGCACAAAAAATAACATAACGATACCTGTTCTATGTCTAACTTTCTCTACTTCTTATTCATTGCTAGCAGTGAATGAGATTCACATAGCAAAATTGCTCTGTTATACTAAGAATCTGACCACAATTTGCACAAGTAGGCATTTTAATATACTGTTCTCTTCACATTGATACCATCTATTCTCATGTGATTTGCCCATAATCTTTAGGCTAATTGATCATTCAGGGACTGTTACATTTAAACCTCCAGATAATCCACAGGCATGTTTATATCTCTGGCTTTAGTACATCAGTCTGATATATATCCGACTGCATAATCTGGATTTTTTTTTGTCACACACATTGAAAGAATTTTTTCTTCCATGCTGAGTTTAATTATCTAAAAATCTCTCAGCCATGACTCAATTTGATATAACTGAGCATAGATGTTCATTGCTAACCCAAGTCCACAAAAGTATGTTTCATCAAGCCAATGATCGATCCACTGTCTTCAAAGGTCTACGTCACCTCAAAAGGGTTCAGTAAGAAGCCTTACAAAATATCATTCTTACCAGATTCAGGAGGGCATGCTATTGGTAACTACTACAGCTATACTCCAAATCTAGATATTAAGCATTTATGTTTACTTCATTCTTTATCATTATGTCATTCAGATTGTTATGATTATTTAGAACTGATTGACTACACTTGCAAACCAATTATTAGAAACCATAGAGATATATATTACCTTTTTCTAAAGAATTGTAAAAATAGCTTTAGGTTTAGAATAAGAAATGCAAGATTCAGATGATCTAATCGCAATAAACTGGGAGATAATATTGTTCCTAGAATATCTGAATACCATGAATAAATGTGGAGTTGTGCAGTTGAATTGTATTTATGGTGGTTATTCAGCAAGTCACCACCTGGCAATTCTCACATAATTTAATATGCAGACAAAGGCAGAACTAACAAAAAAAATACGGCTGCCTTGTGATGTAACGCTGTTGCTCTGAAGGTGGTAAAGACGTGATTTTTTTAGAGAGAGAAATCATCTTTCTGCTGTATACGTGTATTGTGCCTAGATCAAGAAGCCTTAAATTATCTATGAAGATTACAGGCATCACCGCAGTAAAAAAAAAAAAAAAAAAAAAATTTACTGCTTTGTTCTGATATCTCTAGGATGCATTACTTATGACTTGATGAAAATGACAGATTATATCAGGGACAAAATTTCCCTGCAAAGTGATTGTAATTTGTTTCTTGTTTTTGTATCTACTATAAAAAAGTCTTACCTGTGAATGTGGTTGTTCCTCTATTTCTAGGGAAGAAAAAGGTCTTTCTTGCTGAAAGAACATAAACTGCAACACTTGCTACCTCCTCTCCTCCTCTACAAAGATTTTATTTCTGAGAACAAATAAACTTCCTTTAGACAAACAATTCTAAAAATTTCTCTAATTTTCCACTAAACTCTTGGATGGAGTGGTTTGTCCATGGCCATTCATGTGAAAGGACCATGCCAACAGTTAAAGCCCAGACCTATCAAACAGAGACAAGACCAACAACCTGCAGAAATGAAATGAAGAGTCACTCTTTCTGACACCTCATGAACTCAGTTATTAGAAAAAGTTTTAAAAAAAAAAAAAATTAGAAAAAGGTGATTTTCAGCTTCTTTCACTGCTACATCTAAGGCCCCTTGATGGCAGAAGCGGAGAGATGCGAGAGCCAGGTGTGCCCTGCCAGCTCTCTGTGCCCTGCTTACTGACACAGCAGCTCAGGACCACATTCATCCTCTTTGTGGGACCCATGAAAGGATGAAACTGGAGATGAGTTGTGCGTGTACCCTACGAACAGAAGCAATGTTATCCAGCATGGCAAATGCTCCTTCAAGGTCAAAGAATCTTAGAATCACAGAATCATGAAATTGTTCACGTTGGAAAGGACCTCTAAGATCATCTAGTCCAGCCTTTAACCTAGTGCTGACAAGTCTACCACTAAACCACATTACTAAGTTCTACATCTACATGTTTCTTAAAGATCTCCAGGCATGGTGACTCAACCACTTTCTTGGGCAGCCAGCTTCAGTATTGTACAACCCTTTCAGTAAAGAAATTTCTCCTAATACCCAACTTAAACCTCCGCTAGTGCAATTTGAGGCTGTTTCCCCTCATCTTAATACTTGGTGCTTGGGAGGAGAACCCGATCCCCACCTTGCTACAACTTCCTTTAAGGTAATTGTAAAGTACAATGAAGTCTCCCCTAAGCCTTCTTTTCTCCAGACTATACAACCACAGCTCCCTCAGCTGCTTCTCAGACTTGTTCTCTAAGACTTGTTCTCTGCTTCTTACACTTGTTCTCTAAGCCCTTCACCAGCTTTGTAGCCCTTCTCTGGACACACTACAGCACCTCGATGTCTTTCTTGTAGTGAGGGATCCAAAACTGAACACAGTACTCGAGGTGCGGCCTCACCAGAGCCGAGTACAGGGGGACAATCACTTCCCTGTTCCTGCTGGCCACATTATTCCTGATCCAAGCCAGGATGCTGTTGGCCTTCTTGGCTTCCTGAGCACACTGCAGGCTCATATTCAGCCAGCTATCAACCCCAGATCCATTTCTGCCAGGCAGCTTTCCAGCCACTCTTCCCCCAGCCTGTAGCGTTGCTTGGGGTTGTTGTGACCAAAGTGCAGGACCTGGCACTGAGCCAGGTTGAATTTCACAAAATTGGCCCTTGGCACACTGGTCTAGCCTGTCCAGGTCCCTCTGCAGAGTGATCAACATTTACACCTAACCTGGTGTTGTCTGCAAACTTACTGAGGGTGTGAAAGAACATTTGTTCTGAGCTCCACTTCCCATGATGAAATATTATTTTCCTTCAGCCTTAAGCAGGGGTTGGGGGATTAGGCCTAAATAAGTTATTTACACAAAGGGATAACTTGTGGGTCAGGTTCAGCAAGAGGTATTAGAATAAGCAATACAAGACTGCCACAAGTTTGAATAAAACCAAATATTATTATACTTTCTGGGAAGAAAATAAACACCACCCAAGAGAAAAAGTGGTCAGAAATCAGAGATGTGTTTGACCTGAGTTGTACATACCACGGTGTTGTTGCTCAGGTCAACATTCCCAATGAACAACTGGCCAGAACAACACCACTGCTGAATGCAGTCGCTGCATTGCTAAGCCAGCCACAAAATGCTGGGAACTCAAACAATAATGTTCTAGCACACTGGGTTAGTTTTATTCCCACCCAACTTTCCTATCTCCCCTTTTATTATTTAAGGATCTATTACCAGGGGTTTGCACAGCAATTTAATCACACAAGGCCTGATCCTGTGAGGTGCTGAATACCTTCAGCTAGCACTTACTGCATATCACTGGAGGAATGTTTTGTCTTTGGCTGCATTTTCAGCCTGGCTGTTTCCCATGTCTTTTCCACATATGGTGGTGCTGCATGATCCATTTAAAGAGCACCTTCTCTGTTCTTTATATTCCTGATACACAGAGTTATTAAAGTAATTGATTTAGTAAAGTAACTGTTTTAGAGAGGCAATTAAGCACATTCATAACTTTAAGCACAGAGAATATTTCCATGAACTTCAAGCTTACAAACAAAAGCTTTCCAAAACACTCTGCAAAACAGATGGATTAAATTAAATGCTTGCAATGACGATCAAGTGCATGTCCAAAATAATTTGTCACCTGAAAGTCACCTGTAGGGAGGACCACAACAGCTCTTGAATGGCTTTGTGCATTTTGGATTCTCCAAGGACAGAAGAAACAGGTCCTTGCCTGAATGGTCCTTTTGAAGCACGGTATAATCATCCACATGGTTCTCCTCTGCAGCTGGAGAAAACACCTCTTGCTCACCTCTCACCTGCAGCTTTCCAGCAGATAGATCCTGTCACAGCAGTTAGTCACAGATGTTTCACTTTTTGTGTGATATTTGACAGAGAAAAGAAAATAGCAGCTCCTCAGACAGACCTTCTCTGTCTTGTATGGGGAATAAAAAAAGGAAGCAAAATATGCTCTTGGTGCTTCTTGGTAAAGAATTCATCCATAAGAAAGAAAATAAGTGCAGTCAATCCTATTTACTTAAAAATCAAAGGATGAGCAATTAAACTGAAGCTACTGCATTTATTAGATTGGAGCTAGTCCTTATGCTTGCCCTTTGGCAAGCTACCAAAAAGTTTCATAGCTGTAAGTGTTCCACTCACTTTGGGAGTCTGCTTTTGTGCTTAAGCATATCATAAAGGGCAAAGACTTCCCCACGTCTAACTAAGAGCTGTAAAATCATTAGCTGGACATGTGTGCCAAACAGTATGAACGCAAACAACAGTGTTTGCTCTTAGTGTATTTGCATATCTCCTCCTGAGACCATGAAGATTCAAATCCAATCATTATTAAAATCAGTATTGGCAGATCATCTGTATATTAGTATGTTCTGGCCTCAGGTGCAGGGAGATGTCAAGCTAGCTTTTTAATTAAAATTAATTTATTGTATTTTCATAGTCTGGTAGAAATAACAAATGTCTAAATGAGTTGCACAGCAGTGTTTAATGAGTAACTAATTACAATGTCTGAAATTTGACAAAAAAATAGTTCATGGAACAAGTCTTCCAAATGAATTTCTAAAGTGGATGTTAATTTTCCTGGCTACATTTAAGAAAACAAAATTTAACATTTACCAAAGTTGCTGACAAAATACAGCTCAGTGCAGAATCAGATTTTCCATGAATATTTGTGATAAGTGATTGATGCTTTATATTATTACCATATGCAGTAGTTAAACATTTGAAAAAGCAAACTTTATAAAGAAATAACATAGAAGATAAGATTTAATTTCCATTTGGAAGAATTTAAAAATTTTCAGATAAAAAGTGGTCTGTAAAAGGAGTGAGTAGATCATGTAAACGTGATTCATAAAAATGTTCATAATAGAGTGGTGCAAAGCCTTTAATGAAAATTATGGGAATGTTTGAAACTAAAGTAATAATCAGGTTTAAAAATGGTATAATATTTAAAAATAATAGCACCATATGTTAAGTACAGACAGGAAATATTTTGATGCACTTTGAAAATACAGACAGACAACAAGCAGATAGAAGTCTACAAAAAGTGCCTGTTTTCCCTAAACTATATTCTTTCTGGATTTGGATTCCACACAAGCTAATTTTATTTCCAAAACTATAAGAAAAGTTGATTTATATTGAGCGTTTGCTTCCAAACATAACTAATAATCACATTTCACCTCTACATTACAGTGGCTTAATTTTAAATGGAGTGTGGAAAAAAAATCTAGGAAATTTGGTCTTGGTTGTGCATAAACATTCAACTTTTCCACCCAAAAGGGGAAATCTAGCTTAATGCAGACCTAATCCTCCTAAGTCTCTTCTATCAAGTCTTTCATTTAGAAACAAAGGCATGTAACATTTATTACAACTAGAGAAGAAGCTGGACTGGTACATTTGTATTAGAAGGGATAACTGAGCACAATTTATCTAGCTTTTTCTCTTCAGGGAAAAGGTTCAAAATGTGCTCAGACTATGACTTGTTGTCAGAATCCAGCAGAACTGTGTGGAAAGAGAAACGTCGGATCTTCTTTTAATGACCATACATCACTGGTGTTGCAAGCCCATTCCAAGGAAAACAGAACAGCATTTTAGAGTAGTGTGTAGCTGAGTGGCACAGCTTTGACTATCAGTCTTTTCAACTTACTCTGTTCAGGAATGTTTTCATCTGAATAACTTAGTCCAGTAGCTTTATTCTTTTCAATGTACTATTAAGAACACACAGGGCTATAAATTTCATGGCTATTAGTGCTGAATTTGCCTTTCTTTGTAGGCTATGAAGAAGATTTGGAGAAAAATAATAAACATTTTTAAAAACTTTTTTATGCTGGGAAATGTATTTTTCTCACAAGATATATTCCATATGGCCCTTTTTATTCTCCCGTGATGACACCTGAGTTTATATGGATGAACCAATCCTATGCAAGGTGAAATCTTGATTTGAGTTGGATTGATTTGAGTTGGACCGAATCCTATGTACACACCCATCCCCTGGAACTGAATGCTTATTTAGAAAAATAAAAAAAGATATCTTTATCTTTCTTTGAAGCCTGGAGTGACGGGAGTTCTGACGTTAGTAAGGAGAGTGGGGCTGGGAGACAGCTGTTGGACTGGCAAAACTGAATCAATGAAACTAGTTTATGAAGTCTGGCAGCCTGGTGCCATTTCCTCCAACGACAACAATGATACAACAAACCTGTTCTCTTCCAGGAAAAGAGTGGGAAATGGGGAGATGCAGAACAGTGTGTTGGTTTTTTTTGTTTTGTTTTGTTTTTAAATCTTTGTCTTGGGGCTGGCCAGATGGCTGTCTGGGCCAACAATGTGACATTTGCACAGATGAACTGGGAAGAAAATTACTTTTATATCTTTTACACTGACCTGGAAATTGATTTATTTTTGTGTAGATATTCTGCACAGATTTCTTAAGGAAAAGTTTCCAAATACATATATTGGAAAACCAACTGCCTAATCCCCCAATGAGTGAAGCCAATTCAAATGTTGCTTGAGCAAAGACAAAAACCCTGTGCTTGCCTGGAGGTTTTCTCTGGGTTGGTTTCACAGCCTGATCCAAAGCCCATTGCAGCCACTGGAAGCAGCACCACTCCATTGCTCCAGGCTCCGTGCTATTGATCATTTTGCCATCCAACAGTTCCTTTGCTAGTTTGCTGCAGACAGAAATTTGGTCAGTGGGACAACCATCACCTTTTTTCCTAGAAACTAAAAGGTTCTACTGCAGGCATGTCAAGCCTGGGAGAGCAGTTCCTATCAGAAGCACCAAAGGTAGATGCTCCCCCAGATTCCCTATATTTGCTTTCACAACATTTCTCATGTTTCCCAGACCTGAGACAGAAAGAGTCTGCAGGGCCGTTACAAGGAAACTGTTTTTAACCTTGGAACTGAGAGCATTTCAGCAGTAGTCATTAAGGAAGAATAAAAAATAAAAATAAAAATAAAAATAAAAATAAAAATAAAAAAAATAAATAAAATAAAAATAAAAATAAAATAAAAATAAATACATAGCATCACTGTCCCTTCTTAGTTTCATTTTCAGAGATGATCCTATGTTTAGCAGGGTTATGGGTAACAATGCAAATAAAAACAACACAAGAAAGGACAGTTTGATCTGCCACCAAAGTGGTAGCATTTGAATTGCTGTGTAAAACCTCAGAGATTTCAACAAGACTGAAGTCTCCTCCAAAAGACACCAACTCCTGCAAAAGTCTTGCAATTTCTGTCCACAGTTCAACAAACTGCACAGACATAAGAGAAGGCAGAATTTGGGGGATGCATTTGTCTGACAAAAGACAAGGAAAGAGCTGCAATTTTCCTTGCTGCATGAGGTTTACCTACATTTCCACTCCTTCCTTTCTATACCCTGTACTTTTGAACTTGTGCTAGCAAGAAATTTAAACACAAAAACTCATTCAAGTGGCACTTTTGAATTGTACTGTGCAATTAATAAATGACTATTCATTTCCATGAAAGAGCCTAGGCCTCGTATGGAACATAACTGCACATGTGCACATAATATCCATAATAAAATCCCTAATTTGAGATGAGTACAACCTGCAAATTATTTATAAAATTCCATATGATGCTCAAATATATCTTTTATGGAACTGCTTGTTTACAGACATAAACCTCTATATTAATGATATTTAAATGACAGACCTTGTCCCTAGACATACCTTATGTGTAGATTCACTGGGGTTATGCTCTGAAGGTAATAGTCATGAGGTGGGACTTCTGTGCAGGCAGAAAACTTTCATAGCTGGTCATAAAAAGTTGGCTTTTTATAAAGACCATTCCTGCTGTCAAAGTTAAGCTCTGATCCAGAAAGATTCTCGGATACTGGCTTAACAGTTAAGCCCCTGAGCATTCTCACTGGTTTGAAATTTAGATATATTCTAGGGGTGTTGCTGAGTTGAAATGGAAGATTGATAAGAACTTTTAAATTTCCTTTCTTTTGCTTATATATTAACAAATAATTGTATTATAAGACTATACAATATTAATTGCAAAGTACATTTCTTTCTACCAACATTCAGCGTATAGTGCTGTACCCCCTTATACTGTATGTCAGGTATTTAAAACAATTAGTCAGAAGAAACAGAATGATGTGCAGGAGAAAATTTCAGAAGGAAGAGATTAGGATTTACAGACCTTAAAAGAAAGTAAGGCAATAAATATAATGCTCCTAACCAACCACTCATAACTAAGGCTACTCAGGACCTATTTTTCCTGGAACAGACCCAGGCACTGCTCAATGCTCAAAGCTATTTTGAATCCAAATTGCACCTTTCAAACCTCACCTTTTCCTCTGTAGGTCAGTTCAAAAATATTCATGCTCATTTTCAAGAATGGGAAGAGACTAGTTTACAGAACACATCCCTAAAACTTTTGCCAGCCTCAGCATCTTCAAAAACTTTCAGGAGAATTATTTTGACATGAGCTAGTTAATGTACCCTTGAGAACATCTCCATCGTACCCATGTATACGAAGTGCATTTATGCATGAAATTACTGGTGAAAAAAGAATCACTGCCATTCCCACACCTTTCTCTGCACCTACCTTCAGTGACACATTTGTGGTTCAGTTCCAAATATTTGGAATTTGTAGAGAAACTCATATGAATACTAAATCTGGACCCTTCATTTAAAGTTCAGTGCATTTCTGAAATGAAGCTGGGAAAAGTATATTTGAACTCCAAGGGTGAATATTTCCAATTCTAGTAACCTCAACCAAGTCTTTGTGAGGAAATTGCTCTGCAACCTCACATTAGATTAATTACTGATGCTTTTGAGAGGAAATATTGTATAGAACTGAAAAACTTACATGTCAATGTACAGAAGTGTTTGAAACAAAATCAATGTCAATCTAGTTGGTTTTAGATGTATTTTGCTGTCTGATTTTCTTTACAAAACCAGGTTTCACCAAAGTGGATCTTTTGCTTACATACACTGAAAATTGCCCTGAAACAATAAAACGGTCTCTCCCCGAAGGTTTCTGACAATAATCAGCAGTCAGAGGAGAGAATGTCTCAAAGCTGTTGAAAGGTATGATGGTTATTGAAAAGCCTGATGAGTTTTAAATCATTGCCACAGTGGATGTGCTTCAGAAGATGCTGTAAACTATTTTGATTACAGGCATCTCCCATTTCAGACCACTTTACTCTCACTTTCTTAGTAAACAGGCAGTGCAGGAAGCCTGCTTGAACTGATCATTTTCTTTGCAAACTATAATACCCTACTTCAAAACCTCAGGAAGGTAATTTCAAAACTTTTCAGATGTTCAGGAACCCGGACTAATCCGCTGAAATCTACTGACCTCACATATGGAAAATAACCAAGTAGGAACTAATGTGTATATCCTCTTTGAACTTCCTCTTACAAATTTCAGACTTAAGAAAAATCTGAAAAGGAAAAGCATTCTTTCCTATAAACATTAAGCTTTACAATACCATTTGCTTTCCGTTCTCAAATTAAACCGGAGCCCACATTTTGTTATGTTTTTAAATTGTCTGCAATAATAACACCTTCCCCCTTTCTAACAAGTAGGATGCAAACTGTACCAGGATCATAATGTTTGGGGTTGTTTTAAACCACTTAGGAAGTCTGCAGAAACTGGACTCCCACAACTGCTTTGCACTGAGAAGAGAATTAGGCTCCCAAAAGGACACAAGAGGTCTTTGTTTTGGGTCGTTTAAGATGCAGAACAAAGGAAAGCCTTTGACAACAAACAAGCCTTAACGGTCCTTAGAAACAACAAGGGTGAAGTAATCTTTCTTTTACAGAAGAAAGGAATAAATCTTTTTGCATTCCTCAAGCTTCCTATATTTTTTCCCAGGCACTACTTGACATGTTCCCAAAGTCAAAGGGGACTCCATCCCAGAGGAAGCTGAGAGTATTCAGTCCCTGCCTGTTCTATCTATGCTGTGAAGTGTTGGGAGCATTGCACACTCAAAAGTCTTGCACACGTCCAAAGTCCAGCTTCCCAGATGCCAGTGTCCTGCTAACTCTTAGCAGACAGTTTTCCTTCCATAATGCACAGCTTTCTCCTGTTCTGTATATCTTTTGCTGAACACATCCTTTTCCAAACAGCTTTTTTTTTCCCTGAAAGATCAAGCTTTCATTTGTTGTTTTTTGTTCCACTAGCTGAGAGACCAGCTGAGTGTCCTGATGTTTCTCAGCATCATATTTCCATTGTTTTGTGAAAGCTTTTGCTGCTCTCTTGTCTCTGGAGTTGGTCCTACACGGATGAAATGAGTGGGAGTTTTGCCATTAAATTGTATGGGAGCAAAAACAGATCCTCAAAACAAGGTAAGCTGCATCAAGCTCAATTTGGTGTCCTTTCTAAGCAGATAATGCACTTCCTTTCACATTAACTGATTTTATTTATAGCATACATTCTGATTTCAAGCATATAAGAGTGAAATGCACAAAATTGAACCTGTATAGGCTTTTCAAAATCAGTATTGTTTTCATTAGATAAATATATAATTTTAAAAGGGAAGCTTACAAGTTATTACTGATTTCCATCTCCAGAACAGTATTTCAGGCAAGTGAAGAACTCTGCCATTCCTCTTGGAAGAACCTTTGAAGCAACAGCTTTTAAGAGTATAAAAATCCGTTAAGTTCATCCACTGTAATGCAAAACTCATTACTACATCACCTTTTCTTTCTCTCTCTTTTTATAAGATTTTTTTTTAAATGTATTCATTACGAGTAGATGGAACCAAGGTGAGCTGCTGTCATAGAAATGCAGTGGAGCATGGAGGGAGCCCATTTGCCTTCTGACACTCCCCACATCATGTACACGTGGCCAGAACAGATGGGCACGATTCCTCAGGCAACTAGAAGTGCTGGCATGGCTCTGCACTCCCCAAAAAATAGCTGGCGTTGTTCTTGACCTCCTCACCTCCCCTGCAAATCACAAGCTGCCTTTCAGCATATGTTTCAAGAAGCAAATTAACACTTTCTCCAAGATCTGAAGACAGGCAGCCCCAGCACTTCTAGAGACTCAAGGCCTAGTCTGCGGCCAACCCTCACACAGGCACCTTTTTCCATTCATAATGATATATAAACAAATATTCATTCATGTGTCTCTTTTGCAGGCTCTGTGACATTGATGGAGTCATGAGATAAATCCATCAGAAAAAGGCATCTGTGTATGCTCGTCATGAGAGCTGCATTGATGCAGAGTGCAGGGCAATGGCCTGAATTTACATAACTGACAAAACTGAACGAAACGGGAGAAGAATGGCACCACAGCTGCCAGTTCTGTCTCCTGTACTGTCAAAATATTGTAAGGAGTCAGTCTTCAGGAGATCAGGAGTCTTCTATGTCACAAGCTGTGACAGAGCCAGCAATGGACAGATGATACTTTCTGTTTTTATGTACTTTTGGTAGCAGGAAGCCATGAAAAATTTCTCTGTGCAAGATGTGACTCAGGAGAGGCTGCACCCAATGACACTGGAATGCAATCAGCTTTCTGAAGATGAACAGGTAGCATCTGACAGTCTTGATATATGTCACCTCTAGACATACACTCTTCCGTTTCTACACTCAGTAATGCCCACAGCTAATCAAAGGCTATAGATAAGATCATTCCACAGCTGGATTTCATTCTTGCCTCTTTGGCCAGGGACAAGCAGTAGATGGACAACACACAGCGCTCAGAAAGCCACAAGGGTGCACACAGAAATGTTGGTTTTCCAAAGCAGATATTATTTTCTTGCCAGCGTCAACAATTTCATAGTAATTTTAGGATCATCTGATCACATCAGCATTCTCTGCACTTTATGTATGAGGCAGTAACCTCACTCTGCAGTCTGGATGCCATCTAGCTGGTGGGTGTGTATGATCTCACGTTATCATTTGCACTGGCTCCCGCAAGAGGCTTGCTAGGGATGAGAAGCCTCAAACCATATTTTCTGTTTTGTGACAGAACAAAATCTTTGTGGGTACAAGAAATGTAATACTGGTCATGCTCATGCTGATTTACTGAGACAAAATCTGTTTAAAATCATGTAAATATAGGGAAGTTTACAAGATTAAAAAGTGATGGGAAGCTCTGCTCTGCCCAGCCAGAGCCAAGGAGTCCCACAGAAACCTGAGCGTTTTGGGATACCTCAGTCCTTTGGTCAGCATCCCATAGCATGAGTTCAGCATAACACAACACCCAGGTCCACCCAGCATGCCAGGACTCCTCAAAAGCACGATTCCCTACTTCTTCCCTTCATACAGTCATAGTTCAAGATTTTAAATACTAAAAATTAAATTCTATGAACTAGCTTGTCAAGCCAAATTAATCCCTTAGGCGTCCTCCACTGCCTGGACCTGCAAACAGTAGTGTAAGGTGAGAATCTGGGGCTCAAACTCGTCCCTTCCCGTGTGATATGGACAGGATAGTGGTGGTTCCCAGGATCTGGCATCACACTGGTTTCATTTTGCCTTCTGTGCCCCTTCCTGGGGTATTCATAAGTACCCAGGTCTACTGGTAGGAGGTTTTAATGATGATGATGTTCAGCTCTGTCAAAAGAAGTGTCTGTAACTAAACCCTATAGTTCACTGAGTCCTTTCTGCTGCTTATTGGGTCTGAAGATCATCAGGCTTTAACTGAGCATTCAGGTTTAGGTGTGCTTTACTTTGAAACCATTTACCACTGATCTGTTTGTCACTAACTTTTTAGCAATTACAACCCAGCTGCCTTTTAGTAAAATCTCATTTAATACTGACAGCTCCTCCTTGAAGTATTAACAAGGAGTGGGAGCATACTACCTCTGCTACTCAGCTGTAATGGCTTAATTATTTCTGAACAGTGACTGTCAGTGGCCATCTACTACAATACATATCTTGTCACCTTCTTTTTTAAAGTCTGATTACGTATAAAAGTTAACTCTGGACTTTGCCTCTCTGCATTTTAGTCAAATTTTACAAAACTTAGTTTTGAAGGTGAGCAGAGTAACCCTGTATTCTCAGGGGAGGAATCTGACAGACTCTTTCTGACAATGAGAATAAGCCTTATCAACCAGCATGAGTCTCTTATAATAAGATGTTCTGCATCAATGGACAAAAAACAAATCTTCCTCTCAGGGATTCAATGTTGAATGTGCATATTTGAAGTGATTTGAACAGGGGCAAGGAGATGGGAACAGAGCTCTCAACATTTCTTCAATGATGACAGATGATTAATAATATCTTACTCCTACCTGGAGATTCAAACAAGAGTCTAACTGAGCCACATCGGTCCCAGTTGTGCAGTATCTCAGATCATGGTCCCCAGCCACATCTAGACGCAGACACAAAGCCAGAGCTATGTTGTGGGTGTAGTAAACTTTCGTTAACCTTTGCCAACTGCATTTGTCATTATACTTCCCTTTCTCTTACCCTGCCTCAACCCTGGAAAGCACTGCTAATATAAACTGCTTATTTAAATGCATTGCTTGCTAGTAAGGAAGAAATCACACATTTTTAAGTGTCTAGATCTGGCTTTTTAGTTTTCCCAGACTCCTGGAGAGGTGTGGTTATGTTTTACAGGTCTGGCTAAGACTAACTGGTGCCTGGCGGTAAGGTTACACAAATAAACTCACTCTATGGAGATGAAGAAATGAATTTTCAATTTAGAGTTCAAACCAGCTGTGATTGCAGAGATCTCCCTCAACATCTCTCAAAACACCAGTTTGGACTCCTTATCAGCACCTGAGCTGAGGGAAGAAGAAAATAAAATGGGGTCTAGTGAGTATTTAAGGATATATGTATCTGCATAACATAATTATACATTGCTATCTCTACCTGCAGTCTGCAAATTTTACTGCTACTGACAGAGATAACCAAAGATCATAGAATCATAGAATCATAGAATATCCCGAGTTGGAAGGGACCCATAAGGATCATCAAGTCCAACTCCTAGCACCGCACAGGTCTGCCCAAAAGCTTAGACCATGTGACTAAGTGCACAGTCCAATCTCTTCTAAAATTCAGACAGGCTTGGTGCAGTGACTACTTCCCTGGGGAGCCTGTTCCAGTGTGCAATCACCCTTTCGGTGAAGAACCTCTTCCTGATGTCCAGCCTAAACTTCCCCTGCCTCAGATTAACACTGTTCCCGCGGATCCTGTCACTGGTGATAACAGAGAATAGGTCACCTGCCTCTCCACTCCCCTTTGCAAGGAAGTTGTAGACTGCGATGAGGTCCCCCCTCAGCCTCCTCTTCTCCAGGCTGAACAGGCCCAGTGACCTCAGCCGCTCCTCATATGTCTTCCCCTCTAGGCCCTTCACCATCTTCGTCACCCTCCTCTGGACACTCTTCAACAGTTTAATGTCCTTTTTGTACTGTGGTGCTCAGAACTGCACACAGTACTCGAGGTGAGGCCGCACCAGTGCAGAGTAGAGCAGGACAATCACTCCCCTCGACCGACTAGCAATGCCGTGCTTGATGCACCCCAGGATACGGTCGGCCCTCCTGGCTGCCAGGGCACACTGCTGGCTCATATTCAACATGCTGTCAATCACAACCCCCATATCCCTCTCTGCAGGGCTGCTCTCCAGCGTCTCGTCGCCCAGTATGTACGTATAGCCAGGGTTGCCCCGTCCCAGGTGCAGGACCGGCACTTGCTTTTGTTAAACTTCATGTGGTTGGTGATCGCCCAGCTCTCCAATCTGTCCAGATCTCTCTGCAAGGTCTTTCCACCCTCATCTCAGTCCACAACTCCTCCACGTTTGGTGCCATCAGCAAATTTGCTCAAAACACCTTCTAGTCCTACATCCAAATCATTTATAAAAACATTGAAGAGGACTGGCCCTAAAATGGAGCCGTGAGGGACCCCACTAGTGACCATCCACCAGCCAGTTGTGGCCCCATTTACCACAACCCTTTGAGCCCTGCCCGTCAGCCAATTGCTCACCCATCGTATGATGTATTTGTTTAGCTGTATGCTGGACATTTTGTCCAGTAGGATCCTATGGGAATCATTGATCATAGATCATTGATCATAGATCATTGATAATGTCCTATAATGTCCTATAACCACTTAGAAACAGACCCAGAGCTATAGTCTGTATTTACTTTTCTTCTGTAAAGTGACCTATGTTTCACCAAATTTTAACCTGGCCAGTTGTCCTTCTTCACAGGAGAGTTAAGGCATTCACACTCCTGAATGAAAGGGGGTTTTATGGCTAATGAAAAGACACTCTGACCTGTGATGGTACCGAGGAATCTGCCCACACAGGATTTCACACAGAAGCCAGGGAGGAGCACTCATGTTTCACATTTTGTGGCCTGGTGATGCAGCAGTGACTGCACCATGAATTTGTTTGCCTTCATTTTGCAGTCACTGTCCCACTCTCAGTGAACCACAGAAAGCAAGTAGCACCTCTGAGAGTCACTGAGAGGACAGGAGGAACTATCAGGCTTTACCCTACCCCCTCAGGCTGCAATATGTCTGACCTCCACTGCCTCATTTGTTTGTGGGTAAACTCTGCAATTCATTTCCAGCACTATCAGACTTGGACTTTTGACAAGCATTTGCCTGAACTATTAAGGCAAGATCCTGTTGATTTTAGCAATTTTCCAGCCTTGTTTTTCTTGGCATCATGAAGAAGTCCTACCAACAGTGGTGATCTGATACCATCTCTGAAACATCCCTTGTTATCAGAGAGCACTACAGTCAGTGTAGTCGTACAAAGGAAGGCGCTTCATCTCCCTGTCTCCATCCCAGCTCTTGGAATAATTTTCATGCCAAAGGTAACAAGGAGATGCATAGACTGAAATGCATCAACATTTGCTTATAGCATTCCTACATTGTTCAGCAAACTATTCTCTTTGCTTGTAAATAAGCACCTTGCTAAATGATGACAGCAAGAGTTATATCATGTCTTGGATCAGCTGAAAATTATACTTTTTTAATTCATACTGCAAGGTGTAAATGCACATGAACTGAATGCTCACTGGATCTGCTTGATGACAAGGACAGAACAGCTCTCACCTAGAGCAGCTCTGCAGGGAAAGAACATCTTGCTAACAAAGGTTTCAACACTGATTGCGTTCATGCTTATCCAGCTCTACTCTGGTAACAAAACCTATGGTTCTGTTGTGGTTTTACTCATGTGAGACTAGCAAAACACATAGTTCTCGGACAAGAAACACCCAGGAACATGAAGTGATGCACCCAGCCTTAAGGGAGGCAGGAGGAAAATTCCTACTAAAAATTTCCGGCCTGCTGGGACAAGCTCCACATGAAGACAGTGGGGTAGATGAGACAGGACTTATCCCTTAATCTGCCAAACCTCTGCTGCTGACAAACACAAATGCAACAGCAAGAACCATCTGTACCCCATGCTGTATTGTTACGACTGATTGCCAAAAAAGACACGTGATTCACTGACTGAGGGATTCTTCTGACATACAGTAAAACGGCTGGTGGCATTTTTTTTTTTTGCAATTAAGAGACACTGATGCTGTGCCTGCATTGCTAAATAAGGCAGAGTCAGTGAGCGAGCTTAGTGCTGGGCTGCTGATCGCCTGGGCTGACTCTCTCAGTACGTATCAGCCCAACCATCCCCTTTGGGATGAGATTATGGGTAAAACCACTCCTTTTGTGGCTCCCTCCCCTCAACACTGTCCCCCAGCACCCTCCTGGAGGACTCAGCACCCTCAAGCACCCTGGATGCCCTAACACCCTGCCTACGATGCACACCTATAGGCTCATGCAATATGAGTAACTTCCAGTGGCCTGTTACACACATGCATTATCTCAGAGTTGGAGCACAGCGCTTGACCTGTTTTATTTAGGAGACTTGAGTTACCTTCATACCACTGTCTATGGGACCAGGAGAAATTACAGTTAGAAAGCATGCTTCATTGGAAGAAGTCTGCCTTCTTCCTGTTCAGCTTGTTCTTCCTAATTTCAATAGATCTTCGTTATTACACATTCATATAGCACTTTCAAAAGCACCCCACTTGCCTCAACTGCAATATTTGCTACTACTTTCTCTAGCATTTGTTACAAAAATCAGTTTCATTCTACCTCTGTGTTTTGGCTCTTTTCTCTTCTTTTCATTCCCTTTTATATATATGTTGTATATGTATTTCTTCTTTTAGTAATGGAATATATGCATTCAGCAGCTACAATTTTATGCCACAAAACCTACCTTTTCTATGATTTTTAGCACATAGACTAAGAGATGAAAATATAGCTAAACCCAACACAGTTTGAGGACAAAAATGTAGGAATTGTATATTCCGCATTTTTAAGCGCCATTCTAGATGATCAGTTTAACTTCAGCCAGGAATGAGTCCCCCTTCTCTCCAGAGGTCTGCAAACATTTTGACCTGACATCAGCCAACTGCAATGTGCCATGGCAGTGCCTGTGTGCCAGACTCCTCGAGCCTTCAATTTTTCATTATACCCTTGAGGATGAATGCCTGAAAATCCTACTATCTAACACAAAGGGGTTTTGCTCATCTGCTCTCTCAGTGTGAAGAAACATGAACAAAAATTGCCTTATGTGTGAAAGAGGAAAGGAGGACTTCAGCTAATTGGAGGCAGATCCACTCCCAAGCCTGTTCTCTGAGCTCAAGTCATTTCTAATTATAAAATTCCTCAAAAGATAAGAACTGTCCTGCACACAACTGAGTGCATAGTGCCGCCTACAACGGCCATTGTGAAAACACAGAACAGACCTTGAATTCATCTGGGATTTTGGGTGAATAACTGTCAGAGAGAATCAGAGAAAGGTCTTACAAATGGCTTGGAAGGTCAAAGGGAAAAGAGAACTCCAGCGTTGAGGAGCATGTGCAGGAAGAGATGTCTCATTATAGAGCCGTGACCTTGAACTATGTCTGAGCATTTCATGCTTCCAAACTAAAACTGACTTCCTGCTTATGAGTGAGGAGCATTAGAGAAAAAGGACAAACACATAAACAACTGTATTTCCTTCCTCTTCCCCCTTTCTGGTATTTCTGGACTTGAACTGCTATTTATTTTTGTCCCTGTTGCTGTGCCAACAGGTAGCAAAGTTGGGATCCAAAAAGTATGAAGGCAGTTCCATCTCAGCTCGTTTATGTATCGCCCAAGAACTTCACTGAAAAGCTTCTGGGATAGACTACAGAATGGCAAAGCAATAAGGTTTTTGTTGTTGTTGTTGTTTGTTTTCTTCTGAGGAGTTAAGTATAGATTGACATTAGGTTTATTTAGGCTGCAGATAGTGCTGTTAGAAGGCAGGTTGCTTAGACTCCTCTCCAATTCAATATTAATCCAATTTAATATTATTAAATTAATATAACTTAGAGGTCTTAAAAACAACAAGAACAACAAATGACAAACAAGAACAACAACAAAGGAGTTCACAGATTTGTGAACATAAGAAAAGGAAAAGACAAACTGTCTTGCTTCTTCTGCTTCAGAACATGAAGTATGAAGATGCAAATTTTGGCTTACACAACATTCATGTCATTCAAGCATTAATACAGGACTACAATGAAAATCAGGACAGAATTTTGTTAGAAGGGACTCCAGAGCATCTTAAAGTAAAGAACACATTGAAGGAGATATTTCAGAGATTTTTAATTGTTTTATAACATAGTGGAGATTTGCCTGATACTACATTGATTTAAGGTAATGAGATTCATTGCCAACACCCAGGGAATTGACAGCATTTTTCCAGCAGCACAACACCAGAGACTCACTGGAGCAATGACTAGCCCATTAGCACCACTTTAAAAAAAAAAAAAAAAAAGCTTGCAACAGAAGAGGAGCAAACAAGCCTTAATACTTATTTTTGTCTACAGCCTCGGTGGGGCTGATGGGGAAACAATCTGTTTTCAATGTAGATGCACTTCTGGGATCCCCACATTTCCCTTGGATATCATCCATTTCCCTCCCACCCACCCCCCTTGGAAATGAGGACACCTTGTGAACTCCTTAGAAAATACGGAGGAAACTGTTATGAAGCTTGCTGGTCACAATCCAGCTTCTGCATTGGAGGGAAGCTACAAAAATGCCTGGGGTATAATCAGGTCTGATTTTAGAGCCTGAGCTTATCATGCTTACTTGAAAAAACTCCCAGTCAATGTGTATTGACCACAAAAATCAGGCCATTAGTCTGAAAGAGACAAGCTACATTTTACCTCATTATCTCTGAGAATAAAAGGCTATATAGATTTTGGCAAGCGGAGCCAGATATTTGTGAGTGTCTCTTTAAATCTTGCTTAATAGATAAATGACACTTGAAAGTACTTTTTATTGCAGTTGGCATTTTACCTAAGGTCATAACAAGTTGCTTCTCTAGTAAAATGTCTTTTTTTCCTAACCACAAGGATATAATTCAGACTCTTGGATTTATAAAATAAAAAATAAAAATAAAAATGTTTAAGTGTTAAAGCAGCCCTCTGGGAATAAAAAGTAGGATTTCCCATCCAAGAGAAAGCAGTCACTTCAGTGTGCTGAACTGGCAGGACACCAAGGCCTGTAGTACTTCCTACAGACAACTTTCCAACACAACCCTTGAAAGAAAAACTCACTTTTTCACCCATTGAGGTCATCTATGATAACAGCAAACTATAAACAAAAGGAAAACAAAGCAAAGGAAGTCGCTTTGCAATGACATGAGGTGGCACACTATTAACTGGGAAAGAATGAAAATAAAAAGGCAGCATACAAGCAGATACAGGCTCTCTGCCACGCAGAACCTTGCACCCACATTTGCACAGCGGGATGCGTTTGACTCCAGAATTGTTTCCCATTGAGCTTTCTGCGAGCAATGTCCAGGAGGAAGGGGCTCTTTGTTTTCAATAAGGGGAGCAGAATCTGGCCCTCTTTAAAACAGTTTAGATCTCAGGATTTATCTACAAGCAGAAAAATCACCTTACCTTTTAGCCAGTTGCCATCTGGCAGCTCGTTTGGAGCAGGGCTCCCTGCAATCAAAATGAAACATTCAGTCTCAGTCTGCTTTAGCAAGTGCTTGCTGTACCTTGCAGCTGTTGCTCTTTTTGGGTTCTTGTTTGGCTTTTGGTTTTCCTATGTAAACTAGTAGCAAAACAATACCAGTGATTAGCAAGCTGCAGTACCTGCAGAGTGGCACATACATCCAACATGCAACAAACTCTTCCTGCATGTATGTGTTACACCTTTTGTTCAACTCACTTACTTGAAGCTTTAAGTTCTGCCCAGGAATTAGTACACTCTGAACTGCAGCATACACTTTCAGGGAACTCTTTCCTACTGTATGCATGCATCTTTAAAGAAGTGGCCAACATAACACAGGTAATTAGGAATTGAAGCCAGCTGGGTTTTAGGCAGCTGGCCAACACCAGCACTGTTGAAATCCCAGTAGGTGTTTATCTACAACCTGCAGCTCCTAAACACCTTTGTAATCTGTCACTATTTGTGCCAAAGAGAATATTTTGCTGAAACACTGCAAATACACTGGTTTGGTTCATAAAGTTAATGTACACATTGGGTTTTATACCCACTGGGGAGCTGCGGGAGTTCAGGCATCACAAAACTATCCCCACTGTCTGGCCCAGAGATAAGGGGGCGGGTTCCAAAAATTTTGCCTACGAGCATGAAGGCAGGCACAGGCAGCCAGACCTATGGCAGCACGCATCCATGCTCCACTGCTGTGAAGTCCAGGAATCCTGTTCCAGGTAAAATCCAAATTTCATGCAAGCAAGTTTCCTAAGAAAATAGACATTAAAGATGTGTCTCAGGCACACAAGCTCAACACCAAAGCACTTTGACCTTTCTGAATCCCTTGCAGGCAGTTGTGGGGACAGTGCATGCAGTCTTGGCTGCTGATTGGCACCAGGCAAAGCAAGAGCTTGTCCAGCTTGTGTTCAGACAAATTGTCACATGAAAGGAAGCAGATGAGCTGCTAGCATCCTGGCCTCATGTGATATAGATGAGGAGAAGAGGTCTTCTAGCATACTTCCCCTCACCCTCTCTGCAAAAGCCAAATGCATGTTCCCCATGCCTTCATGAGAGATTAGTTGTAGCCCAGCAGTTCTAGAATAAAATTACAAATCCCAGATTGTTTCAAACCATCAATGAACCTGTCCTTGCCACTACTGTCCCAATAAGAAAATGCTTAACCACCTATAAAGCACAAGCTGAAAACACAGTCTCTCTCATTAACATTTTTGATGTGATGCCCATTTGGAGTCAGGAGAATGCTGTATAATTCTCCAGATGAAGGAGAAACCACAATCATTTGACTTAGAATGTTTTCTTCTTCCTGTAGCTCTTGTGTACATTACTTAGCTCATATCCCTGACAAGTTTTTGTTTTTATTTTCAATACCTACATTCCCCTTTACCTACCTACCCTCCTCATCACGTAATGGTTTTCCTTTCCTAACTTCCCCTCTAGAGGATGGTGCCAAGAATGCACTCCCTGCAGAATTCATAAAGGCTTTTATTTTCATTTTAGGTTTTTAAAATCTTCTATGGTTGTACATTCCAGTCATATACATTCTTTACACCCCTTCATTATTTATACTGAGTCCCAGTTATTACTGAACATTTCTTTTATTCCCTGCCATAGACTCGTGTACTTTTGATTTCTGTGGAAAAAATGAGTGAGGTCTTCAGAGCCGTTGCTCTTGATGGTCCAGATTGCTCCTGTTTTCTTCCAAAATCACCCTGCAATTGTGTCTTTTGGTCTTTTACTGCTGGATCTTCACTTTGTTACAGTGTTTTTTATGCACCATGGTATGGGAGAACATCTGGTGTAGAAATTCATCTTCTGAAGATCACCTCTGAAGATAGCAGTCTTGATTCAGTACCCCATGTGGTTCCATTTTGCCCCAGGATGGTACAGTCTGACCAGCAATTCTGAAAACCTTTTTTCCTGATGGCTGAAATATTATCCATGCTTTACCTTTAACTTACCATAAGTCTTGGTAAGGAATTTCCAAAGCCATTAATAAAGAAGAAGCTTTAAATGGGTTTCTACAACCACAGAGAATCTCACAGTCTTAATGTCTTCAAAATTTACCGATCACTGAAAAAAAAAAAAAAAAAAAAAAAAGGAAAAGGTAATATCAAAGTTATGTCTGAAAAGGTATTCTCTAAAACAGGCAAGTTGAGGTGTATATGTTTGTCTTGGTCAATGAAATGCTGTACTTTTGTAATTCAGCCCATCCTTCACTTTGGGGCTGGGAGGACATTGGTGGTTAGAGTGATGGAGGAGCACACCACTCCTTGTTGGAGCGCTGGCTCCAAAAAGCTTTGCAGATACTGAATCTGCAGTTTTCTACAGTCTCTCTCCCAAGATCCCTGTGTTTTCCAGTGCTGGTGGAGGAGCTGAAAGGGCTGTGTCACCATGGGCAGAAGTAAATTTCCAGAGAAGGGTCAGCTATGGGAAATGAGAAGTTTTGATGAGAAGCTTGAGGAGTGGAGTACTAAATCACCTTCTGTAAAAAGTTTTAAAACTCTGTATGTCTGATGCATTAGAATACGTAAACATATATACATATAAATATATATATAATTTTTTGACGTTGTCTATATGGGAAATCTGTCTTCCCAGCAGCACAGGGCAGATTTATGTAGGTATCACCCCAGGGACAGCCTACCCCACACTGGCTACTCTACAGTAGCCATGTAGGAGAGGATCCAGACCCTTCTGTACATTATACATTATACCTCACATTCCTCCTCCCATTGTAGAGCAGGGCTGGCCCATCACCATGCACCACGGAGCAGGAGTTTGCTTGGACCAAACCCATGGATCATCCAGCAGACATCGCCCTGACGGCAGGAGAGGGCTCGCAGGATGCAGCTCCAACGATGTGGAGGGCATTGGCCGACGATGCCTTGGGATTTTCTAGCGCTGAGGGCAGTTTTCCAGCAAGAGGGGCGCAGAGCCAAACCTCATGGCGCAGAGGACTCTGCTGAGGACTCAGTAGGAAGGGAGGTCCTCCCCCAGACCTCTGGGCAAGACGTACAGTCTGTCCTCTGGCACCAGGAAAGGAAAGACGAAGGCACCCCATCTCCCACTCTGACGTTCATGGTTTAATTTCAACGCTTGTGTGTTCCAGGTGATTGTTATTCCCCACAGTGTTTGTAGGCTTAAAAAAAATAACTTGAGAAATACTAAGTTAATTATTGTGGTTATTCAACATGCCTCAGAAGGGAACCACAGTCCCATCACTCTAGCTCTTCTGGCTGCAAGTCTGTTCCCTCAGCTGCTTTGAATTTTCAGATGGTCTTAGCCAATTATGAAGATATAAAATGATGCAAGGACTGTAAACTTCTTACAGAGAAATGAACTGAAATGCTTGTTTCTTTTACAGAAGATGCAAACAAAAGTTCCGGCACTTGCTTTAGACTGAACAAATAAATGAGGTACAGTGTATCAAGCCTTACAAGATTTGAAATGTGTCTTTATAAGGTGTAAGCAGGAGATTGTAAACCAACTTCCCTTGCTAAAATTCCCTAGTAAGAATTTTATGTGGCTTGTTATTAAATGTTTAGTCTGTATAAGATGAAGGAAGAACTAAGTGCTCTCAGATTCTAAATGTGGCATGTAAAATGGATGAATCAGTTTATTCCTTGTGCATCCTGAAGTGATCAAAGAGCACCAAGAATGAAAGAAAAATCAGAATAGAAGCATTTAGGACAATGCTATAAACCATCCTTCAATTCATTACAGTAACCTTCCATATAATACACATGAGGAAAATGCCATGGTCTTCTTGCAGTCATACCTGTCAGATACTATTGCAATTATCACTATTGGTGTCTCCGCACAAGCTGCTACAGAAAAAGTCCAGTTGTCCTTCTGTGTAGTAAAGGAGCCAATTATTATTTAATATTCTGCTTAGATTTGAACCCCAATAAGTTAGAGGGCCTGCCTTTCCACATCATTACAGTTGGCTCAAATACAATGCTTTTGTACTCCATCAGAGCATGGTTTGAATGATTTAAAATAAAATAGTGCAAAATGTGCTTGCCTAATGTGCTTTTTCTCTGATTTTTTTCATTAGCTTGGGTGGCCACTTGTCAGTAGGAGGCAGCAGGAATAACAGTTTGGTTTGTTGGGAGCGCATTGTTTATGAAATGTTTTGAATTAGAAACACATCTAGGGATTTGGATGGACGCGATTACAAACTAAAGCGCATGTAAAAATGTTACCCCAAAGGGCATGTTTGTCATTTGTATTGAGACTGGTTTTGTCCTTTACCACATGAGTTAAGGCAGGGTTTTAAGTTCAGGAATTACACTCATCAGCTCCACAACACATGGAATGAGAAAGCCAGCAGTAGTAACACTGTACTCAGCTAATAAGCTATAGGATGAATTAGTAGAGCCTCACCTGAACAGAAAACATCCTTCTCACCAGCCTTCACCTTCTCACCAGGCTCCCCCCTGGTTGACAAGAGAGTGGTTCAGGAGTGTCTGAGTGGGCTCAACGCACACAAATCCATGGGTCCCGATGGGATGCATCCACGTGTGCTAAGGGAGTTGGCAGAGGTGATCACCAAACCGCTCTCTATCATCTTTGAAAGGTCCTGTGGAACAGGAGAGGTGCCTGAAGACTGGAGGATAGCCAATGTCACTCCCGTCTTCAAGAAGGGCAAGAAGGAGGATCCAGGAAACTACAGGCCAGTCAGTCTCACCTCTGTCCCTGGAAAGGTGTTGGAACAGCTTGTTCTGGATGCCTTCTGCAAGCAATTGGAAGAGAAAAATGTTATGAGGCGTAGTCAGCATGGATTCACCAAGAGGAAGTCATGCTCGACCAACCTTGTTGCCCTCTGTGATGGCATCACCAGCTGGGTAGATGGCGGGAGAGCAGTGGATGTCATCTACCTTGACTTTAGCAAGGCTTTTGATACTGTCTCCCATGACATCCTGCTAGCAAAGCTGAGAAAGTGTGGGATAGAGGAGTGGACAATAAGGTGGGTTGAGAACTGGCTGACTGGCTGAGCTCAGAGGGTGGTGATCGGTGGCACAGAGTTCGGCTGGAGACCTGTGACTAGCGGCATTCCCCAGGGGTCAGTGCTGGGTCCGGTCTTGTTCAACATCTTCATCAACAACCTTGATGAAGGAATAGTGTCTGCCCTCAGCAAGTACGCCGATGACACAAGGCTGGGAGGAGTGGCTGACATGCCAGAAGGCTGTGCTGCCATTCAGCAAGACCTGGACCTGCTGGAGAGATGGGCAGGAAGAAACCAGATGAGGTTTAATAAGAGCAAGTGTAGAGTCCTGCACCTGGGAAGGAACAACCGCACGTATCAGTACAGGCTGGGGGACGACCTGCTGGAGGGGAGCTCTGAGGAGAAGGACCTGGGGGTCCTGGTAGACAACAGGTTGACCATGAGCCAGCAGTGTGCCCTGGTGGCCAAGAGGGCCAATGGGATCCTGGCGTGCGTTAAAAGGAGGGTGGCCAGCTGGTCAAGGGAGGTGATCCTCCCCCTCTACTCTGCCCTGGTCAGGCCTCACCTGGAGTACTGTGTCCAGTTCTGGGCTCCCCGGTACAAGAAAGACAGGGATCTCCTAGAAAGAGTCCAGCGGAGGGCCACAAAGATGATATGGGGCCTGGAGCATCTTCGCTATGAAGAAAGGCTGAGGGACCTGGGTCTGTTCAGCCTGGAGAAAAGAAGACTCAGAGGGGATCTCATCAATGTGTATAAATACCTGAGGTGTGGGAGACAGTGGGATTTGGCCAACCTTTCTTTCAGTGGTTTGTGGGGACAGGACAAGGGGTAGTGGCCACAAAATGGATCACAGGAAGTTCTGCACCAGCATGCGAAAGAACTTCTTCACGGTGAGGGTGACGGAGCACTGGAACAGGCTGCCCAGGGAGGTTGTGGAGTCTCCTTCTCTGGAGACATTCAAGGACCGTCTGGATGCCTACCTGGGCAGCCTGCTCTAGGGAACCTGCTTTGGCAGGGGGGGTTGGACCCGAAGATCTTTCAAGGTCCCTTCCAACCTCTACAATTCTGTGATTCTGTGATTCTGTGATTCTTTGTATTCCTTCTTCTGTCAGTAGGTCACAACCTGGTGTGATCAAGCAACTGTGATAAGCCTGTGCTTTACTGATATACCTACAAGCAAAGAAAGAGATGTCAGGAAACTCATGTGAGTTTCCTACAAAAATCAGCCTTCTTTTCTTTAGATATATACAGTTTTAAATATTAGAACTGCTTTTTCAGTATAACTGAGTGACGGCCATTGGGTGGATGGGAGTGACACTCCCAGCCTGCTCTCCTGCTGCACTCCCAGTGCCGCCAGCGCTGCTGGTCCAAACCACAGCACTTAGATCAGGTGTTCTGCTGCTGCTCCTTCAGCTGTCTGGCAAAACCTTGCCCATGAAGAGGCACGGATCCCACCTGTGCCATCACATATGCTGTGCCCTTCTTGGGCTTCTCACTGCCAGCCCTGAGTAGGTCCAGGGTAGAAAGCAGGTACAAATGCCCAATGTAAATTTGTTTTTAAATCAGCCAAGTGCCCAAGCAGATAACACCCTCCTTGAAATACTGCTTTGCACATCCTCTAAAAGAAAATTTCTTAAGGTTTGTTTTGAAACAGTATTTCGACAGCCATTCCGCTGAAATGAAATGAGAAATGTAGGCATACATATGCATGTATTTTTTCTTCTTTTTCCTTCCTCAGAGCAAATAAATCAAAGCCCCGGTTCTACCTACCACTTTTATTTCTGCAGTACAGTTGGCAAAGAAAAGAACAAATAAGGCCTCCCTACAGTTATTTGTACACTTTTTAAATGACCTCCCATGTGTAATTTATAACATTCATGAAAATTACCCTGACATTTTCCTATTCATTTAATAAACCCCAGGAGACCATTACAGCTTCTAGCCACTCACACAGAAAGTCACACCATTTCTCACACATTCCAAGTGGAGCCAAAAGATGCTGGCAACCCATCAACTACAGAGCAAGCCTGTGAACATATTTCTTCCAAAATGTGTTTTCCTTACATTAAGATGGTGTGAAAATTTCTAATTCTTGCAGAGAAACAAAAACAGTCTGTAAAAATCCAGCAACTTGGTAATATATCAGCATTGTGATCGGAGTCAAAATGAAAACAAAGAAAGGAAGCTAAGGAACAGCAACAGCACCTGCTGTCCGAGGTCCCCAGCAGTTATACAATCAAAAGGAATCAGCAGATCCCATCCCAAGCAAAAATTTCCAAATCAGACCATTGAGAAGTGAAAAAGAAACACTGTATGCATGAAAGGCACCTATCTGGCATCAGCAACAGAACTGTAAGAAAGCAACAGGCAAATGCTTGCATTTCAGTGAAACACAGGCAAATGCAAAACAAATGTAAAAATACTGCCTTTGACAGGTGGGTGAGAGTTACAAACATGAGAGAAACTAGAAGACAAGGGCTGCACAACTAGTACACAGATGGGATATAAATCCAGAAACATGTTTTGACTCTACCAAACAAGACACAAAGGAGGGTGACAAAGATTTTTTCAAAGCATCATAGATACCTCAGGGCTCTGTCAAAAGCTTGCAAGAAAATTTGCCTTTTATCAATTCTTTTTTTCTTTTCTGCTCTTCCTGCTCAACAATACTAGTGCCAGTAAAGTGAAGAGGAGGATAGAAATTATTGGGTACAATATGTCCATTCTGAAGCAAGGAGATCATGCTGTTTGGCAATCTTCTCGTCAAAACAGCCAAGAATGGAACCTGATAAATAATAATTATCAATTTGTCCTTAAATATGGTCCTTCGATGTCTCTGCAGGGAGCAGGACACTGTGAATTACATGTCTGGTATATTTTACTGCATATTTATTCCTGACTTTTCATTTTACTACTTACTAGGGACTGTTTTTCTTAGGGTCTTGTTGCAAATGTATCTGGACGGACAGCTCAGTGAAATGAAGAATTACCAGTGGGTTTTGCATGCCTGCACCCAAGCTTTCCTTCTTCTTTTGGCTTTGGCTGGGAAGGATCTTGTAGCTTAAGTGACCACTCTTAAGGTCACATGGAAAGGCCACTTGCACGGAGGGACAGGGCAGTAAGCAAGCAGAGTGAAAAGCAATTTTTCTGCTGAAGGGCTCAGGATTCTTCATGCTGGCTGGAACACCAGCACAAGCTGGACCCCAGGAAAGGTGGGTGCTAGGACTTGTCTGTGCATTGCTGGCAGTGGTCAGATAATTCTCTTAGCAGGAAATACAGAGACTATAAAATTGAACATGTACTGCGTTTGTCAGAACCGCAGCGTTTAGTACACAAAAACCTCTTAAAATCACTAAAGTGCCTCAAAACTTCTTCATAAACCAGCACAATAATAAAGTACTGTGTTCCCAACATTATGGATGGAAAAACCTCCCAGAACAAAGTCCCAGACCTTATCACAATTGCTTCCTGATAGGAAGCAAGGCTAAACAGAGCCCAAGGCCAATCGAAGCCTGCTTGGAAACCTTGTCTCCTGTTGCTCTAGGTATCAAAATAGGAAGTAAACAGCTTAGGAACAGTGCTGAGAATGGTTTGGAGGAAGTACAGTTTCCTCTCCATGCACTTGCTAAATTTGCTTATCTTTCATGCTCTCAGCATCCCCCCTTTACTCTCTGCAGTCAGCAAATGCTGCAGAGGCCTTGCAGAAATGACCTAGAAAAATAACATTTATACAGAAATCTACTGACAACTCACGTCTCTGAGAAGCTTTGCAGTGCTCTGCCTGAGAACAAGGGCTTGGAGAATGCTGCTTTAGTGGGAACAGCAGCACATCACAGCCCTCAGACCTTCTCTGTCTGGGGCCGAAGATCTGCACCAAAGATACATCTCAGCTAAGAGGTGATCTTACACCTTAGCTGAAGATGCAACCTGTGTGTGATTTTCACCCCTTTTATACATGTATAATTGTACATCATATATATGTATGGCTAAAAATGTATAGTGGTAATGAATGGCATAAATTTATACATGTATGGTTAAAACTCTTTGAAGTACTTTATTTGCATCACTTAATGGCTCTCATTCACTTTAGCTTCCTTTGGATTTTACAAAAACAACAACAAAAACCACAGCCACAAAAAAAAAAAAAAAAAAAAAAAAAAAAAAAGAATTTTGTATGAGCTCTAATATATGGGCCATCTATGAAAGATAATGCTTTAATATATGAAGACATTTTTTCTGAACATACAGATGAAGCATGCCTGATCTTTTAACAAGAGATATGATGATCTTATTGTCTTAGGTGAGGGCTTTGAGGAAAGATTGGAAAACAGTAAACCTAATTATGAAAGAGATGTAAGGGCTATACAAGTCACCAAGGCTTTGACCTTACTTGTGGAGGGCAAATCAGAACTGACATCATTGTGTCACCAGTATCAGGATCCAAGTGAACCAAGTTAGTACTGGTGAATTACGATTTTTTGTTGTTGTTGTTGTTTTCACAGTTACAGGATCTTTCTTCTTCAAACGCATTGTCCTTTCTCCCCAGGAGAAATCTTGCCAACCTGCTCAATCGATCAGGTTACATAAAACATATTTAAACTATCCTTTCTATGCTACCATAAAACTTCCCATTCTTTTTCTCCCCTACATTTTGTGACACTGTCAATACAACTCTAAATTGACACAGGGATGTCCCAGTTCGATTGACATTTCCATTTAACTGATAGTAACAAAGTGCATGTAAGATTTGGCCCCAGAGCTAAGAATCTATGAATAACTTTCCTAGGTCTTAGCAAGGGACACCAAACATAACAACAAAATGGACTGTAAGTATACATTAGTATTAAGAAGATTAAGGAAAGGGTCCATTACTTAGTGTAGAGGAAAAGATACAAACAATTAAGGCTAGAAAATCTGAAGATTTTAACCATATTTTCTCAAGCTGATGGCAAAATAATTCACATTCTTTATGGGATAATAGAAATTAGGTTAGAGTAATGAGCAAATGTATGACTTTTGAATGAACTGACTTGATGAAATTCACATCAGGTAGAGAAGTGGTTCAGCTGCAGAGCTGCTAACTGCTCTCACTGAAAATGCCTGTTGTACAGAGACGTTCCCAAAAACTAGAAAAAGCAGAAATAGAGTACTTTTATAGGGAGGAAAGGAGAAAAAGAAGAAAAGAGAAACCAGTCAGCTTCATTCCAGTTACTAAAATACACAAGGACAATAAACAACTGTTTCTGAGGTAAGTAGGCAATAAATTACAGGCAACATGGAATTGTTGAGAACAAATCACATGAAACCACTCCAGCTTTCTTTATGACAATAACAGGCATTGTGGGTGGAGAGAAACCGCAAATGTCATTTATGTTGATTTACACAGAACAGTGACAAAACCCTTACTAGGTTTTCTCAGAAGTTAACCAAAGAAAAATTTTCTAGATGAATCAACAATGAAGTGGGTGCTTAACTGGTAGAAACCAGAGCAGGTAGGTATCTGTTTTTTGTTGTTGTTGTTTTTGTTTTGTTTTGTTTTGTTTTTTAGAAGGAAGAATCTAGCAGGACTCTCAGCCACTGTGCCCTAAGTGGGGACCAATTTGACATTTTCATGAGTGATTTGGTTAGTGGTATATAAATCATCACTGCTAATAAATTGGCACTGGCTGGGAGGAGTGGGGGGACATGCTGGCTGAGAGCCCTAAGGAATTGCCACAGGTAACAGCAGAAGGGAAAAGGGGGTTGCATGGCCCAGAGAATAGGAAGCACAACTGAAAAGTGGTAGTTGCCTTCAAATATGTGAAATGTAAATGCAAATCAGGAGGGCAGAGCCTGTTACCCAGGCCTGTCTCCCCTCTAAAACCTGGACTAATAGGCCTACATTTCATCAAGGGAGATGCCAGCAATGCCTTGGTGTGAAGCAGTTTAGAGGAGCATCTGTGTGCAACTGATCCTACTTGGGGATCAGGGCTAGAACAACACTCATCTCCTTCCTAGCATGGCATTTCTTCTGATTTTAATTGTAATGGAATATTTGTGTGGGCTTTAAAAAGGAAAGTAAAACCTGAGATTAATGTGGGGACATCTACTGACATTTTGCTTGGACTGTTACCATCATTAGATTGATGCTAGTTAAATGAGCAGTGAACATCATTTAATTTCATTTCAAATTTTAATTCAAGATCAGTTTTTCACAATGAATCATTCAAGCACTGGTGATTAGCTATTCCAAAACAAATTAGGTGTTTGAAAAAAACAAAAGCGAGGGGAGGGAGAGAGAAGGTTGGATTCCAAGCTGGCCTAGAGTTTACATGCAAGTAGTTTTATGAAGATTCTCAAAGACATTTTCATATCCCATCACTTTTTGCTTTCATCAAGTGAGAGATCATTTCATATTTAGAATGAAAATCGAGACACTCAGGAAAACTAAGTTAAAGACACAAAACTTTAATCACATTTGTTTTTCATTTTCTTCAAAAGCTCATGACCAGTCTTTCATGTGTGTTGAGTATATATTTTTAATTCTTTAATTTTATTTATTGGACAAGATTCTGTGCTGGACAAAAATACTATATCAGAACTCTCCTGGATGCTGCTACTAGACACCTAGAGAGTTTTAATGCAATACATGGAATATGTAGAATTGTAGCCTTGTCAAGATTTTTAGAAAATATGATCAAGAATTTGTAAACATTTGTATCAGCTTTTCATCACCATCACACTCACAGATTTTAAGATCAAATTTAACACTGGGAACCACTAGAGAATTACAGAGCATTTTATACCTGAGGAATTAATGAAGAAGCAAACAAAATCCTTTTAAAAAGAGAAAAATAGGAACTACAACCATCATAATCTCTGGGGTTGGGAAGTACAGACAGCGCCATCATTTTGGTCCATTTTTTTTAAGGAAACAGGCTAAAAAGGGGCAAAGTCTACAAAGAACATTAAAAAAAAAAAAAAAGAATAAAAATTTCAGAATACAAAGCAAATAGCTTTGGAGAAAGTCCTGGCATATTAAAGAGGCAGAGGCTGAATGACTGTGAGTTGAATACAGTCTATTAAACCCTTGTTAGCTAAATAACATATTTCCCACACACATATCTCTAAAGACCTGCTGGAAACAGAAGCTGTTTATTTGTAAAGGGGTGTGGGGTGTGGTGGTGTACTCCCCTGGCCTTCCCTAACCTGACCCTTCCTTCCGTAACCCTGCTTGGGCAATAAACTGGGCTCAAGGTGGGTTTGGGGCAGACAAATACAAGGGCTAAGGGAGCATGCACTACCCAAATACAGCTGGTATGTTAATACAACTAGTAGTCATTTGTCTCATCCTATGAACAAGAGACAGCCCAGAGCCCATTTTACTCTCCCGTGCTGTTGCGGGCTGCATGCCTGGATCTTCCCCTTCTGTAGGGATGCCTCTTGAGGTTACTCCTCAAGGTCAAGAGATTCCTGAGCTGCAAAAGATACTTGGTAAGTGACTAATAGCTAGTCTGTTGAAATTCAGCAGGTAAGTTGCTAAGCATGCTGAAATTTTGTGATCTTAGCTAAGTGGAATAAAAGATTGATTGTGCATATAATCCTTTAGCCATAAAAACATTAAGTCTGAGATTGGGATAGGTTCTGGCCATCTTGATTCTTTGGGGTTTGGACAGCAAAAGGGACTCCATTCTGAACCTCATTACAAAACACAAGGCCTGATGTTTTCAGCCTGACCCTGTACTTTATGCAGTAAATAATCAAATGGCCTCGCCTTCACAAATCTTGCTAATGTCACATTTACCACTAGAACTTTGTTAAATTGGTGTCTCATCCACGATTAAGACCTGCTAAATCACTGTTTTCATCCATAAATATATTGCTGCTTCTCTCTTATGAGCGAAGTGCATGATCCCTTCTGGGACAGGGGGACATGCTCACATTCTTGTCTAGATCCAGTTAGGGATGAGGGCATGATAAGCACAGCTCTCCCAGAGCCTGGAGCTTTCCATCCAACAGAGATTAAAGAGACATGAGAGGTGAGAAATCAATTTTCAGTGGGGGGAAACAGCAGAACAAGTCTTTGGTTTTCCTCCTGAACACAAAGATCATCTTAATAATGATGAGAAAGTAAAGGAGCAGAGGCTTGGATGCCCCCAGATAATGACACAACAGGAAATAAGAGTATTTGGCAGTCCAGGTGTGCATCCTGA
This sequence comes from Cygnus olor, assembly GCF_009769625.2. NCBI lineage: Eukaryota > Metazoa > Chordata > Aves > Anseriformes > Anatidae > Cygnus > Cygnus olor. The sequence continues at coordinate 11,480,820 of NC_049198.1, read as the reverse complement.
ATGGATATATGCAGTGATGTGCTGCCAGTATTTTGACAGCATTACCACACACCCTCCCTCCCAGCACTGCTGCCCTGGCCCTTCAATCCTACAGAGCTTCTCTTCTCCAGGTATGACCATGTTTGAAGGAAGAGAAAGAAGCATCCTGCATGGCTCATATGCAGGATATTTAATAACAGGCATTGGAGTGTTTTCCTCTCTATTTCTCAAAAAGCTTCAAATTATCTTGGTTTTATCCCACTGTAGAAAAAAAAAAAAATATATATATATATATATATATATTTAAGATGAAAAGGGTTAGGGGACAGAAAAACTATTTCCTGCCAAACTTTAATTTCAAGTCCATTGAGTCAAGCCATTCTGACCTCACTGTTTAAATTTCAGATTTACTTGGCCAGCCCTTGGGCTTTTGGACTGGAAGTGCTTACCCTGTGCAAGCAGACCTCTGTACAGCCTTTCCCAAAGTTGCAATAGCAAAATCACTTTGGGAACCTGACTTTGAACTGTGTCAATGCTCAGTGTCAGGGTCAAGGTTGAATGTGCATGCAAGCAGTTCTTTAAAAATGTTATTTTCTCGCAGTCTAAGCCCATGGTGAATGGGCTCTGTGGTCGTCTGTTGGAGCTTATCTTACTTTGATTTATTTGCAGTTCTTTTATATGCAAGGGAAGTTCTGAAAGAAATGTACATTTTGCCATGAAAGTCACAAATCTTGTGCTGGGAATCCACACATCATTTCAGTATTTTAGCTGAACAAGTTTTCACCATGCTTCATATGGCTTTGTGATAATAGAGCAATTTTTACTATAGAATGGAAATTGCCCTAGAGCAAAGTAAAATAGGTTATATTTGTATTATGTAAAGTGTTTTGTGATGTGAGAAAATATATACACACATTTTCTAAAAGGAGAGAAAAAAAACTCTTTTAGTTCATGTTTGGAAGTTTGGATTATGTGCCAAGCTTTGATTGAAGGGCAAGCTTAATTTGAACACCTGAACCAACAACGGGTATTTCAAAATTCATCCATACATATTGCATTGCTTTTATTTGAAAGTTCAGAAAATAATGGTGGTAAGAATTTTAAGTAGCATGTTAAATCTTCAGCCAGTCTTTCCACTCAATATATTTGTTAAAATAATGTGCTGAAGCAGCAGGAATTTATTATTGGGCTTTTTCACACAAGACACACCTTGAATTTTTCCATTCTAAATCTTTTAACAGATGCATAAACTGGTAAAGTGTTTCACAGAAAAAGCTTCATATATGACATGAGCTCAAACAGCAACATAAAGAAGATATGAATTATCAGCTATTGAACTGTATCTTAACTAGTTTCAGATTTTCAGTCTACCATTTTTAGGTGTTTTTGAAGTCAACAGTCCTATAAAGCAAAATCTGCAACAGACATTAGGCTATCAAGAAAAGTCAGTTATCATTTGCTTATAGTTGGAGTAAGTTTCTGGTTTAAATTTTTTAAAATAGCTGTTTAAAGTATCACTTTTACAAATTCAGAACACTGATATGCCAAAGATTTTGCACACATCATTTTTAGATAATGTCCCACTGCAGCCAACCTTGCATTGACCAGCAAACTGAAGCAGTGTCAGAGGCACAGAAACCTCCATTACCGTATCACATGCAGTAACTGCATGCAAAGGTGCCTATATTGTCTGAACAGATGAAGCCAGACAACAGTGAAGAGATCCTGAAAACCAGACTTACTAGGACATATAGCACCTTTGCTTTTGGAGATGTACACACAAAACGCTGCAACAGATGCACAGGAATCAGACTCTTGTGTTGCAAATACACACAGTGCAGCATGGGTGCTGCACCAGACAGTGCTGCCCTCTCCTCTTGGCACAGGTTGCACGTTTGGATATCATCTCTGGCAAAATGCAGCTAAGATGGGAGCTGCTGGAATGGATTAGACCACATTTCTTCTTTCCCCATTTGTTGCAGAATCATACATTGGCTTCTTGCCCATGGGCCCTTTGCCTGCACTCACACTACATCCACCCTGCCACCTTCTCTACAGAGACAAACCATCTGTATAAACTTTGGCTTTAAATAGATGTCATTATGTTACACAAAGAAATGGCTAATCTCTCTTGAGCGTACATTAAAATTCAAAAGTTTAAGGTTATCTCTTTTGTTTTTATTTTTGTTTATTTGTTTTTATATTCTCTGTATACATATTTATAATCCTGCCTTTCCCTCAGAAACATCCCATCATTTATTCTTGGACAAAACACATATCATAGTATGGCACTAATGCAGCCCCTAAACAGATCAGCTTCCAGGATTGAATCTGAAAAAGGCAAAGCCCCGTCAAGCTTGCAGAATTCTAGTAATAAGTCCTGGCTTTTAAGTTATGCCTAATGTCTTTTGTTTTCAGCTCAAAAGTAAGGGTTATAAAAGAGCTATATATATATATATAAAGCTGTTTGTAAGGTTACTGAATCAGAAGTAATTGCCCACTGAGATCAGACAGCTGTTGAATCAGGAAAGCCAGAAGTATCTCACAATTTTATAAGAAGGTTTGCAATTTTCAGAGCCTGTTGTGTTATATATAGTTAGCTGGGCTGCATGGTGTAGGTCACAATATTTCATCCATTTCCTACCCAGCCTCTGGGTAAGTGAAAGAATCACTGGCTTAAAACTTTTATTAATAAATTGTTTTTCTATGGTGTTTTGCTTCACAGAAGAAGAGCTACTTTGGGGAAGGAATAAAAAGAGTCTTTTGATAAGGAAATAATCCACACAGGCAACCAAATAAAAAAAAAAAAAAAGAGAGAGAGAGAGAGAGAGAGAGAGAGAGAATTTCACTAAATATTTCAGCATTTATGTGTGTTTCTGGAAGCAAATCACGTTTTGTTTCCCAGCAGGCTACGTATTGCTGGGCAGACTCCACTGCCTGTGGGCAAACTGGAAACGTTCCGGCCAGTTCAAGGCAGTTTGCCATTTCACTCAACTCACTTTTTGGAAAAGAGAAACCAAATGGGAGAAATTGTCCTGGTTTTGGCTGGGATAGAGTCAATTTTCTTCCTAGTAGCTGGTATGGTTTTGGATTTAGGATGAAAATAATGCTGATAACACACTGATGTTTCAGTTGTTGCAGAGCAGCACCTACACCATGTCAAGGACTTTTCTGCTTCTTATGCATCCCTGCCAGCAAGGAGGCTGGGGGTGCACCAGGATCTGTGAAGGGACAGAACCAGGACAGCTGGCCCAGGCTGGACAAAGGGATGTCCCACACCATATGGCATCATGCCAAATAATAAAACTGGCGGATTTGCACAGGGGGGCTGCTGCTGCTCAGGGACAGGCTGGGCCCACATCAGTGAGCAGGTGGTGATCAATTGCATTGTGTACCACTTGCTTTGTATATTCTTTCATCGTTATTATTGTTACTATTTTCCCTTCTTTTTCTGTCCTATTAAACAGTCTTTATCACAACCCATGTGTTTTACCTTTTTCTGATTCTCTCCCCCATCCCACTGTAGGGAAGTGAGAGACCTGCTGTGCAGTGCTGAGCTGCCTGCTGGGTTAAACCACAACAGAAATGTAGAACAATATCTGCACTTGAGCAAGATTAACCCTGCTCACTTTTGAGTTTTAACCTTGTCAAAGAATCTCTGCCTGAGCAATTGAAGTTTTGGTAAGGACTTACAGCTGCAGGAGTTGTTTGGAAGATGAAAACCACTTGGAGGATTTTATAACAAGAATAATTAGGCACTGAGCTCAGCATTTGTAAAAACAAAACAAAATTGTTGCTGCATTACTGCAGTTAAAAATTCCCAAGATGTAGAACTTATGGAAAGTTTCTTCCATACTTTTAATTAAAGTAATCATTTGGAAAAGAAAATCAGTCACAAGATTTGGTAGCACTGAGAGAGCAGGTGAAGTTCGTATAGGATGCTCCATGAATAATTGGACTATCATCAAAAAGACAGGATCCTCTAGAATACAGGTACATCCAGAACAACTCAAGAAACCTGGAAATATGATACATTTTTTATCTGTTCTAACATCTTAGAAAACCAATGGAAGGACAAATGCAAGTGATATTTGTTGAAACTCTAAATAATACAGGAGAAGAAAATCTGTGGCAGGAAAATAGTTGTGTGTACAACAGATATTGAAAGTGAGCAAATGAAAAACAGCACACTTTTATTACAGTTAGATTTAAATATCAATATGCTTTGTCTGGGTGGGTGGAAGAAGTAGGTCTGCAAGTATTTGTTTTATTACCGTAGAATCTTAGAATCATTCAGGTTGGAAAAGACCTCTAAGATCATCTAGTCCAACCTTTAACCTAGTACCAACAAGTCCACCACTAAACCATGCTACTCAGTTCTCCATCTACACATTTCTTGAAGACCTCCAGGGATGGTGACTCAACCACCTCCATGGGCAGCCCATTCCAATGCTGCACAACCCTTCCAGGAAAGAAATTTCTCCAAATATCCAACCTAAACCTGCCCTGACACAACTTGAGACCATTTCCCCATGTCTTATTACTTCGTGCTTGGGAGGAGAGCCTGATCCCCACCTTCTTTAAGGTAATTGTACAGCGCTATAAGGTCTCCCCTGAGATTAATTTTCTCCAAGCTAAACAACCCCACTTCCCTCAGCTGTTCCTCATAATATAATTTTTTATTACCATAAAAATGTGCACACTGCCATAAAGCAAGGCAGGTAGGTTGCAAGTCCAATAGTCTACAAAAAATGTGGCAACTGGGAACAGCAAACACTGAGCAAAGGACCAGGACATCTAGAAGTGCACATGACTTCATGATTAAATGATATGGGGAGATTAAATGCATAAAATGAGCATTTTCAGGGAGAGCAAACACAGTTTAGAAAGTTTTTTATAGCCAGCTTGCGCTAGCACCTGTCACAGGTCAGCTTTTAGCCACTGTGCAAGACTACCTGCTTGGAAGTCAGTTATGGCTTCATTTCTGTTTTCCCTAGTGAACAGCTTTCCTTTTCCTAGATGTTACAAAAATTTGGCCTTTTCATAAAATTGCTCCCAAGTAAATTAGCAGCCCACATCCTACTTTCAAAAAACATGACTTGCTACTTAGGAATGTAAATTACTTTGCATCATGATCTTTGAGAAATGTAGGTCAGCCCAAAGAGTGAGAGAATGATCATCCTTGTTCTCAGTCGCTCAGAGGTCTAAGGGTGGGCAACCTCTGCCCCCACAAGCAGAACATGCTTGGCTGAAGGGACAGGGTAGCAAATGAGTGCAGGTCACGTTGAGTTGAATGCGTTTCATTTACACATAGCATGGGCATGCCCTCCACCAGCCTGATGGAGAGGCTGGATGCCAAGACTAATGATAGGGCATTTCAACACCTTTCAAAAGAGAGCATTTGTTTGTTAAGGGCATTTTCTGATACTTTGTTTTGTGTGTGTAGGCAATATACACGCAAAAGCCTGACTTGCTGGACACTCCTGAGGAGGCAGCAACATGGCACAAAAGAAGAAGGTAAAGCCTCCTCCAAAATGTCTTTAAAATATTTTGTCAAAGGTTTTAACCCACAGATGAAAATAGATTATTGCAGCACTGATATAGTTAGATTTACTTCTCTGCAATTGAACTGTTTTTAAAGACAAACATTTTTATGAGGTAAATATATCAAAGCACATGAAATACATACCACATCACAGGAGTACGGTAAATTATGTACAGTAAGTTATTAACAATACAGTAAATTATTAAGCTAGTAGTGCGATAACCATCAGGAGAGGTTGGTGCTGGTCTGAATCCACAGCGATATTTATCAGCCTCTATGGATATGTTTCAAACTTACTATTATGCAAGTGCTGCCCTGGGAAGACTCAGGGAAGTCAGATACACTCTCATCACCTTGCAAGCAGTGTTAGGGAAGGTCCCATGGAGATTTAGTTCCCAGAGAAAGACATTAGACATCAAAAGAACAATAAAGAACACTTACTGACCTAAGTGAGTCACAAGCACTTGGCTGCCTACTCTTCTCGCTACCACAAGCTTTGTTTTTATTCTCTAGGCAGAAACCTCTGATACCATTCAGTCTGGCCTGCTTGCTTTTATCCAGGTGCAAAGTCATTGCTAAATAGGGGCAGATACACAGGCAAATCACACATTATTTCCTAAGTTTCTCACTCAGGAACAGTTTTGTCCCATATTACTGTAAGCTCTTTAAGGTAATAACTACCATGGAACATTGTATCTCTAGGGGCAAAAGATTAAAAGAATATTTCACAGAGTTGTTGAGCATCACATAATATTCAAATTACCAAACCTAATTTTAAAAGTTCATAACTAGTAAAAATCCTATTAAATTAAATAATTGTTGCTGGACTAGCTCAAAGAAAACATAAACAAACAATGAAGTTACCAATAGTTACTCTAAAACAAAATCCACATTCCCACTTTGTTCTTTCATATATTTGGGGGCTGCCAAATGGCTTATTTACTTTTGCTAGATAGTGCTTACTGATTCTTAAAAAAAAAAAATCAGTAAATCGCAAACTTAGTTATGCAGTCTAACAAAGGGAAATAAGAGAATTATGTGTTGAAAAATGTTTGATTATGTACAACTGTAGTATTCATGTTTTGGCAATAAATAGCAATCAGAAATATCAGAGTGTCTTCAGTGATGACAGTTGTTTGGAGACCAAAATTTTAAATTCAGGTATTTATGAATCAACAGAAGTAGACTAATCATAAAGACAATAAAGCAATTATGAAAATTTGCCGAAAGACTACATGATAGTAAAATGTAATTCAATTAAATGAACTAAGATGCAATTTCATATTCAAATCTCTTAGGCTAAAGAAAAGATTCAAAGGCATAATTAGATATGATGGTAATTGCTTAAAATCTCACCAGTGCACCCTATTAAACAGCTAATAATACCTTTTAGTGCTCCTTCATGGAAAACCTGTTTTAGAGCTAACACTAGGATTAAAAAGATAATGTCATATAACAATTAATCCCCAAGGCTATGGAGTATTCCTGTTAACAGGTGTAGCTGAACATTTTTACGTTGTAAAAGTTGGATTAAAATACCTGTATCCAAAGAGATAACTAGAATAACATTACAAAATGGGACAGAGGTAGTGTTAATTATACTAGATTTGTTGCACACCAAAATTGGCTTTGTTGAATAAAGGTTAGAATTTTAATTATTTCAATATTCAGGAAAACGTATTTTTCCCATCAAGAGCGTATCACAGAATCATAGAATGATATGCTATCCTGAGCCGGAAGGGAACCACAAGGATCATCAAGTCTAACTCCTGGCTTCACACAGGACTGCCCAGAAAAACAAACTACAAGTCTAACAGTCCACGAACTCTGTCAGGCTAGGGGCCATAACCACGCCCCTGGGGACCTGTCCCAGTGCTCGACCACCCTCTGGGAGCAGAACCTTTCCCTAACACCCAGCCTGACCCTCCCCTGCCCCAGCTCCATGCCGTTCCCTCGGGTCCTGTCGCTGTCCCCAGAGAGCAGAGCTCAGCGCCTGCCCCTCCGCTCCCCTCGTGAGGGAGCTGCAGGCTGCCATGAGGCCTCCCCTCAGCCTGCTCTGCTCTGGGCTGAACAAACCCAGGGACCTCAGCCACTGCTCACGTGTCTTGCCCTCTAGACCCTTCACCATCTTCATAGCTCTCCCTTGGATGCTAACCGTTTTATGTCTTTCTTACACTGTGGTGCCCAAAACTGCACACAGGCCACACCAGTGCAGTGCAGAGCAGGGCAGGTCAATCCCTTCACTTGACCAGATAGCAATGCCGTGCCTGATGCACCCGAAGCTGCCAGAGCACACTGCTGGCTCAAGTTCAACTTGCTGTTGACCAAAACCCCCAGATCCCTTTCTGTGGGGCTGCTCTCCAGCCTCTCAGCCCCCAGTCTGCACATATAGCCAGTGTTGTCACTTCCCAGGAGCAGAATCCAGCGTTTGCTCTTGTTGAACTTCATGTAGTCAGTGATTGCCCAGATCTCTAATTTGTCAAGATCTCTCTGCAAGGCCTCTCTGTCCCTGAGGGAGTCAAGAGCTCCTCCCAGTTTAGTGTTCTCTGCAACCTACTTAGTATACACTTGAGTCCTGCATCCAGATCACTTATGAAAACTTTAAATAGATCAGGCCCCAAAATGGAGCCCTGTAAAATCTCAATGCCAAACTTGTCCGATTACAGCTCTTTTTGAAATCCTGAAGGCTAATAAAATGAGATATAACCTGTCTTTGTAGCTGCCAGAAGCAGCTTTCTTCTCCTTACTTTAGGGTTCTTCTGTCTTCCCTTCACATGTAGGAAGACTGTATTCTTCCTTTGTTAAGTAAGTCTCAAGTTAATTATCATAACCATAATTAGTATACCTTACATAGACAAAAAATTCTGCTTGAAAAATCTAACTGCCTAGAAATTTTTGAAAATATAATGCTAAAGAGTATGGCTTCTGACTAGTAGCATCTCCTACAGTTGCTTCAGAAAATACGTTTTGATACAATTCTTTGCATTAGTAGCTGAATAATAACTCCTAACCAGAAAAAAAAAATCACATAGATACAATATTTGTAAAAAGAAAAGTTATCTATACACCTATTTAGAGTTTCAAGCTTCTTACCAAAAAAAAAAAAAAATCTGCAATTTTCACTCTTTGTTTGGGAAACTACTCACTCTTAAGTTGTTTCTTTTTCTGGATCAGAATAATCTCTTAGAGTTTGCATGGCTGATTAAAAGTCTGTTTTACTTATTTATTTATTTATTTATGAATGTCCTATACATACTTGCTTCTTTCAACTCCTTAGCAAACATTATAAGTTATAAACATGGCACCAAACTTGCTGATTTCTGTGAAAGTAAGGAAAGATTCTCAAATAATAAGCTTCATTATTTTAATACTAGCAATAAATTCCTGATTGCAGCCTTCCTAGGAGAGTTATAAATAGTTTTGTAAGTGTCCAGTTCTACCATTTGTAACATGACGTGACATTCATAGTAGTATCAAAAGTTCAAATCACAATATCGTCCTAGGAAGCTTTAAAGCCACTCTTAGACTGAATTAAGATATCTGTTAAGGATCAAATATAGATCAGTAGTTGCTCATTTCCCCACTGACTTCTATTTACTAACCTGATTTTCTGGATGACACACAGAAACAATGGAACATACAACTTGTAGAAGACAATTGCAGTCATTCAGAAAGGAAAACAGAAACAAATGGCACTGTTGTTTGCTTGTTCAAAATATTTTATGGTTAAAGCAAGCAAGTACATCCCTGCACGCACAAGGAACAGATTGATGGGAAGAAGATGTAGCCATGATACTGAAGACCAGCAAGGGGATTGTAACACTAATTCCCAGTGCTCTGTGTGGGCCTGCACAGATATGACTAGCTGTTAAGAAGTGCCATGTAATCCTGGGAGAGGTGTTTGAATCCTGGGTGCTCATTTAAAACTAAAAAAAAAAACATGCTGAGAATGTGATGCTAGCATATACATGTGATACTAGCAGCAGTATTCATGAGATGGCTTCTATATGTGATATCAGGTTCGTTCACGAACTCAGAACATGTCCACCTCTCCCTCATACATAATGCCAATATATTACAAGACTCATCTATTAACTAATTCCCATCAGTTGTAAATCATTGTGCAAAATATGACATAAAACTTATTGAGTATGAGGTACCACTCCTCCCTTCAAATTACATACGAATTAGGCCTGAAGCTGAGTTTAAATATTCAATTTCAGATTTTTATATTGTTCCCAGAGTCATTGTTTTCTAAACATGGAATTTTAAAGAAATCGCTAAAGTATGTTGTGAAAGGAGATCAGAAGCGTGCAACCAAGTGTGAGAACTGGGATGGGATAATTTTAATGAAAATCATACTTTTCTATCATTGTTACTCAGAGGAAAAACTGAAAGGACATAAAAATAATCCTTTTTGCCAAAATTAAGCAATGAAACATCCTAGGGGAATCTTCAGAGGAAGAATATCCAAGCAGAGAAGCAGAGTATATTTGGGGTTCTCTAACCATATGTGAAGCTGTCATATAAAGTTTTATGAGCCCTTTTTGAGAAGCTATAAGGAAGTCTTTGTTAAGTGTACTGGAGATAATCTGAGCTCTTGAAAGTGCTTTTTAAGTGCAGTGAACATTAGTGCCCTCCGTGCTAGTGTGAGTTTTATAGAAATACAAATGTATTTTTATAGAAATACTACAAATACATTTTCCCTTTTATAAATAAAATGTTTCTTCACATGTAAATGGGACCATGACCCACTTAAGAACTGTATATATATTTTCAGCCTCTAATATGGGTAAATAGTCTCTTAATGGAAAGATTGGCTGTCATATGGTGA